>NC_041746.1:7500-355000 GCF_004115215.2 Ornithorhynchus anatinus | reverse complement strand
GGGCCACTGGACAGCCAGGCAGTCCCTCTGCCGTTGGGACGGGTTTCCGAAGCAGGGATGTGTGGAGGCACGAAGCTGACCCGGAACCTAAGCGTGGGTCCCGGGGCCTGGCCCAAGCTGAGAACGGCAATGGAGGGTCTGAAAGAGGGCGGGACAGTCATCTGGCCCTCCCTGTGGGAGTCCCGCGGTAATTTGGGCCAGGGAGGACAGGGCAAGGCAAGCAGGCAAGGGCTCAGAGCTCGCTGGCTGAAGGCAGCGCTCGAGCCTGGGAAGCAGTAGGGGGCCGTGGCGACGGGTCGGGGGTGGATCGGGGTGGGGTGGGCCGGGGCCGGCCGGCCCCGGGGGAGGCGGCTCGGCCCCGGGAGGCAGGGAGCTGAACCGGCTTCATTGGAGGCCCAGGAAAGAAAGGTCTCAGCGGAACGTGGTTCTTGTCTCCGGCAGTGACGCTGAACATCAGCCGGAAGCTGGCCCTGCTGGCCATCCTGGGCGGCCTGGTGTTGGAGAGCAGCCTGGTCTGCCTTTTCCAGAGGATGGGATGGGATGTGGGCGGCAGCTGCCCGGTCTATAAGGCGTAGAGTCGGAGCGACACGCAGCCGTCCGGGGGCCGGTCCTGCTGCCCGAGAAGAGCCCTCCTGGGAGTGGGCACGGCACACGCCCGCAGCTACGTGTGCCCGCTCACTTGCCTGCCTTCACCCTAGATCTTCACAGCAAGTTGGAGGATGCGAGAGTCACCCGAGCGGCTTAACTCCCGGTTGACCCAAACTACCCCAGGTCCCGGCTTTAGGGTCGGAAGCAGGGAATTGGATCAACGCGGTGCCGAAATCAGAACAGACGGGTGGCAGCTTCGGAGAGGCCTCTGCCAGCCCTCGGTCCAGAGCGCCTGTGCTGCCCTGTGTAAGGAACTGTGGCAGAACTGCACTGGGAGTGCCACCTACGCCACCCGTGGTGCCACCAGCCCTGCCCATGGCTGGCAGAGCACCCCCCAGCCAGGAGAAGGGCCACCAAGCGTCCCAGGTGCAGAGATGCTGGGAAACGCTGTCAGGAGCAAAGAGGCAGTGATCTTGGGGTGCCCCTGCAGCCACCTGGAAGCAGGTGAGTCCACTGAACCTTGTCTTCTGCACAACCTGGGCACCCCGTGCCTTTGGGTTTTTTGATCGGGGTGAATAAAGCATGTTTGGTCTCAAGCTCCGTTCTGGCAGTATTCTTCAGTGCCCGGGCGGGGCAGCAAGAAACAAGGATGTTGAGGGATGAAGTCGGGACGGTAGAGGGGAAAACCTGATGAGAGCTGATCGTGCACCTGCTCAGTGGACTCCGGGGTGGCAGGAAGAATCCCAACCCCTGGACATCTGTCTCCCATCCAGCAGCGGCCGCTCGCTGCTTCTTCAGCCGTCCTGGCCCGACGACCCGGGCCCAGTGGCACCCAAGCTGGTCTGCCACCATCCCTCCTCTGGCTCTCCATCTGGGGCATGAGGAAGCCCAGAGGCCTTGTTTCTCACCAGCAGTGAGATGGAGGACGGGAATGGGCAAGCCGCTTACCTTCTCTCTGCCTCGGTTCCCTCACCTGTAAAATGGGATTGAGACTCTGAGCCCCGTGTGGGATGGGGACTGGGTCCAACCTGATTACCTCTTATCTATCCCAGGGCTGAGAATAGTGCTTGACACATAGTAACCACTTAATAAATACCATTATTATTATTAGGTTGGCAGTTTAAAGCCACACCTGGCCGCCTGAACCGGGTATGAGGACGGGGTGGGCCAGGCCTGGCCCACGCTCTTGGAGAGAAGGCTGACACCGTGGCCTCAGCCCCTCTAATTTGGCCTCTCCTCCCTTGGACCAGCTTGAGGGCGACGTTTAGGGGAAGAAATCGTACCCCAGACAGGAAGCATAGAGGAGATTTGGGGAAAACGGAGTACTTCCTTTCAAGAATTCCTCTCGCAAGAAATGTTTCACTTTTGAACATAAACCTAAAAAGCTCCGCATTGCCACCAGGTGGCAGAAATTAGAAAGAAATCTTGCTTTTCCTGCGAATTGCCTCCTGCTCTCTCAGAGAATTTTTCATCACCGCTGATATTCAAGTAGAGAGAGCGAGGCCGGGAACCGCCCAAAGAAGGGGTCACGCCTCAAGGCTTGGGTTGAGGATGGTTCCCATTGAGCGCCCGGCACGCCTGGCTGGGAAAGAGCCGCGTCTCCCACGGCACCTTCCTTTCCTCCGGGGCTCCTAGGCCGACGCCCGGGTGGAAGAGGGAGGAAGGGAGAGCGCCGATGGAGTTGATGCCTGGAGAACAAACCTGGCTTTCGGAGGCACCGTTTCCGTACCTAAGTTGGAGATCTCTGCCCCAGCTGGCTGTTCTGGACAAGCTTGGGAAGGAGCCCGGTGCTCTGCCCACAGGAAGCGCTCAGTAAATACCACCGATTAATCAGTGTTGATGAGCCCCTTCCTAGGCGCCCCGATTCTCAAACTTTGCCACCCCTTCTCTGGGCATTCTTCCGTGAGCCTCCCTGCTGGGACAAGGGTTCTCACCCTGGTGGCCCAGATCGATAGCCCTAGGGCAAGCAGGGGGGGCGGGGGTTGCCTTACAGAGCACAGTGAGTGCCAGAAATCTTAGAACTGAAATGTCGGGGAGGAGAAAAGGATCAAGGAGCTGAGCTCTGCCTTGCTGTTGGCTAATCTCAAAGCTTCTTATCACCAAGAGCAGAGCGAATAAAACCCTTTCAGTTGGCCAGGCAAGCTCTGAGTCCTTGTGCGGCCCAAGTGTTTCATGGCCTCAGAGGGGCCAGAAAGACCCTTCTCTGTGACCCTTGGGGGCTCCAGCCTGCTTGCTGCCACCCTCCTCCCCCTGCTGCCCCACCTCCTGCCTTTTTGACACCTTTGAATGATCGGGACGGGGAGAAGTGAGAAATTCATGCCCAAGGAAGGGCCCCTTGCCACCCGCTCATCTTCCCGAAGAGCAAAGGAAAAGTTCTCAGAGGTGCAGGCTCAAAGGGGAGGGTGAGTCTAGCTGCAGCCGGGACTCAGGCTGGATGCCAGGGCTCCGGGCCCTGTTCCGGTCACCACCCTCTAAGGTTGACTCCCCAGACGGTGACTCGCTCTGTTCTCCAAAAGAACTTGGGAAGTACAAAATAGGGAGGAGACGCGGTCCCTGCCCTCTCTTTAATAGGGGAGGCAGGCAGGAAGGCACTTACAAATCGAGGAATCAGAATACGATTATCCAGATTGTGCACAAGTGCTGAGGAAGGTTGAAGTCGTAGCGGAGGGGCAATGCTTTGATTTGACTCAGTGGGTTGGGAATTAATTGGGGAAAGCTGGTGAGAGGCGGTAGGGCCCACCAGCCAGGCGGGACCACGCCCACCTCAACTCCGATTGCCCCCTCCCTGGTCCTTGAACAAGGGTGAGTTTCAGTGGATGAGTTAGATCGCTAACCCTTTCATAGCCAAGATTCAGCTGATGGCATTTACTGAGGAGTGCACACTTGACTAAGAGCTCAAGCGTTCTTCAGAAGCAGGACTTTTCCATGCCTTCAAGGAGTTTACAATTTAAAGGGGAGCGGGACAGGAAAAACTTATTTACGAGTGGTGGGAGAACAAAAATGTCAGGATGAAAGAGCTTGACTAATCAACATGTATATCCTTACGCAAGTGCCGAGTGGGTCACAGCGAGGCTTAGTGGAAAGGGCACGGGCTTGGGAGTCAGAGGGACCTGGGTTCTAATTCTGGCTCTGCCGCTTGTCTGCTGTTTGACCTTGGGCAAGCCACTTAACTTCTCTGTGCCTCAGTTACCTCATCTGTAAAATGGGGATTAAGACTAGCCCCACGTGGGACAACCTGATTACCTTTATCCACCCCAGCGCTTAGAGCAGTGCCTGGCACATAGTAAGGGCTTAACAAATACCAACATTGTTATTATTACATCAACGCCAGGGGACTGTTGATACCGGGGGGCCGGGAATTCATCGAGGAAGGCTTTGTGGAGGAGTTGGGATTCCAGGACGGCTTGAATGGAGAGTGCTGGGGTCTGGTGGGTTGGTAAGGGAGAGTCGAGAATGAGGGATGAGGAGGCGATAGGCGTGGGAATAGTGAAGAGAGCAAGTTGGAGAGAGAGGCAGCCCTGAATACCCTCCTCCACAGGTCAGCATCTGGGCCCTGGGATCCTCCGGCTGGGAGAGTTTGTCCTGAAAAAGGCTCCAACTGGTCACTGGCTGCATTCAGTACCCACCCTGGGATCAGTGTGCAGATGTTTCCTTCCTCCAGGTGGTCCCTGCCCTTCCTCCCCGCAAGCGGCACTGGCTACCATCCACTGGACACCCGGGCTTTGGCACTGAGCACATAGCCACTTTTTTTTTAAATGGTATTTAAGCACTTACTATATTCCAGGCACAAGAACTGGGGTAGATACAAGGTAATTTGGTTGGATGCAGTCCCTGTCCCATATGGAGCTCACAGCCTTCATCCTCATTTTGCAGGTGAGGTAACTGAGGCACAGAGAAGTGAAGTGATCTGGCCAAGGTCACACAGCAGACAAGTGGCAGAGCTGGGATTAGAACACAGCTCCTTCCGACTCCCAGGATTGGGGGTCTATCCACTAGGCCACACTGCTTCTCAGCCCCTTATCTCATAGCTGCTGCTTCACTAGGAACGTTGCAAAATTTGACCTGGGGAAACTTCCTTGCGTAGACGGGGAGAGACAGACACACACAGATTTGGGTCAGTGTTGTTGCCGGAAGCTAGGACAGGGTTTAATGGTCCAAGAAACAATTTAAATAAAATAGCTGAAGGCCGACTGTCACTGTTGTAAGCTAGGAGACAGATGCCGCGTTTGCCCACCCAAGCCCCACAGCGAAGACATGTTCCAGCGTGTCGGTTTACTTGCAGAGGCTCTGGAACATTCGACAGTAAAACGTGTCACCGGACGGCTTCCAGCCCTCCAGCCTATGGCAAGCCGCCTCTTTTCCTCGGCCTAATTCCCTCACCCGCCCACCTGGGCACAGCTGCGTGAAGACGAAGTAGCCGGTGACCGCCAGGTCCAGGAGTGGGTTTTGGTGTTCGTTGTCGTCAGGAAGGCAACCAACCACGAGCCAAACCATCCAGTCGCTCCCAGGGATCCCTGGAGTGCGGGCGAAGAGGGTGCCACATTGGCCACAGAATCCCAGCTGGCAAGGAGGAGCGATCAGCCGTCACTCTGTCTTCACGACAGAACTCGCACAAAGGAACGGGACCCGGGCAGAAGCCAGAACCCCTCAGCCCAGAACAGCTTCCAGGGAGGAAGCAACCTGAGGCAGCACACCGGAAGTGGCGTGTTCCCGTGTCTCAGTCACGGAGGGAGCCGAAGCCTTGGGGAGCGACTAACGGGTCGTGGCGTGGCCCCGCTGTGGATGCCAGCTGCGGGACACCCGGCTTGCAAGCGGCACCGGCAGACCCAGAGAGCCTGGCAGCGTCCGCGCACGGAGGCCGGGTCGACGGCAGCCAGAAGACAGCGTGGCCGTCCCGGGGGACCCTGCCGCCCCCCGGGCGAGCCCTAGACGGAGTCCGGGATCCAGACGTCGCCGGAGAAGGCCCCGGGTGGCAGTGAGAAGTCGGGCCGGGGGTCTTGGTCCCCGCCATTGGGCAGGAAGAATTCCTCGTCTTCGTCAAAGAAGGCGTGTCCCATGGTGTCCGAGCCGTCCGGGCTGGAGGCCGCTTGGCAGGCCCCGCGGAACTCCTGGACCGCCTCGTATAGAGAGTACAGTTGGCACAGCAAGGACATATCCAGCTGCCGCAGCCCGACCTAGACAGGGAGAAGCACAAACACAAAGAAGTGAGGAGAGCGAGCTGTGCCTTCAGACCTGGCCGACCAGGTTGGTGGTGGGGGCGGGGGACCAAGGGGCAGCCCCTCCTACGACTCTCACCCACCCACCCTCTCCTCCCGGCCCGGCCCGGCTCTCAACGGGGCCCGGACTGGCCCCGGCCAGAGGGGCTGTCCAGCTGTGATCCACCGGCGAGTGGGGCAGGGCTGGATTGCTGAACTCCAGGGG
Organism: Ornithorhynchus anatinus; assembly: GCF_004115215.2. Taxonomy (NCBI): domain Eukaryota; kingdom Metazoa; phylum Chordata; class Mammalia; order Monotremata; family Ornithorhynchidae; genus Ornithorhynchus; species Ornithorhynchus anatinus. The sequence goes on along the minus strand of NC_041746.1, from coordinate 348,991 downwards.
TCAGGCAGAAAGGTGTAAATTCTCCAAGGAGACACCCTCAAATAGGGAGAAAAATCTAAGGACTCGAAAGCACAAGTTTCTATGCCCGGTTGCTGATTTTTAGAGGCCGTGGAAATGTTTTTTATCATTTGAAAACACTTTTCCATAAAGAGACTTATGCCCTGAGCTCTGCATTCCTCCTCCACCACCACTGGAGCCCTAAGTCTCAGTGGGTCGAGGAGCCTGGAAGCACGGACTTCTTGTCGCTTGCACACCGATGGGGCCAGAGGCCTCGTGTCTGGGGCGAGACTGGAAACGTGAAGATGGTTTCGTCATTGAAGACGGTTTCGTCGTCTGCCCAGACTGGAAGTTGTAAGACTGGAAGCTCCTCGTGGGCAGGGGGCACGTGTCTCACCTCTGCTGTACTTTGCCAAGAACTTAGTGCCGTACCTAGCACTCGCTAGGCGTCCGGGGGTGTGGGTTCTGGCAGGAGGCAGGGGGACGGACTGTCGGGTGAAAGCCGGACAAGGGCACATTTCCCAGCTGTCCTTCCCTCTGCCCTCCCCACGCCGACACCCTGACCCAGATTGGGGCGATGTAAGCCCTGGGTAGAGGGAAGGGCCCGAAGGGGGTGGGGGCGGATAACCGGCTGCATGTTTCTGAATGGAAAGCCGCCCGGTGACAGATCGCATCCCTGCCAAGGGGCGAACCCCGCCCCCACCCTAGAAACTAGGACTCAGCTGTCTTGGGAGTGAAAGGCGAGTCCCGCCACAGCCACTGCCTGACTACTGAGCAGGACCCCGGGGGCGGGCGGGGAGGGCAAGCCTTTACCGCCAGTTAGGCACAACACTAGGGACCCACTTACCACTCTCCCTCCCTCCTCCACTGCCCGAGGCACCTCCATCCCCTCCTTCTGCAAACCCACCACGCACCACAACCTAGGTGCCCTCACCCCAGCCCCGAGCAGCCGGTGTTGCCCTGGTGAGCTACAGGACAAGCTTTGTGGACACAGAGATGCACGCGTGCGCACACACACGTACACGCACACAGCTGAGTCTTCTTTCCTCAGGAAACGACAGAAGTCCTGAGGACGCTCCTGCAAAGTTCCTCCCTTGTGGTTCCCATCTGCTCCACCTGTCCCAGAAGCAGGCACAGAGGGCAACCCAGAGCAGCCTCAGGGGAACAGGTAGGCCTCAGGGGACGCCTCCATGAAGGTTTTGGACTTTCGATGCCAGCTGGGGTCCCTCCCACTTGGCTGCTGACAGTGGGGGCAGCTATGCTATCCCAAGGGCGGGTGGGCTCCCACCGTTGTTCAGGGAGGATTTGGGCAGGCCACTGGCCATCGGTCCAACAGGCGAGAACTAGGGCGAGCGGGGCCAGGGACGGAAAGCCCTCGGGAGCCAGGTCTGAGAGGTTTACAGTCAGTTGAGCGAGGCCGGGAGTCTCCGCTCTTTCAAGAAGAATCAAAGCAAGGTTGTGCTCTCACAACCCATTTTCCTCAGCAAGCAGAAGGCTCATGCCCTGCCCACCCTCCTGCTCCGTGGTCAGCCCTTCTCCCTGCCCTCCCCCCCCGCCCCACCTGCCTGAGTAGTTTCCAAATGGGGGAAAAGGCCCAGTTAATTCATTTGTCTTTGTGGAACCAGACCCCGAGGCTTGCCTGTCCCTTCTTCTGGGTCACTGACCCCAGAAACAACCAGCAGGACTTCCACTGAGAACAGAATGCTTCCCAGCTGCCTTTGTCTAAGCATCTGACTCCCTTCCTGCTGGGTCATCAAGCCGTCCCTACCCCTCTTCCCACCCCATGGGCCCGGGGACAGGTGGTTTCCTCATCTAGCTCCTTCACAAAGGGCTGGAACAGCACACACATCTTGGATCCCTTCCGCTTTCAAGTCAGAGGGAAATGCACACAAACCACTTGTGACGCACTGGATTGTGGACCTAGGAGAGAACAGTGGCTCGGGGAGACCTAGACCGGCACGTGCGATCACTGTTCCTTGACCATCGGCGCCGATGCCGGGGTGACGACGCAACGGCAAAAGCCGGGAGGGTGCGGCACAGTGGGGGAATGAGGTCAGTCGGGGCCTTTGAGAGCCAACTCCCCTTGGATTTCTGGGTTTTTTGCCTTGTTACATTTCTTTTTCAATTGCGGATTTCCACCTCAGGTTGATTCATCCAAATATCTTGTCCGGTGGCTCTGCGGGAGGCTGACTTCTTCCCCCTTTCCACGGAGGAAGCTCACCAAGCAGGGGGTGACCCGCCCTTCCCTTTCCATTATCGGTTGGTTCCGATTCCCCTCAAGGAGCACCTTCTGAGTCCCCCTGGCCGCAGCTTCGCCTCTCCCCACGGGGCGTCTAGATCCACGCCTCCCCCCACTCAACACGTTCATCCCGGTTTTCGTTTGGGCTTCTCCTACCTCACATTTCCACCCCCTTCGTCCCGGGGTTGAGGGCAGTGCAGGGAGGAACAGGGGCTCGACACAGTGGCTGGCCAGTTGGGACAAGCTACTGGAGTCACCTGATTTGTACTGCTCACCTGAGGACAGACGGGTGCCTCGGACCTTCCTCTGAGGGACATTACCTTACTAGTGAGGGAACTGTACCTTTCCCTTCCCTTCCTTTCCCTTCCCTTCGTCTCCCACTGAGCTCAGCGAACAGGCCGTGCCCACGACCAGCTCCGGTTGTCCGACGGACCGTCCTCGGCCCACTGGAGACCAGAGGAGTGGCCTAATCGGACTCCATTCGGCTCCTCCGACCCCCAAGTACGCCAACTTAATTGGGGACGATCGGTGCCGGGGAGAGTTTTTGAGGTTGGGTCAACGGGCCGGTCAAGTCTTAGCTCACCACTTAGGGAAGCCGTCCGTGTAATCGCCCTGGGGGGGGGCAGAGACGACCCCGTCCATCCCTTTTGAGATTATGAGTCCGCTGTGGGACAGGGACTGTGTCCCACTCGATTTGCTCGTATCCACCCCAGCTCTTAGAACAGTGCACAGTAAGCACTTAAATACCATCATTATTTTTGCTATGAGATAATAATAATGGTTAATGTCGCCACCGTGGCTTTCGGAAGAGAGGCAGAGCGGAGGCAGCACCCCCAGGGTTCGGCCGCACGAGCCCCCCTCCCCCCGTTACTGTGGGTTTAGGGTCCGGCCGGGGAGAAGCCACGATCCAAAGGCCCCGTGACCTCGGGCCCCGGGCGTCCCGACCTGCAGCAAATCTGCGCTGCGGGGAGAGGAGGCCGCTCCGCCTAAGTCCGTCCACGGCCAGCCTGGGGGTGGGGGGCCGAGACCCTTCGCCCCCTCCCACCCCCCCCCCCAAACACCCACACAGCCGACCCCTCCCGCCGGAGGGAGCCAGGTCCCTCTTCCCCCGCCCTCGGGGGCGTTTCAGGTTCCAGATTCGGAAGCGGCCCCGGTTGGGGGGGGGGGTCCGGGCCGCCGGGCCTGACCGCGGCAGCCCCCAGGGAGGACGGGCCTCAGGTCGGACCGCACCGCTTCCCAACCTAGTCGTTTCTCTGGGCTGGTAAGGGGGCCCGGAGGGGAGGGAGGCGGGGAGGGAAGGGAGAGGAAGCAGAGCGGATTACGGAGGGCGAGGCCGGAATTAGAGGCGGGGGGCCCCGGTGGAGGGGTGCACTGCGGGAAAATCGTCAACCCAATTTGGACCTGGGCTAGAAAACTCGGGATAGTCCTGGCGACTCGGGCGGTCCCGTCCGGTGTCCCGTCCCGTCCCGTCCCGTCCCCGTCCCTCGGCCTCCCTCTCACCATCTCCTTGCGCAGGAGGGCCAACGCCGCGTCCAGGTTGGGGGGCTTGTGGGGCCGGAGACGCCCCGCCGGCCGGCCCGCCCCGGCCCCGACCCCCGCCCCGCCGCGGCTCAGCTCGTCCTGGATGCGGGATTTCTGCGCGTACAGTCGGTCGAGGCGGCGCCAGCCCCCCGACCCCGACCCCGACCCCGACCCCGACGCCGAGTGCAGCAGCCCGCTCAGGCTCTTGGGAAGCGGGGGCAGCCCGGGAGGCCCGGGGGGTCCAGCCCGCCCCTCGCCCCGCGACCCCGAGCTCATATCCCGGACCGGACCGCGGCCGGACTCCGGCGGCATCAGCCCGGGGCGGACTCCGGCCGGTCCCTCCCCGCCCCTCCGGCGGCACGGCCTGCCCGCCCCCGACCCCTCCCACCCGACCGCCCACATTTACCGACCGCGGTGATTATAATCATTAGGGTGTCGGCTGAACCCTCACTAGGTGCCGGGCACCGCCCTGAGCACTGGGCCGGATACAAGCTAGGCGGGTCGGACCCGATCCCTGCCCCACATGGGGCTCACGGTCTCAATCCCCGTTTTACAGATGAGGGAACCGAGGCACAGAGAAGCGAGTGCGTTACCCAAGGTTGAGCCCCAGAGAAAGGTCACCCCGCAGACGAGTGGCAGAGCGGAATTAGAACCCAGGACTCCTGACTCCCAAGACCGTGCTCTTGCCACTTAGGCCGTGCTTCTTCCACCCTTTCCCCGCGAAGAGGTCTCGTGCACGGGAGATCCTGGGAAGGGACCCCGGAGACTCTGTCCGACTTTGGGGGGACGGTCGTCACACACATACAGACACACGCACGTAGACACACACAGACGCCCCTTTCTCCCCCAACCCCTGTAGACCTGCACAGGCACACCGATGTACGGAGACGCACGTACACACTGGGTGTTTCCGAGCTCGGCGGGTCTCCGAGCCCGCAAAATGCATTCACCTTGTCCCGCTGGAGGAACGCACCCCGTCCTCTGCCGAGGCTCCAGGGAGCACGGTCACGGCCCGGCACACACGGACACCCAGTGACACACGGGGACAGACGCTCAATTCGGCCTGGCGCGGAGCTCAGCCTGGCCACAGAGAGGACACGGGTGACTTTGGCGAAAAACCCGTCCCTGTGGGTGAAACCGGCGCGCGGAGAGCAGGGCCTAGTGGCAAGAGCCCGGGCTTGGGAGTCAGAGGACGCGGGTTCTAATACCGACTCCGCCGCTTGTCTGCCGGGTCACCTTGGAAAAGTCATCGCACTTCTCCGGGCCTCAGTTACCTTCTCTGAAAATGGGGAATGGAGACTGTGAAGGCCACAGCCCGATGACCTTGAATCTACCCCAGCGCTTAGAACAGTGCTTGGCACATAGTAAGCATTGAACAAATACCATGGTTGTTATTATTATTACTATTATTATTACTATTATTATAGCAGCACCTCTTCCTGGGAAGGTCGCAGAGGGGCAGGGTTCCCGGCTCTTGGCAAACGCGCCACTCCGCCCGCACTACTGAGCTCACAACCCGAGAGGGTAAGGGTCGAGGGGGCCGGGGAGGGGGTCCGATGTAGAGAAGCAGCGTGGCTCAGTGGAAAGAGCAGGGGCTTGGGAGCCAGAGGTCATGGGTTCGAATCCTGACTCTGCCACCTGTCAGCTGTGTGACTGTGGGCAAGTCACTTCACTTCTCTGGGCCTCAGTTCCCTCATCTGTCAAATGGGGATGAAGACTGTGAGCCTCACGTGGGACACAACCTGATGACCCTGTGTCTCCCCCAGCGCTTAGAACAGTGCTCTGCACATAGTAAGCGCTTAACAAATACCAACATTATTATTAGCATTATTATCGATCGATTGATCGATTGATTGAGTCCCGCAATCCCTGCGCCCCCCGGTGGAAGGACGCAGCAGTTGCGATTCCGACCCTGCGCCCCCTGGTGGCGGGACAGTGCGGCGGCGCCGCTGAGCCTGCGCCCCCTGGTGGCGGAAGGGCTCTGCAGCTGCTGCTCCTCTAAGCCCGTGCTCCCCCGCTCATCTGTGCTGGGGTCTGTGCCCCCTGGTAATAATAATGTTGGTATTTGTTAAGCGCTTACTAAGTGCCGAGCACTGTTCTAAGCGCTGGGGGAGATACAAGGTCATCAGGTTGTCCCACGTGAGGCTCCCAGTCTTCATCCCCATTTTTTATGAGGCCCAGAAAATAATAAATAATAATAATGTTGGTATTTGTTAAGCGCTTACTATGTGCCGAGTACTGTTCTAAGCGCTGGGGTAGACATAGGGGAATTAGGTTGTCCCACGTGGGGCTCACAGTCTTAATCCCCATTTTACAGATGAGGGAACGGAGGCGCAGAGAAGTTAAGTGACTTGCCCACAGTCACACAGCCGACAAGTGGCAGAGCTGGGATTCGAACTCATGAGCCCTGACTCCAAAGCCCATGCTCTTTCCACTGAGCCACGCTGCTTCTCCGAAAGTGAAAAGTGAAAGTGAAAGTGAAAAGAAAAGTGAAGTGACTTGCCCACAGTCACCCAGCTGACAAGTGGCAGAGCCGGGATTCGAACCCATGATCTCTGACTCTCAAGCCCGGTAGAAGGGCTCTGCACCTGCGACTCGGAGCCTCCAACCCTGCGCCCCAGCCAGCGAGACTTGAGGGCCCGCAACCCGCCCCGCAGCAAACTGGCTATAGCATCGGAACGGGGGGCGGCGGCTTTCAGGTCGGTGGTCCGCGGGGTGCCCCTGGTCGAGGCAGGGGTAGGGAGGCTGCCCGGGGCAGGAGCAGGGAGTTTGCCCGGAGCGGGGGTCGGGAGGATGTCGCAGGCTGCGTCATCTGGCGGAATCAGAGACGGCGACTGGGGCCTCAGAGACCCAGCCCAGGCCCAGTAGACCGACCAAGTTTGGGAGGCCCAGAGGTAGGAGGAGGAGGAGGAGGAAGGCCGGCTTCGGTCAGGAAGCTCCCGGGGGCAGAGGGGAGATCTGCCCACCGCACGGGCCCATGTCAGAAGGTGTGTCATTCGGTCCCGGTCCCATCCCTGTGCGGGGTGGGAGGGACAACATATGCTTTTGAAGGCCTCGTCTTTGACTGTTGTGTTTAGCAGTCAATCGTGGGATCTACCGAGCACCTATCTGCTCTCTTCTGTGGCTATTTCCCAATTCACTGTCGATGTTCCTATCGGGACCGCCTTTTAGCTACACCTTGCCCGCCCTCGGTTCTCCAGCCTCCTCTACTTCGCTCAGGCTTTTCCCCTGGTCGAAGTTCCGTCCTCACAATGGAAAAACCACACCTCTTCTTACCTTCAAAAGCCTCCTAAAATTCCACCATCTCTAATTAATTTCCCGGCACCCCTGTTCATATCACCCCTTCGGCCAACTCTGGCACTGAGGAACGTTTTCACATTCTCTTTAGTACTGGTGTATACGGGTGTACTCGATTATTTATTTTCACCATTCTAGTTGTAAACGTTTTTATGCTTGTCTCTCCCCATTAGAGTGTAAACTCTTGTAGGGCAGGGACCGAGTCTACTTTGTTGAAATCTCCGAAGCGCTATTACAGTATTCTGTGCACGGTAAGCGCTCAGGAAATGCCATCGATTGAATACGGGCAGGGAACACGTCACTTTTTTATGCCTAGTACAATGCGCCACCAAGTAGGGGCTTGACATCGATCACTCAGTCATATGTATTGAGCTCTCACTGTGTGCAGGGCACTGTACTAAGGGCTTGAGAGAGTCCAACAAAACAATATAACAGACATATTCCCTGCCCACGACGATCTTCCAGTCTAGAGGATGAGTTTATATGTTATTATTGTAATAATAATTGTGGTATTTGCTAAGCGTTTATTATGTACCAGGCACCGCACTAAAAGCGCTGGGGTGGATACGAGCAAATCCGGTTGGACACAGTCCCAAGTGGGACCCACAGTTTGAATCCCCATTTTACAGATGAGGGAACGGAGGCCCAGAAAAGAGAAGTGACTTGTCCAAGGTCACACAGCAGACAAGTGCAGAGCTGGGATTAGAACCCACTACCTTCTGACTCCCAGACCCCTGCTCTATCCACTACCCCGTGCTGTAGAAAAATCAAAATTGATAATTGGATAGGTACTGGAATAAACAAATGCTGAGGTGCTGAGGATGGGAGTAAACTAAATACCTCAGTGTTAGAGATGGCCGTGTGGCTCGGGGGTTCGATGAGCAGAAAAGGCTGGATGGAGAAGGGGGGCATTTTAGGAGGGCTTTGGCTAGGGTTTGGAGGGCTGTGTCCTGGTGGATCTGGATTTGGAGGGCGACAGGTTCAGAACAAATAGCAGGAAATGCTTGTGCGCCTCCTGGGAGGTGAGCGGTTCTCGTCCGGGCCCTCAGAAACGCCAGCAGGTTTGAATCGATCCACGGGCAGGCCTCCATGCTGAGTCACTGGGGGAGAGTCAGGAATGGACTGGGGAGGGACAGGGACGGAGAGGGGAGAGTCAGGGGAGGTGGATGGGCCGTGCTGGGTCACTAGGGGAGAGTCAAGGATGGAGAGGGGAGAATCAGGGGTGTGAGATGGTCCGTGCTGGATCACTGAGGGGAGAGTCTGGGTTGGAAAGAGGAGAATCAGGGGTGTGAGATGGTCCATCCTGGGTCACTAGGGGAGAGTCAGGGATGGAAAGGGGAGAATCAGGGGTGTGAGATGGTCCGTGCTGGGTCACTAGGGGAGAATCTGGGATGGAAAGAGGAGAATCAGGGGTGGGTCACTAGGGGAGAGTCAGGGATGGAAAGGGGAGAATCAGGGGTGTGAGATGGTCCCTGCTGGGTCACTAGGGGAGAATCCGGGATGGAAAGGGGAGAATCAGGGGTGTGAGATGGTCCGTGCTGAGTCACTAGGGGAGAATCTGGGATGGAAAGAGGAGAATCAGAGTGTGAGATGGTCCATCCTGGGTCACTAGGGGAGAGTCAGGGATGGAAAGGGGAGAATCAGGGGTGTGAGATGGTCCGTGCTGGGTCACTAGGGGAGAATCTGGGTGGAAAGAGGAGAATCAGGGGTGTGAGATGGTCCATCCTGGGTCACTAGGGGAGAGTCAGGGATGGAAAGGGGAGAATCAGGGGTGTGAGATGGTCCGTGCTGAGTCACTAGGGGAGAATCTGGGATGGAAAGAGGAGAATCAGGGGTGTGAGATGGTCCATCCTGGGTCACTAGGGGAGAATCTGGGTGGAAAGAGGAGAATCAGGGGTGTGAGATGGTCCGTGCTGGGTCACTAGGGGAGAGTCAGGGATGGAAAGGGGAGAATCAGGGGTGTGAGATGGTCCGTGCTGAGTCACTAGGGGAGAATCTGGGATGGAAAGAGGAGAATCAGGGGTGTGAGATGGTCCATCCTGGGTCACTAGGGGAGAGTCAGGGATGGAAAGGGGAGAATCAGGGGTGTGAGATGGTCCATGCTGGGTCACTAGGGGAGAGTCAGGGATGGAGGGGGGAGAATCAGGGAAGTTGGATGGTCCTGAGCCACCAGCGTGGATGGCACCTAGCACGTGGTTCCCCCCAGGGTCCCGGTGACCCTGTCGGAGGCAGAGTCCTGGGTTGGGCAGACCAGGGCCGGAGCCGGGGACGCGGTTGCTGGGGGGGTCATTAAGTCTTTCACTCCTAGTCAAGTTCGTGTCTCAGTTCCGTGTTCGGTAGTATTCATCGAGCCCGCCCCCCTCCGCCCCCCCGGCTGCAGAGCACCCCTTCCAACATGTGGAAGAGTAAAACAGAATGAGTAGCCGTGAGCCCGCCCCCAGGGAGCTGACGGACAGTCTAGCGGGGGAGTCCGACGCCAGTAATTCCCGATGGAAGGAAGGAAGGAAGGAAGAAGAGAGTGGAAAGATGGGTGTGTGTGTGTGTGTGTGTGTGTGTGTCTGTGTGTAGAAGTGTGGGCGCAGCCTGGGCCCAGCCCGAGTCGCCCCCAACCGCGGAGTCTGCGGGGAGGCCTCCGCCCCTCGGGCTTTTTCATTCACAAAATCCCGCCCCCCTCTCCCCCTCCATACCTTTCCCCTCCCGTTACCCCCAGCGTAAGGTCCCCTCTCGGGCGCCTGGGTCCCCCTGTCCTTCAACCGTTCACCCCTCTACAACGCGGGAAGAGGGGGGAAGAGGGGGAAGAGGGCGGGATCCTCCGATTCGGTCTCGGGGGGCCATGGGGGTCCCGCCCCCCCCCAACCCCTGCATTTGGCTTGCCTCCTCGGGTACCGCCGAGGGCTCCCCAAGCCCCGCAGTTGTCTGTCGGCTAGGAAAATGGCCACGGCGCGGAGGAGGAGGAGGGGGAGGAGGAGGGGCTGGGGAAGGACGGGGAGGAGGAGGGGATGGAGAGGGGAGAAGGAGGGGAGGAGGAGGGGAGGAGGAGGGGAGGGGCTCCCCCGGCCTCCCACGGAGGAACCCACCCTGCCGGACGAACCTCCCGCCCGGCCCAGGTCAGTGTCGCTGAGGAGGGGGCGCCCAACACGCTCCTTCTCCTCCACTCCCTGTCTCCTCTCCTCCTCCTCCTCCTCCTCCTCCTCCTCCTCCCCCGTCTCCTCTCCTCCTCTTCCTCCCCTCCTTGTCTCCTCTCCTCCTCCTCCACCCCCTGTCTCCTCTCCTCCTCCTCCTCCTCTTCCTCCCCTCCCTGTCGCCTGTCCTCTTCCTCCTCCTCCACCCCTCCTTGTCTCCTCTCCTCCTCCTCCTCCTCTCCTCCTCCTCCTCCTCTCCTCCTCCTCCTCCTCCTCCTCCCCTCCTCCTCCTCCTCGCCGTCCTCGTCGTCCTCATCCTCGTCCCCCTCCCGCCGCCGCGTCCAGCTGCTGCAGCGGCCGCCGCCCGCCGCCTCCTCCGGCCGGTCCCGGCCCGGGTGCCCCCCTTTCCGCTCCCCCCGGTCCGGTCCGGTCCGGCCCCGGGGCCCCGGTGCGGGGTCGCTGTCCACCGTCCTCGGTGCTGAGGCGAGCCCGGTGCTCCCGCCCCGCCCCGGCCCGCCCTCTGCCCGCGCCCCGGCGGGAGGGCCCGGGGCTACCGGCCGGCAGGTCCCCCGGGGATCGGAACCGGGGCCCCGAACCGGAGCCCGGAGCGGCAGCGCGGGCCGCGCCAGACCCCAGGCGGAGACCGACCCCTAATCCCCGCCGCCACCGGACACCGGTGACCAGCGACCAGCGGCCAGAGCCCAGCGGCCAACGTCCAGCCACCAGCGCGGCTCGGAGCGGCCCGGCCCGGCCCCGCCCCCCTCCCCGGCCCCGGGTCACCTAGCCCCGGCCCGACCAGTCCTCCGGGCCGCCCGGTCCCACCGGGCCCCCCAGCTCCCGGCCCCCCCCGGCCCCCCGGCCCCCCCGGGTCCTGGACCACCCGGTCCCCCGGCCCCCCCGAGCTCCTGGACCACCCGGCCCCCCCGGGCCCCCAGCCCCCCGGGCCATGGAAGAAGAACTGAAGTGCCCGGTGTGCGGGTCCCTGTTCCGCGACCCCATCATCCTGCCCTGCTCGCACAACGTGTGCCTGCCCTGCGCCCGCACCATCGCCCTGCGGACCCCCGACGGCGAGCGGCCCCCGCCCGCCCGGCCCGGCCCGCCGGACCCGGACCCCGGCCCGGACCCCGGCCCGGACCCCGCCCCCGCCCCCGCCCCCGGCCCCGGCCCCGGCCCCGGCCCGGACCTGGCGGACAAGCTGAGCCTGCACAGCGAGGCGGACAGCGGCTACGGGTCCTGCACGCCGGGCCTCCGCTCGCCCAACGGCGTGCGCGTCCTGCCCCCGGGCCCGGCCCGCGGCCCCGCCCCGCCGCCCCCGGGGGGACCCCCGGGGGGACCCCCGGCCCCCGGCCCCGGCGCCGGCTCCATCACCTGCCCGCAGTGCCACCGCAGCGCCTCCCTCGACCCCCGCGGCCTCCGCGGCTTCCGGCGCAACCGGCTGCTGGAGGCCATCGTGCAGCGCTACCGCCAGGCCCGGGGGGCCCCGGGGCCCGGGCCCCCGCCCCCCGCCGGCCCCGCCGCCCCCGCCGCCCCCGCCGCCTGCCAGCTGTGCGACCGCCGGCCCCCGGAGCCCGCCGCCGCGCTCTGCCAGCAGTGCCGCGTGCTCTACTGCGCCGCCTGCCGGGCGCGCTGCCACCCGCCCCGAGGGCCCTTCGCCAAGCACCGCCTCGTCGCCCTCCCGGCCCCGGCCCCGGCCCCGGCCCCCGCCCCGGCCCCCGCCCCCGCCCCGGCCGGCCCCGCCCGGGACGCCCCCGCCCAGGAGATCCCCGGCCAGGGCCCCCCCGGCCAGGGCCCCCCCGGCCAGGGCCCCCCGGCCAGGGCCCCCCCGGCCAGGGCCCCCCCGGCCAGAGCCCCGGGACGGGCGGCGCCGCCCGCAGGGCCCCCGCCTGCGCCGACCACGAGGGGGAGACCTACAGCATGTACTGCGCCCCCTGCCGGACGCCCGTCTGCCCGCGCTGCCTGGGCGACGGGGCCCACGCCCAGCACGACCTCCGCCCGCTCAGCGCCGCCTGGCGGCAGCACAAGGTCAGGACCGCGCCGCGGGGGGCGGGCGGGGAGAGGGGGGACCGGCCCCGGGAGGGGGGGAGGGGGGGCCCGGAGAGCGGCCGCAGAGGGGTTGGGGGACTAGAGAGAACCCAGAGGTGCCGGGCGCTGCTCTACCCACCGCCCCCGAGCCCCGCCCGGGGGTCCCGGCAGAAGTCAGCGCCCCTGTTGGCCCGGGCAAACCCCTGGGCCTGCCTCTCCCGGGACCCAACCTTGACCAGCCCCAACCCCGGGGAGTCCCCGGTCTTGGAGCTGGGGGAGGCCTTTCCCCTCCTCTCCACTTCTCTCCCCTTTTCTCCCCTCCCCTCCTCCCCTCTTCTTTCCCCATTCCTCCTTTTTCCTCCCCTCCTTTGCTCTCCTCTGCTCTCCTCTCCTTGCCTGTCCTCTCCTTTCCCCTTCTCTCACCTCTCCTCCTCTCCTCTTTTCTCTTCTCCTCTCTCCTCTCCTCCCCCTCCTGTCCCCTGCTCTCCTTTCCCATTCTCTCCTCTTTTCTCTCTCCTTTCTCCTCTTTTCTCCTCCCCTCGCCATCCTGTCCTCTGCTCTCCCTTCCCCTTCGCTCCCCTTTCCTCCTCTCCTCTTTTCTCTTCTCTCTCCTCTTTTCTCCTCTCCTCTCCTCCCCTGACCTGTCCTCTCCTGTCCTGTCCTGTCCTGTCCTCTCCTCTCCCCTTCTCTCCCCTTTCCTCCTCTTCTCTTTTCTCTTCTCCTCTCTCCTCTTTTCTCCTCTCCTTCCCTATCCTGTCCTCTCCTCTCCCTTTCTCTCCCCTTTCCTCCTCTCTTCTTTTCTCTTCTCCTCTCTCCTCTTTTCTCCTCTCCTTCCCTGTCCTGTCCTCTCCTTTCCCCTTCTCTCCCCTTCCTCCTCTCCTCTCCTCCCCATCCTCTCCTCTCCTTTCCCCTTCTCTCCCCTTTCCTCCTCTCCTCTTTTCTCTTCTCTCTCCTCTCCTTTCCCCTCCCCTCCTCTCCTCTCCCCTCCCCTAGTCTCCCCTCCTCTCCCCTCCCCTAGCCTCCCCTCCCTCCTCTCCCCTCCTCTTCTCCTCTCCCTGAGGATCTAGAAATCGGGACTGAATCTCAGCTCCTGCTGGGTGTGGAGTATGATACCGAGCGCGATACCGAGCGCTTGGGTGACTCCAATAGAGTTAGTTGACATGATCTCTGCCCTCAAGGAGTCGACAGTCTAGCGGGGGAGGCAGGCGCTAAAATAAATTACAGATAGGAGGGTAAAGATTGCAAAGATGGTTATGTGGATTTATTAAGTGCTTAAATGGCAGAGCGTGTATGTCATTGTTGGTGAGAGCCGAAGAGCGGCTTCCCAACGCACAGGACTTTGCTCAGGCCGCTACCCTGGTGGTCCCCGTTTCCGTGGCTGTTGGACTTGGAGGCGTGAGAAGCCTGAAACTGCTTCTCCACCCCCAGTGGACCCTGCAGCCTATCTCTTCTTTTCTTTTCTTTTGAATGTATCCCTGTCCTCCATCTTTTATGCTGAATTTTCTGTTTTTATTGTTTCATTTTTTCCCCTTATGTGTCTGTGGCTAGTCCCCTTTCCCCCCTCAACCTTAAATCGGGAACCTCAATCTAAGAGACAGGGACCCTGTCTGATTCTGACCCGTGGATTCTTGGCCAGTGCTGACTTCTGTGTTTTGCACACAAAAAGTGCTAAATAAATCCTAGTACTCCTCATACTCTTATTACCGCTGCTGCTACTAAGTGAAGAGGTGGCCCCAGATTGCCGTGGTGATCGTCGGGAGGGTTTGACCGAGTCGCGTCATAGCACCTTCTGGGGACAGAGTGCTGTACCGAAGGGCATTCACTGAAGCTCAGGGCTGAAGCCGGGATGGGAGGGGGAGACTGTGGGGGCTGGCGAAGCTGTGACTGACATTTCCGGATCCAGAGAGGAGAGGCCAGTGGATCTGATGTGTCGGGGTTTGGGGGAGGTGGAGAGGTGGTCTGTGTCTCTGATGTGCCTGTCTCTGGGGTGGGGGGAGGAGGGGCCCGCGACTCTGTTCAGAGGGTAGGGGTCCGTATCGCTGATGTCCGTGTCCGGGCGTCTCTCTGTAGGCTCAGCTCTCCCAGGCCTTGAATGGGGTTTCCGACAAAGCAAAGGAAGCAAAAGAATTTCTGGTTCACCTGAAGGATATTCTGCAGCAGATCCAGGTGACTGCATGCAGGAGTTTGGGGGTCTGAGAGTAGGGGAGAAGGCCCCGGGGGAGAGGGGAGCCTCCACTCAAGAAAGGGCGACACTGTCCGGGTGCCAACTGGGTCGGACTGCGGTACCGGGCACCGACGCTCACTTTGTGCCGAGCCCTGTACTGGGCACCTGTGGACTGCAGAGCACTGTGCTGGATGCTTCAACCAGAGTAGAAAACACTGGGGAGATGTCAGTCTTTGCGGCGCTCCCTGGACACCGATGGTTAAAAGACTAAGTGTAGCTACAAATGCCAAAAACAAAATTAAGCCATTAAATACAACCCCTCCCCCCAAAAAAACAACAACAACAACAGGGTCGAGCCCCAAGGCATGCTGTTGTGATGATCTGACCAGGGAGATGGGCCAGGGATGGCCTCAGAGACTTCTCAGGAGGCTTTGCGGTAGAGAGGGTTGCGATTAGGGGGCTTTGAATGGGGAGGGGGTGCCAGGCTGGGCGAGGGGATCGGGTAAGCCAAGGGCTGGAGAAAGAGTCGACAGTGAGGGTACGGCCAGGAGGACGGAAGAGAGCGAGCCGGGGTGGAGCGGGAGGAGGGTCCGGACGGGGGAGAGAAGGTTCTTCTGACCGAGGCCCCGCTGTCCCCAGGAGAACAGTCTGGACTACGAGGCCTGTCTGGTCGCTCAGTGCGATGCCCTGGTCGACGCTCTGACCCGCCAGAAGGCCAAGCTGCTCACTAAAGTCACCAAGGAGCGGGAGCACAAGCTGAAGGTGAGGGTCACTCTCTTCCTGGAGACGGACAGGCCCGGGATGTCCCTGGAGCCCGCGGTGCCTGGCGAACAGAGAGCTGGGGCCAGGAGGGAGGGGTGGGCAAGTTAAGGATTGACCTCGGCGGGCTTCAGGGCACTGAAACAGATGCACAGAGATGGAGGAACAGGCAGAGTCCGGTCGGGACCACCCGGTCGGCAGGGGCCCGGGGCCTGGGGCCCGCTCAGGCCAAAGCCATCTCCACTTCTCTGAGCCCCCGGGGGGGATGGTCAGTTGAATGCCCACGTATGCACTAAGCTTATTGCTACTTCTTGGTTTATCCTCCTTAAATGTTAAATACCTGTAAAACTCTCTATATGAAACTCCTGGAGAACCTCCAGTGGTTGCCCATCCACCTCCACATTTTTTTATGGTATTTGTTCAGCGTTACCTATGTGTCAAGCACTGTTCTCAGCGCCAGGGTAGAGATAAGTGAATCTTTGGACACAGTCCCTGTTCCTCATGGGACTCACAGTCTAAGTAGGAGGGAGAATGGGAGAACTGAGGCACAGAGAAGTTAAGTGACTTGCCCAGGGTCTCGCAGCAAACGTCTGGCAGAGCTGAGAGTAGAACCCAGCTCCGCTGACTCCCAGGCCCGTGCTCCTTCCACGAGGCCGTGCTGCTTCTCCACATCAGAGAGAAACTCCTCCTCATTGGCTTTAAACCATTCAATCACTTTGCTCCCTCCTATCTCCCCTCCCTGATTTCCTACTACAACCCAGCCCACACGCTTCGCTCCCCTAATGCCAACCTACTTACTGTACCTCGATCTCACCTATCTCGCTGCCAGCATCTCGCCCACGTCCCACTTCTGGCCTGGAACTCCTTCCCCGTTCACATTCGACAGACAGTCACTCGCCCCACTTTCAAAGCCTTAGGAAAAGCACATCACCTCCAAAAGGCCTTCCCTTACTATGCCCTCATTTCCCCGACTCCCTCTCCCTTCTGCAAAGCCCTTTACTCACCACCCCCTCAGCCGCACAGCACTTGGGGGCGTATCTGTAGATTATTCACTATTTTATTGATTTATATTAAAGTCTGTCTCCCCCTTTATGCGGTAAGCTCCTTCTGAGCGGGGAATCTGTCTACCGACTCTTTTATATCGTACTGCTCCCAAGCATTTAGAACAGTGCCCCGTTCATAGGAAGTGCTCAGTAAATCAATCGTATTTATTGAGTGCTTACTGTATGCAGGGCACTGTACTAAGCCCTAGGGAGAGTACGAACAACAATATAAATATAATTGATTGATTGATTGATTGATTGATTGATTGATTCCTAAAGCCCAGCTCCTCTAGGAGGGGACCCGGAGAGGTTTCCCAGCGTGGACACCTCCAAGTCAGCAGGTGAAACAGAACATCTGGTTGGGCTCCCAGGGAGTGCACCAACCTCCCGGCTCCTGAATTTAAAGCCCGACTTGGTGATTGCCTGGCATCTGGAAGAATACTGGGAAATCAATCAATCGGGGGTATTTATAAGCACTTACTGTGTGCAATCAATGGTATTTATTGAGTGGTTAGTATGTGCTTTGTCAATACCATGGTAATTATTACTCCTGAAATCAATTATGGCGTGAAGGGCTTACTTGGTGCTAAGCACTCTGCCTTCCTCTCCACCTCCAATCTAACACTATGAGCCCGTGGCTGGGTAGGGATCGTCTCTGTTTGTTGCTGAACTGTACTTTCCAAGTGCTCAGTACAGTGCTCTACACACAGTAAGCGCTCAATAAATACAATTGAATGAATGATGCCCTTCCCCCTCAGTTTTGCCCAACCACGTCTCTCTCCACTTCAGAGCCTCTCCAAAAGCCGGAGGCCTTCCTCAATTCGTTCCGCTCACCCCCTCTTCACCTCAGCCTTCCGGGCGGTGTCTCCCCGTCAGCCGTTTCGACCGGTGATTTTTATTTCTTGAGCACGTACTCTGTGCGGAGCACCGTTGGCTGCGCTTGGGAGAGTACAATACAAAAATAATAATGATGATGGTATTTGTTAAGCCCTTACTAAGTGGCAGGGTGGATATAAACAAATCGAGTCGGACACGGTCCCTTGTCCCACGTGGGACTCACGATCTCAATCCTCATTTTGCAGCTGAGGTGACTGAGGCATAGGGGAGTGAAGTGATTTGCCCAAGGTCACACAGGGGAGAAGTGAGAGTGGGATCAGAACCCCTGACCTTCTGACTTCCGGGCCTGTGCCCTGTCCACTACACCGGGCCGCTTCTTCGGAGTCGGCGGACCCGTTCCCCAACCCGCGATGAGCTTGCAGGCTGGAGGGGGGGACGGGCATCAGTAATATAATAATGTTGGTATTTGTTAAGCGCTTACTATGTGCAGAGCGCTGTTCTAAGCGCTGGGGTAGATACAGGGTAATCAGGTTGTCCCATGTGAGGCTCACAGTTAATCCCCATTTTACAGATGAGGTCACTGAGGCACAGAGAAGTGAAGTGACATAAATGAAGGGAAATGTAGTTCTTAGGCCACAGGTGTGCACGAATGAGGTTCTTCTCTCCGCTTTGGCCCCTCGATGTCGGTGCCCCTTCCCGCGGGGTGGGGCGGGGCAGGGCCTGGGGGCGGGGGAGGCCGGGCCGAGCCGCCCCAACCGGCGGAGCCCCCCCGTAGACGCCCCTGGCCCCTTAGGTGGTGTGGGAGCAGATCAACCACTGCACGCTGAAGCTGCGGCAGTCGACGGGGCTGATGGAGTACTGCCTCGAGGCCATCAAGGAGAACGACCCCGCCGGATTTCTGCAGGTGCGGCCGGGCCGGGGGAGGAGCCGGGCCGTGGGCGGGGGTCGCCATTTCCTCACGCCCGGGGCCCCGGCAGGGTGGGGTCCTGGGAGGGGTCGGGGCCCGGCCCCCAGACCTCAGCCCGGGCTGCGGAGGAGGGCAGGGTCCCCGCGGAACTTGCAGACAAGCCGTGGCGCAGTGGAAAGAGCACGGGCTTTGGAGTCAGGGCTCATGAGGTCGAATCCCAGCTCTGCCATTTGTCAGCTGTGCGACTGTGGGCGAGTCACTTAACTCTTCTGTGCCTCAGTTCCCTCATCTGTAAAATGGGGATTAAGACCGTGAGCCCCCACGTAGGACAACCTGATTCCCCTGTGTCTACCCCAGCGCTTAGAACAGTGCCCTGCACATAGTAAGCGCTTAACAAATACCAACATTATTAGTATTATTATTAAGCCCGGGTATGGACGGCGATGCAAGTGAGCACTTAGGTGCGGACCCCTCCCTCCCCCCGGCCCACCTCTCTTCTCCCTCCCCAGGCCCAGTCCAGCCCCGAGGCCCCAGCCCCAGCCCCGTGGTGGGATCCCGCTCGTTCGTTCTGTCTCCTTTCAGGTTTCGGACGCCCTGATCATGCGCGTGCAGCTTTCCCAGGAGCAGTGGGTCAAGGGGGCCCTGGAGCCCCGAGTGTCCGCCGAGTTCGACCTGACCCTGGACAGCGAGCCCCTCCTGCAGACCATCCACCAGCTGGACTTTATCCAGATGAAACGTAGGAGTCCCCCCGGTCGGCCAGGGCCCGGTCAGCGCGCGAGGGGGCTTCCGGGCCCTCTCCCTCCTTGTCTTCTTCCCTCCTTCCTTCCTCCCTGTGTCCCTCTCTCCCTCAGTCGTAATGGGTGCACAGCACTGAACTTCCTTCCCCTCCCTCCCCCCGCTTTCTCCCTCCCTTCCCTTCGTATCTTCTGCTTGTCACTTGGCCCTCTGGGACTCGAGTCCGGGTCAGACCAGCCCGAGGTCAGACGAACCCTGCCCAGGTGCGGGCCCGCCCGGGATGGGGGGAATCAGGTCTCGGCCCCGGAGCCGGTTGGGGTGTATGGCCGGGGGAGAGGGGGTCCAGGCTGGCATTTCCCTAACGGCCTCCCCGTCCTGGCCCGGCCTCCCCGGCCCTGCAGTGCCGCCCACCCCGCTGCTGCAGCTGGAGAAGTGCTGCACCAGGAATAACAGCGTGACCCTGGCCTGGAGGACCCCCGCCTTGGCACCCGGCCCCGTGGAAGGTTACGTCCTGGAGCTGGATGACGGGGACGGCGGGCAGTATCGGGTGAGTGAGCGCCGGGGAACGGGGCCACCCGGACCACGGCTGGGTCGGCCCTGACCGAACTGGATTTCCGTTTCGCGTCGTAAGGATTTGGAGTGGAGGCGTAAGCTCTGTAGGCGGGGAACGGGTCTACCGGATTCGTTGTGTTGGACTCTCCAAAGCAGTTAGTCCAGTGCTCTGCAGACAGTAAGAGCTCAATAAATAACTGATTGATCACTTGAGGCATGGTGGCAGTGATCCCGCCCAGCCCTCAGGGGCCTGGGCTGTGGGCTGTCCACCCGTGAGGTGTCCCTCACTCTCCCCTTTGCAGCCCTGATGTTTGGGAAATGTTCTGGGATGCTTTTATTCGTTCAGTCATTCATTCAATGGCATTTATTGAGTGCTTACTGTGTGCAGAGCACTGGACGGGGGGGTGGTCTGGTGCTGGCCCTGTTCTGCCAGGGGGTCTGCCAGTCTGTCCTGAGCACCAGGAGGTCAGCTAGTCCTTCCTGAGGGCCAGAGGGTCAGCCAGTCTCTCCTGAGTGCTGGGTGCTGAGGCTTCCGATCAGTCAATCAGTTGAATTTATTGAGCACATACTGTGTTCAGGGCACTGTACTAAGGGCTTGGGAGAGTAAAACAAAATAATGTAACAGACTCATCCCCTGCCCACAGTGAGCTAGAAGGGGAGACCAACATTAATATAATAAGTAAAATGTACATAAGTGCCACAGGGCTGGGGGAGAGGGTGGTCACTAAAGGGAGCAAGTCCGGGTGATGCCGGAGTGGGAAAAGAGGAAATGAGGGCTTAGGCAAGGCCTCTGGGAGGACATGTGTCTGTTAGACTTTGAAAGTGGGGACACTAAGCGGCTGTGGGCCACTTAGAGGTGGCTTGGTCAGGGGGTGGGGGTGGGGGTGGGGGGCACTGCAATGCCCAAAGCCAGCAGGACTTTAAGCACAGGGGGAGAGTGAACCCTGAATTCTTGGGTGTGCAGGAGGTGTACGTGGGCAAGGAGACGGTGTGCACCATCGACGGACTTCACTTCAACAGCACCTACAACGCCAGGGTCAAAGCCTTCAACTCCTCCGGCTTCGGTCCCTACAGCAAGACCGTCGTCCTGCAGACGTCCGACGGTGAGCCCGCCTGGGCCCGAGGCGGGGAGGGAGGTTTGGCGGCTGGGCGGGTGGGGCCCTGGGGGTCACGTGGCGGGGGAGGGAGGGTCAGCGAAGGAGGTTAAGGACCCCAAGTCCGGCCCCCTGTGGGCCCCAGGGCCCCGGTGGCAGCACATTTATCTGGGGAGGTGAGGCGGGTGCCCCAGCGCCTTAAGACCCTGGGGGGTGAAGAGTTGGAATGCCCCCGCTGCCCTTGGAGAAGGAATAGGACCCCAGTCCCCACCAGGGATGAACGGGCATTCAGTCTATTCAGAGGTTGCCTCTTCCACCCCCGACCTGAATAAGGGAGACATCCCATCTGCCCGCCGGACCCTCTCCGGACCCCTTTTGCACTAGTAGGATCCCCAGGGGCCGGGTTCGAATGTGGAATCCCTTGGGGTGTTCTCATCCATCCGGGAGCGAGCCACCGGGCACCTGGGGGCTGCGGCCCCACCCCACCGTCACCCCGGGGGGCTCCCGACTCCTCCCTCCCTGCCTCCCGCGCAGTGGCCTGGTTCACCTTCGATCCCAACACGGCCCACCGGGACATCGTCCTGTCGAACGACAACCAGACGGCGACGTGCAGCAGCTACGATGACCGCGTGGTGCTGGGCACGGCGGCTTTCTCCAAGGGGGTGCACTACTGGCAGCTGCACGTGGACCGCTACGACAGCCACCCGGACCCGGCCTTTGGCGTGGCCCGTGCCAACGTGGCCAAGGACATGATGCTGGGCAAGGACGACAGGGCCTGGGCCATGTACGTGGACAGCAACCGCAGCTGGTTCATGCACCGCAACTCCCACACCAGCCGGTGAGCGGATCCCTGCCGGTCGTGGAGGGAGGCGGGCGGGGGGCTGGGGGACAGGGACTCGGGGTCGCTTCTTTATAGCTTAGCACTGAGGCCCTGGGCTTAGGACACGATGAGAGTTAACGCACCCACCTATCCCACAGCGGCTCCCTTCCTGCATCCCGAGTCCTTCTGGGTCCCAATCTGCTCTTTCTGCCTCAGAGTAGCCGAGGAGTTTCTTCCCCAACTTCCTGCCCCCCCCAACCCTTCCCTGGGATTGTCCGCCTTCCTCGTAGATACTTCCTAAATTCCTAGTCCCAGTCCCGTTAGCCTCCCATCGGGAAAGGGTCCAGCGCCTGGTCTTCTCCTGCCCCCTTGCTAGGAGCATGGGGCTAGTTTGAGCGTCCGGCCTGCGATCTCCTCTCTTCTTCCACCTCACCCTGGCTTGCGCCCTTTGTCCCTCTCAAGCCGGGCTTCTCGCCGGGCCCCCGTCTCTCCTGCCGCCGGCTCAGTGCCTGGCACTCCCTCCTCCATGCCCGCCGGACAGCCCCCTCTCTTTTGGAACCCTTCTGAAAACCCCCTCTCTAATGCCATGTCGGTCTCCCAGGACGGAGGGCGGCGTGGGCCAGGGGACGACTGTGGGCGTGCTGCTAGACCTGAACGAGCACACGCTGACCTTCTTCATCAACGGGCAGCAGCAGGGCCCCACCGCCTTCGATCATGTGGATGGGGTCTTCATGCCGGCCCTCAGCCTCAACCGCAATGTGCAGGTGAAAGCTCGCCTTTCTAGGCCACAAGACCCAGCGGCACCTTGCATCTTCTCCCCCCCGCCCCTCCCGACCTCCTCCTTTCTCTCCTTCTCCCCAGTTCCTGAGGCCAGAATGAGGGCTGCGGCCATGGGGCCATTCAGTGACCCCCCACTCATCTCCAGATGACCTGTTAAAATACCCACAGCTGTCAGGCCGCCCCCGACAGCCAAAATCCCCCAACTTTCGGCCTTGGCCAGAATCCTCGGGCTTTCGGCCTTGGCCAGACTCCCCAGGCCTCATCCTCAGCCTTGGCCGAAGCCCCCAGTCCTTGGGCTTTTCCAGGTCATACACATGCTCTCTCCCATATTTGTAGATCGGGGCGGGGTGGGGCAGGGTCTGGGGATGGAGGACAAGGCAGAGGAAGAACCCCTATAGGAGTCTCTGCTCTGCTGGGACAGGGGAGGCCCACAGAAGCACAAGCAATCAATTAATTGTATTTATTAAGCGCTTACTATGTGCAGAGCACTGTACACAGGGCATGGAAGAGTACCGTACAGTAGAGTTCAGAGACTTTCCCTGCCCACAGCTAGCTTAGAGGATGGGGGGGGGGGGAGATATTAATATAAATTAATAAACTGTGGATACGTAAGTGCCGTGGGGCCGAGGGAGGGGTGAATCAAGGGAGCAAATCAGGGAGATGGAGAAGGGAGTGGAAAAAGAGGAAATGGAGGCTTAGCCAGGGAAGGCCTCTTGTAGGAGACGTGCCTTTGAGGCTTTGAAGAGGAGAGTAATTGTCAGATGGGAAGAGGGAGGGAGTTTTAGGCCAGAGGCGGGGTAATACTAATAATAATAATGTCGGTATTTGTTAAGCGCTTACTATGTGCCGAGCACTGTTCTAAGCGCTGGGGTAGATACAGGGATGTGGGGACCCCCTCCCCCGGCCCCGGCTGAGGAGAGACCCGGGGCAGGTGTGCAGGTCAGCGCAGAAAGGTCACATGAGGAATCTTCAGGGCTCCCAGAGTGACTAGGGCCGGGGCAAGCTGGGAAGGCTGCACGGATGAGGTGAGGGGTGGGGCCTCATCTAGAACTTCCAGCTCCTGGGAACCAGGTGGGGAGACAGATGTATGTGCTGGAAACAAGGGGAAATAGTGGTCTCAGTTGTGGGGGTGAAACCGTTGTCTGGGCCGGGCTCCCAACCTCACCCTCCCCTGGGCTCCAACCAGAACCGAGAGGGTTCGAGTGGCCAGAATGACCCCAGGTCGGGGGCTTCTGACCTGCTTGCCCCACTGCCCCGAGGCCCCCTGCCTGCTCTCACCTGGAAGTCCCCCGGCTCGGTCTCACCTGGTCTCACGGTGGCACATCCCATCTTCTCTCCCCAGGTGACCCTGCACACCGGACTCGAGGTGCCCCTGCACCTGGTCCCACTCAAGCCACCCAGCAACTGACTGGTTTCAGCCTCCCCCGCCCCACAGCCCCCCGGCGCCAGCGCCCCGTGGCTCCTGCCAGGCAGGAGGGGCCCTGGGACGAAGACTCAGGTGCAGGGGGAGTTGGGGGCCGACAGGCCTTCCTCCTTCCTAGCCTAGATGCCTTGCCCTCACCCTCTGCCCCCCGGGGCCGGCCAAGGGGGGGAATCTGGGAAAGCAGGTTGTGTTGGAGAGACTGTGGTGAGTCTTTGGGAACTCTAGTCCAGTGGATTGAGCCCGACTCAAGGAATCAGGGTTCCTGGGTTTCTAGTCCCTGCCTCTGGGGAGTTGGGTGATGACTGGTCCGTGAAGAGTGACAAGAGGAAGAGTCAGGGGTGTCGGAGGGGCCGGACTGGGTCGCCAAAGGGAGAGTCGGAGATGGAGAGTGGAGAGTCAAGGGCGTTGAATGCTCTGCGCTGGGTCACCGAGGGAGAGTCACGGGTTTTGCATGGTCTGTGCTGGATCACAGAGGGGGAGAGTCAGTGGGGAGGGGGAAAAGAGGTTGATTTTCCTCGCCCTCAGACCTTTCTGTAGAGCCAGGGGTGGAAATGCAGAAAGGTGATATCGGTGAGTTTTCGCTACTCCCCAAGGAAAGGCACAACTGGGAAGGGTGGGGGGAGGTTTTTTCCAAATCTAAATCCGCTTGTGTATATACTGGAAATAAGGGGAAAGACTGGTCCTGGGCAGCTTGAGCCACCTCCTCACTGCGGCAGCGGCAGCGGGCTCTGGGGTCACCAGTTTCCCGCCCGTGGGCTCTAGTTTGGCCGACGGGGGAGTCGAGCTGAACTGAACAGGGGCCCTGCAGGGTGGGGCAGGACACGGGGCCAGGATCAGGTAGTCCCGGAGCGGCAGGCTGGGCGAGCTGCGGAGCGGCAAAACCTCCCGGTAGGCTGGCCGCCCGCCCGCCCGCCCGCCCGCCTGCCTGCCCCCGGTACGAGACACAGCGACTCCATGACTTAAGCTGGTAGTCGGGACGGCTGTGGACTGGTGGACTGCCGCAGTGTCCTGCCTTCCGGCGAAGGTCAGGCAAGAGGTATTTGGCAGGTGATTGGAGGGAAGCAGAGTGGGGGGAGGGTGGGAGGGGGCAAGCAGACACAAGGGGAGGGGGGTGCAGGGGGACCACAGGAGCTGGGGAGGGACGAGAGGCCTGGATCACTGGCAATTCTCCAGCTGCTCAGTTGGCAAATGCCCCGAGGTGGGGGCCAGCAAAACCACCCTGGGGGGGCGAGGGCGGCTGCGGGACTTTGAATCCCGGCACGGTGCCCCGACCGTGGCGGATGCCCAGAACGGTGCTGTATTGGGTGCCGGCGCCCCAGTGGCCCTAGCGTGCACCAGTGATGGAGCCATAGGCTCCCCGTGCCTCTAGCTGACGGGCCCCACCCGGAGCACGGCCCAAGCCAGAGGCCCGAGGGAAAACGGGAAATGCATGAAGGGCGGGCCAGTGGCCGCCTTGGTCCGACTTGTGATGTGAAGCATGAACGCGTCCAGATTAAATGTTGGCAAAGGAATCCACAGCATCAAGAAGCAGCTTCCCGTCCCCGTTTGGTTACAAAGCTGCTTTTCCCTCACCTCTCCCCGCGGCCACCACCCCGGCCTCTCCGCAAATGTACAGAGGGCCATACGCCTGTCAAGTGCCCGCGTGTCTGTGGAGCAGCTGAGCGGTGACGGGGGAGTCGATTTCTTTTCTAATTTTGTATCAGTAGCTGAAGCGAGTTTGTATTTTTTTCCAACGGGAAGCACAGTGTCTTCTGGGGGGTCTTGGCCTGGCCGGATCAGTGTCTGTCTAAGGTGCGCCACGGTCTTTGCCCGATTGGAAATAAATTTTCTGGTCGCTGCCAACAGGCTCGGGGGTGAGGTGGTGGTGTGTGTGCTATCTCCCGGGCCTCAGCTACTTGCACCTTCTACCTCTAGGCCCCGGCCCCGCTGCCCGGCCTTTCCCGACAACTGGATCACGGGGATGAAGAGGCTCTGCGGCTGACGGTCCGAGTGGGGCCCGGGGCAGGCCTGTGCCCGCTCTGCTGTCCCTCCCAGTGGCTTGGGTTTTCTGGGAGGAAATGGGAGTTGCCCCGGGCAGGGGGAGGCTCGAGTTCACTCGGCTCGAGGGTGGAGGGAGCAGGGCCCGGACGGCGTGTGGGGAAGGGCTGGGATCCTGGGATTTCCGAAGGGCCGGTCTCGCCCCCGTGGAGCCGGCCGTTGAGTTTAGGAGCAGGAGCGCTTGGAAAAGCACAAATGGCTGCAGGACGGATGGCGTGGCTCCCCTAAGGGGACTCGGGTCCCGCGGGTCGGGCCACCAACGTTGGGCCAGCAGAACGCCTTGAGCTGCTGCACCGCAGGTTCTGAAGCCTCGGGTGATCCAGAGCCGGAGGGAGCCCGGGGGACAGAACCAAGCAGAGGCACCGTGCCCGTCGGGGGCACGCCGGGAAGGGGAGGGGGCGGTTTCGGGGTGAGGACAGACCCAAGGAAGAGACTGGGACCGACGCGGACCAAGCGCCCCTTTGGCCTTTTCTCCCAGCACCCTGGGGCCTTGGTCGTTGGCCACCCAAGGCCCGGACTGGATCCCAGACAGCAGCGCTCCCCCACGTCTGAAACCCACTTTTAATACACTTTCAACGGAATCCGTCAAGACAAGCGTGAGTACTAGAGAAGCAGGACGGCCTAGGGGACAGAGCACGGACCTGGGAGTAGGAGGACCCGGGGTCTAATCCCACCTCCGCCACTTGTCCGCTGTGTGACCGTGGAGGCAAGTCACTTCACTTCTCTGTACCTCAGTTTCCTCTTCTGTACAGTGGGGATTGAGACTGTTTGACCTGATTAGCCGGTATCTCTCCCGGCGCTTAGTACAGTACTTGGCGCGTAGTGAGTGCTTAAATACGACAATAACAACAGTCAACCTGGCCCCACGGGCTGAAACAGTCCAAAGCACAGACTCAGTTGGTCCTGGAGACTCCCTCTCTCTCCTGGTCCGTGGTGGCGGCACACTCAGGCTCGGTGGTTTCTGCCGGGCTGGGCCAGACCGGTCTGGAGTAGATGACCCGAGTCGGGGATCTTGGCCGGGCGGAGGCCCCCGCGGTGGCAGGGACGGTCCCGGCGCTCTGTCCGCCCCTCCCTCCGACTGACCTTCCTCATCTGACCACGCGGGAAGAATTGATCTTCTGGATGTCCTGGCTGCTGAGGAGCAACATCCCATTCCGGAATTTCCCCACTTGACCCTCCTGGGCTCCGGACGGTGCGCTCG
The DNA here is from genome assembly GCF_004115215.2 of Ornithorhynchus anatinus. Lineage (NCBI taxonomy): Eukaryota > Metazoa > Chordata > Mammalia > Monotremata > Ornithorhynchidae > Ornithorhynchus > Ornithorhynchus anatinus. Next base: position 322,441 of record NC_041746.1, on the reverse strand, counting down.
GAGCACGTTTCCTCTTGGGCTTCCTAATGGCGCCGGGGGGCAAGACAGGAGCGAGAGAGTGAGGATGAAGGGACTGCCACCCGTCACTGATGACCACCCCGGCCCCCTCTGCCGACGGCGTGGGCTGAGAGGCGCTGACGACCCCCCACGTTCCTCACCGGTGCCACCCCGGCCCCGCGGACCACAGCCGACCGGGGCCCTCGGTCCCTCCTTCAGAAGGGGGCAGTGGTCTGGCTGGGAGCCCCGTAACTGGGCAGGGGGTGGGTCCTGGGCAGTTGTGGGCCCCTAGCCTGGGAGCATCCCCGGAGGGGAAGAGCGGGGCAGACTCACCTCTCCTTCTGTCCTTTCTTCCGCTGTTTCTGTAGAGTGGCTGGGCCCCGGATCGGATCCGTGAACTGGAGAGAGTGAGGTGGGACGGACAGGGAAAGGTGAATCGGACCAGGAGGGCAAGGCCCCGGAACCCAGCAGGGCAACCCAGAGGGGCTGGGGGAAGCGGCGCAGAGGCGACCGGCCCCCAAGGTCTCAGGTGTGCCCACCAGGGGAAAATTTTGCGCATTCTCCCAGTGGACTGACTAAAGGCAAGTCCCCGCCCTGCACCCTGGGAAGGTCCAGCACCGGGCCCGGCTATGGGGTGAGCGTCTGGCCCAGGGCGGAGAGGATAGGGTGAGAAGACGAAGCAGCCAGCCTACCCAGCCCCCCGGGGCTGGGGCTGCAGCTGCAGGAGGGCAACTCTGACACTCACGGCTCTGCTGACTTGCTCTTTAGCCGCCTTCTGTAACTTGATCTTCTCCTGCAACTTTTTGTAGTTCACGTACTTGCGCCTGGGAGGCTGTGGCGGTGAGAAGAGAGGGATGGAGGGACGATGCCCCGGGGCTCGACGGCGCCCTCCCCCGCCGGCGCCTGCCCCGGGGCTAGACGGCGCCCTCCCCCGCCGGCGCCCGCTGCCGCGAGGACCGACCTTTGCCCCCAGCATGATGGCTCGCTCCCGCTCCAGGACACGCTCCTTCCACTTCCCATAGCTAGTGATCCCGAACCTGTGCACCTCCAAACGAGCCTAGAGGGAGAGACCGGCGCTAGCGGCGGCACGGACAGGCACGTGCAGGGCAGCCACGGTCCCGACTGAACCGTCGCTCCTCCAGTGGCCAGGACGGCACGGAGCTGAAGCTGGCTACGCCCACGGCCCGCCCAAACTGGCCGGCCCTCGGGCTCGGCTGGACACGCCTACCTTTTCCAGGTCAAACACCGGCTCTCCCCCTTCTTTCTTCGGGACGCTGGCTTTGGTCTAAAGAGAAAAGAAGGCCACGCTCCATCACCGAACTCGGACTGCGTTTGCCGGCAGGGCGACGCCATCTTGGGGGTGGCACGTCCGCTCCCTCCGACCCCTGTGATCCCGACCGGTATCTTCCCAAGCCCAGTGACCGGGTGTGTCAATCCGGCACCCCACGGTCACGTCCACTGACCCATCCCGGTGACGGGTATCACCCCGGGGTCCCTCCCGCCTGCCACGGTCTCCTTTGTGAGGCCTGGGATGGACAAGCCGAACCCCCGGTGCCCCGTGCTGACCGAGGTGAGGGGTGATTGTGCCAGCTTCCTCTGTGCGGAGGACGGCCCTCACGCGTGCCCCGCCAGGAAGACCGTCCTTACCTGTGGCGCTGGGGCCTGGGGCTTTCCGCCCACCTCAGGCTGTGGCCGCTGCCGCTTCTTCCGGCTGCAAAACTCGACCACGGGCACCGGCCGGCTCCCGCCCTCCGGGGGTCCCGGGGCCACGGGGTCCGGGGCCGGGCCCTGGACGCTGCGCAGTTCGCCCCGCAGCTCCTCGAAGAAGTGTCGGCTCCGTTTCGGCCGGCGCCCGGGCTCCTTGGCGGCCGCGCCCGTGCCGGGACCATCCGGGCCCGAGGCCTCCCGCCGCTCCGCGCTCCCCCTTCTCTTCCTGGGCTTCGTCTGAGGCCTCCCCGGGGTCTCTCCTGCATTCCCGAAGGCGGGACAAGGGACCATCGTTTTCTCCGGCTCGCGGCTCCCACCCCCGACCGCCCACGCCGGAGTGCTTAGGCCAGGGCTCTGCACGCCCTAAGGGTGCAGTGACTACTACTACTAATATTGGTATCCGTTAGGCGCTTACTAGGTGCCAAGCACTGTTCTAAGCACTGGGGAGGATACAAGGTAATCAGGTTATCCCACACTGGGCTCGCCGTCTTAATATCCATTTTACAGATGAGGTAATTGAGGCACAGAGAGGTGATGTGACTTGCCCAAAGTCACACAGCTGGGAAGTGAGTCGGGATCATCACCCGCTGCCCGCCCCCGCCCCAAGGAGGACCAGCCTGCCCTGCTTCCCTCTCCCTCCTCCCCTGTCTCAGTTCATAATTATAATGACGGCTTCTGTCAAGCGCTTACTAGGTGCCAAGGACTGTTCTAAGCGCTAGGGTAGATAGAAGGTAACGAGGTTGTCCCACTTGGGGCTCGCTGTCTTCAACCCCATTTTACAGATGAAGTCACTGAGGTTCAGAGAAGTTAAGTAGTAATAATATTAGTTAAACGCTTACTATGTGCCAAGCACCGTTCTAAGCAACGTGGCTCGGTGGAAAGAGCCCGGGCTTAGGAGCCGGAGGTCATGGGTTCTAATCCCTGCTCCGCCAGCTGGGTGACTTTGGGCAAGTCGCTTCGCTTCTCTGGGCCTCAGTGACCTCATCTGGAAAATGGGGATGGAGACTGGGAGCCCCACGTGGGACAACCTGATGACCCCGTCTCTCCCCCAGCGCTTAGGACAGTGCTCGGCCCATAGGAAGCGCTTAACAAATACTAACGTTCTTCTTATTATAATTATTAGTGTTAAGCAGTGGGGTAGATAGAAGGTAATGAGGTTGTCCCCGTGGAGGTCACCGTTTTCATCTCCATTTTACCGAGGAGGCAACGGAGGCCGCGGAGAAGCTTGGTGCTGCCCGCGCCCGACACGTGGCGGAGGCAGGATTGGAACCCACGCCCCCTGACTCCCCCGCCCCTGAACCACGGCTGCTTCTCGGTTCCCGGTCAAAGAAGAATAATAATAATAATAATAACGTTGGTATTTGTGAAGCGCTTACTCTGTGCCGAGCACTGTTGTAAGCGCTGGGGGAGACCCAGGGGAATCGGGTGGTCCCCCGTGGGGCTCCCAGTCTCCATCCCCATTTTCCAGATGAGCTCACCGAGGCCCTGAGAAGTGAAGTGACTCGCCCACAGTCACCCAGCTGACGAGGGGCAGAGGCGGGATTCGAACCCGCGCCCTCCGCCAAACCCGGGGCGGTGGAGCGCGGGTTTCCGTTGTGGCCGCAAGGACCGGCCCCCTCCCCCTCCCCCGCGCCCCCGCCGTCCCTCAGCCGGGGCCTACCCAAGTCGTAGAGGTCCCGGAGGACGCTGTCCAGCAGCGGGGCCGCCGCCGCCTCCGCCATGCCGCCCTCCCGGCGGCGCTTCCGGGGGTTGGGGGGGGGGGGAGGAGGGCGCGCGCCACTTCCGGCCGGGCCGAGATGGCGGCGCGCGGGAAGGGGCAGGGGGATGGGCGGGGCGGGGGCCGGGAGGCGCTCGGCAGCGCCGCCTAGCGGACGGGACGGGAAGAGGCCTCGCCCCCGGCCCGGCCCCGGCCCCGGCCCCGGCCCCGGCCCCGGCCCCGGCCCAGGCCCCGCGGGGGCCGCGCACCCACAGACCCCCCGCCCCCGAGCATGGCCGCCTCCGGGACCTCCGCCTCCTCCCTGCGCTCGGTAGGCGGGCCGAGCCCCGAGGGGACCCCCTCCCTCCTTCCCTCCCTCCCTCCTCTCCTCTCCTCTCCTCTCCTCTCCCCTCCGGGCCCCGGGCGGGGGCCGGGGATGGAGGGGGAAGGTGGGCCGGTTGCCGAGGCAACGGGGGGGGGGGGGGAGAGGGGGGCACATTCCATCCCGGGTCCAGATCCCCACCCCGCCGCTTGTCGGCTCTGTGACCGGGGGCCTGGCGCCTCCTCCGGGCCTCCGTCAAATGGGGATGGAGACGGGGAGCCCCGCGTGGGACAGTCCGATGGCCTGGGATCCTCCCCGGCGCTCGGCACCTAGCAGGGGCTGAGCAGACGCCAGCCTCATTGCTGTCGGATCCTGTTTCGTCCCCGTGCGGCCCTCCTCCCTCCCCCCGACTCGACCCCACGGCCAGCCCGGCCCCTCGTCCCCTCTCCCCGTATACTCCCTCCGGCAGCCCCTCTCCTCCGGGAAGCCCGCCCGGGGCACCCCCAGGCCGGGGGCGTCGTCCGAGTGACGGCCCCGGGGACAGAGGGGCAGGGGCGGGGGCCCGGTTGGGGGTCAAGAGGGTCACCTGGCCAGAAAGGGCAGGCCCGGAGCCCGGGGGGGAAGAGGAGGAGGAGGAGGAGGAGCCACCGACCCCTCTCTCCGGCTCAGGATTTGCTTCGCCCGTGCCAAAGGGCAGGGTGGTCCCAGAGCCAAGAGCCCAGATGGGGAAGTCAGAGATTCTGCCCGCCGTGGGGTCCTGCTCAGTTCACCCACCCCCAGTAGAAGGGGCCCTTGTGAAATGGGAACGATGGGGTTGCCTGTCCCTGCCTCATGGGGATTCGGTCGGGGCGAAATGAGGTCGGCGAATATCGCACGTGCCTCGGAGCCGGTGGTCGGAGGCCCCGAGTGGTCTACGGGCCCCGAGAGTCGTCGCTCCTCAAGGGCAGGGCCCGCCACTTCCCCGGGTACCTGGCGCACGGCAGGTGCCCGGCGCACGGTAGATGCCCGGCGCACGGTAGATGCCCGGCGCACGGTAGACGCTCGGCGCGGCCTAGCGAGCGGGTAGTCGGGGAGGGGTTTAAGCTGCCAGTGAAGTTTTTGAGTCGAGAAAGACAGAGCAAGAGCCGTGGCCGGTGAGCAAAAGGCGGGGAGGCGAGCCGAGGTGCCCGCGGACAGAGTTCCTGGACCCTCTCCCCGCTTGCCCCGGCCCCGTTTGGGACCTTGTGCTCCTGCTCCCCTCTTTCTTTTCCTTCCCCCCTTCCTCCCCTCCTTCTCCTCTTTCCTCCTTCCTTCTCTTCCCCCATCCTTCCTCATCTCTTCCTTTTGCGCGAGGACCACCTCCCGTCCCGCTTTATGAGCCTCTCTCGGAATCCAACCCAGACTCCCCGGGTCTCGAAGTAGGCACGGGGAGGCCTAACCCAAACTCTCTCAAGGGCTTGGAATGGGCACAGTGAACCCTGACCCATACTCTCTCAAGGGCTTGGAGTGGGCACAGTGAGCCCTAACTCAAACTCTCAGGGGGTTGGAGTGGGGAAAGCGGGCCCCTTGGAGAGCTAGCGCGGCTGTCTCCGGATGGAGGACTGGGGGAGCCGGGCAGGTCGGGCAGGCCGAAGCCCGGCCAGGGCTCCCAGCCATCCCCGAGGGTGGCTTCCTGCAGGTGGCAACTCCCCCTTCTGCCTCGGGCGACTGCGAAATCCGGGCTCGGCCCTGGGGGGGGGAGGAGGAGGAGGAGGAGGAGGACGAGGGGGCTGGCGCTGGGCCAGCGAGGACCTATCGGAGTGACACGTCGGTGGGTCCCCACTCGGCCTAGCCGGTGGAGACGCCCGCTCGGGGTTGGAGCCCGTCGGGGGTGGCGGAGGGGTCAGCCCCGCGGGGGAATCTACCCTCCTGGGTGCCGGGCGCCGTGCTGGCCGCCGACGGAGAGCCGTGCCGATCGAGGGCGGTGCCGGCCCCCGAGCCGGCGCCGCCCCGACCCGAGCGGGGCCCTGGGGTCGGACCCGGGCCCTGTCCCACCTGGGCCGGTTTGGGGCTGAGGCTGTGGCCTCGGCGGGCTCCCCCCGCCTCGTCCTTCCAGCAGAAAGATGGCGGCTCCAAGAGGTGGGAGGAATTCGAGGACATGTTGGAGGAGAGGCGGCAGTCCAGCGACCTGCGCTACGCGCTCAAGTGCTATGCCCCCGTCCTCTACAAGGGCCTTAACCCGTGCAAGCCGTGGGCCATCAAGACCGCCGTGCTGCGGGCGGAGGAGGTGCAGTACGTCGTCAAGCAGGTCAGAGGGGCCCCCGGCCCCCGCAGCCCCCCGGGGCCCGAGGGCGGCGGCGGAGCCCCTGCCGGGGTTCCTCGGGATAGAAGAAGCGGGAGGCTGAGCCAGTTGTGCAAGAGGAAGGAAACTTGTGTCAGTGCAAGGGGCGGCCTTCTGCCGGTGGGGCCGGGGAAGGCGGCGGACAGACAGAGGAGAGTCCCCTCTCGGCCCTCCTAGTCAGCCCATCAGCCCGCCACGATGCCCGCTACACAGTAAGCGCTTTACAAATCCCAGAATTATTATCATCAGCCTCCAGCCCTCCCACGCTCTCTCCCGGGGTCCCTCCCCCTTGGGCAGTCATGCTCTTCCTCTTCCTGGCGCGCTATCGATCGTTTCCCGACTCCCGTCCGGAGTCCCGCGCCCCGAAAACGCGCCGGAGACGCCGTCGGCCGCCGTGTCTCCCAGTTAATAATAATAATAATAATGTTGGTATTTAAGTGCTTACTATGTGTGGAGCACTGTTCTAAGCGCTGGGGTAGATACAGGGTAATCAGGTTGTCCCACGTGAGGCTCACAGTTAATCCCCATTTTACAGATGAGGTAACTGAGGCACAGAGAAGTTAAGTGACTTGCCCACAGTCACACAGCTGACAAGTGGCAGAGCTGGGAGTCGAACCCATGGCCTCTGACTCCGAAGCCCAGGCTCTTTCCACTGAGCCACGCTGCTTGTGCGTCAGCTCCCGGAGGAGAGGGGCCCGAACTTTCCCTCCTGGTTTCCTTTCCCGGAGCGCTAGTACCCAGCGCCCTGCCCCCAGCCCGGGGGTCCGTCGGCGCCGTTGGACCCGACGGGTGGTTTTCCCCGGCCGCTGCCGGGCGGTTTAGCTCTCCAGGGAGACGGGCCAGTCCGTCCAGTCGATCCAGGAGACGGCCGCGCAGATCTTGGAGGAGATGGGCCACTCGCTGCGCCTGGGGGCCATCCGCCTCTTCGCTTTCTCCCTGAGCAAAATCTTCAAGTGCCTGTTCCGGAAGGTGTGCGTCAACCAAGACGGCATCCAGAGGGTGAGTCCTCCCGGCCGCCCCTGCGACACGGCGGCCCGGGCTCCTGCCGGGTACGGGGCTCTGCACCGAGCGCCTGCTGGGTGCGCCGAGCACCGAGTAACGTTCCCGGGGAAGGATTAGACAAGCCCCGTAGTCCCCGTTGAGCCCCCGGTGAGCCCCCCGTGACTCCCTGGGGCGTCCCCGGCCAAGAGCGGGGCTCTGGATCCGGGCTTTTCAGCCTGGTACCCTGGCTGAAAAGTGACCAGCGCTCCCCAGTGCCCCTCGGGGCTGGAGTCCAGACCCTCAGAGCCCCGGGTAGCCCGGAAAACATGACGCAGACAGTATACGGTGTTCGGGCAGGTCCCGGGCTCTAGAGATTGGGCCGAGCCCAGCACGGTTATTTTTAGCGCCGGCTGACATTGGAGACGGACCCTCCCCGGCCCGCCTTCCCTCCCCGACCGCCCACCGCCGGCTGCGGACTTTCCGCCCTCCCCTCTCCACCTGTTCGCCCGAGCCTTCCTCTCCGCCGCCTCCCGCGGCCGGGTGCCCGTCCCCCGGCCCTCAGGCTGTAAGCTTCTGGAGGACGGGCACTCGGCCGCGGGACTGACGAGGAGCACGGCTCCAGTGTGTGGATCAGGTGCCCGCCGTGTGTCCGGCCCGGGAGAAGCTCAGGGGCAGACCCGGCCCCTGCCTGGGGTCCGGGTGGATTCCCCGAATGCCTTCAGTCGCCCAGCCCGGCGCTGGACACACGGCGGGCACCTAATCCACACTCTGGAGCCGTGCTCCTCGTCAGCGGGCAAGGAACGGCCCATTTGGCTGGCGGCACCAGCATCTGAGCGGCTGAATTAGTCTTGGTTCCGAGTCATCTGGCCTCTGGGTCTCCCGCGGGGGTCGTCGTGTTGGGTTCGGGTTAGTACAGGCACTACGCAGTCCAGTCAGTCAGTCAAATTTATTGAGCGCTTACTGTGGGGAGAACACTTTACTAAGCGCTTGGAAGAGTCCAATAGAACAGTGTAACAGACACAGAGGCACTCTTGGGTAGAGAATGGGGCATTGCCAGGGATGGCCCGGGTGGGGGCCCCGACTTCCGCCCGGTCAGACGATGATACCGGGGTGGCACACGCACGGGCACGCGCGCAAGTATGCGCGCACGCAGACTCCCACGTGCGTCTCCAGTTACAGCAGGCCATCCAGGAGCAGCCGGTGGTGTTGCTGCCCAGTCACCGGAGCTACGTGGACTTCCTGCTCCTGTCCTACATCCTGTACACCTACGACCTGCCCGTGCCCGTCATCGCCGCCGGAGTGGGCAAGTGCTCGTCCCTACCGGGGCCCTCCGAGAGCCGGGCACGCACGCTGCCCGGGGGTTGCGAGGGCCCGTGGGTGCCTTCTTCTGGGGGTCCTGGGCCCTTTTCCCACAACCCCCCGACCCTGGCAGGGTCCCCGGGGCCAGGCGGAGGATGAGCCCAGTTGAGCGGAGTGGCTTGTGCGTGTGTGTGAGTGTTGCACGTTGTGTGCGTTGCAGACTTCCTGGGCATGAAGGTGATGGGCGAGCTGCTGCGCAGGGCCGGGGCCTTCTTCATGCGCCGCTCGTTTGGTGGGGACAAGCTCTACTGGGCCGTCTTCTCGGAATATGTGAAGACCATGCTGCGGGTACGCTGCGGGCCGAGGGGGCTGGGTCTGGGGGGAGGGTACCCCCCCAACACACACACACACACACACACACACACACATACACACACACACACACACACACACACAATAAAAGCGTTATTGTGGAGGGCGGCGGGTGAGCTAGCTTCCCAGGGCGGGGCTTTGTAGGGAGGTGGCGAGAAATTGAGTGCTGTCAAGTGATTCGCCCCCTTCTTCTCCCTTCTCTCTTTCTCTTTACGCTCCCCTCCCGGCCCTACAACCTCCCAGAACGGTTACGCGCCCATCGAATTTTTCCTCGAAGGGACGAGGAGCCGAACGGCCAAGACGCTGACCCCCAAGCTCGGTACGTTTGAGGCCGGGCGGACGAGGAGGCTGGGGGTTCCCACGAGGGAGGAGGGTGAGGGGCGGCCCCAGGGGCCCCGCGCGGTCATCCTGCCGTCTGATCGATTGCGGCCCCTTCTCGAGAGCCCGGGGGAGCCGGGTCCCTCCCGGCCGGGGGTACGCTCCTTGCCCCGGGGCCCGGAGGGGGGCCGGCGGCTCTCGGGGCAGCTTGGCCTGCCCGTCCCGTTCAGCCTCATCCCTCCCCTCCTCGAAAACTTCCGGTGGCCCCGGGGTCTCTCCATCCCAAGCCGGAACTCCTGGTTGGGAGGCTCGAGGCCTCCACCTGCCGGGTCCACCTTCCCTACCCATTCTCTTCTCCCACACCACCCCGGCTCGCTCTCTTTCACTCTTCCCAAGCTCCTGTCCTCACTGGGCCTTGTCCTCGCCTCCCCTGTCACCCACCCCGGCCTCCCTCGCGGCCCTCGCCCCTCCCAGAACTCCACTCCCTTCCCCACCCCCAAGCTCTGACAAGCCTTTTCCTTTCCCACCATCATGCTTCCCTCTTCCTCCTCCTCCTCTTCCTCCTCAATCAGTCCATCGATGGTATTTATTGAGCACCTACTTTGCAGAACGCTGTACTAAGCAGTTGGGAGAGTACTAAACAATAGTTGGTAGGCATAGTCCCTGCCCACGACAGTCTTACGGTCCAGAGCGGAAGACAGACAGCAGTATAAATAAACTACAGACGTGTATGTAGGTGTGGTGAGGCTGAGGGTGGGGTAGATATCAAGAGCTTCAACGGTGCAGATGCAAGTATACAGATGACGTGCATGGGGAAGGGAGTTGGGGAAAAGAGGGCTTCATTGGGTAGGGCCTCTTGGAGGAGATTTGTGACCTTAATAAAGCTTGGAAGATGGAGAGAGCAGTGGTCTGGCAGATATGGAGAGGAAGGGTTTCCAGGCCAGAGGATCTCCTCCTCCTCCTCTTTCTCCTCCTCCTCGAGGCCTTCCTGGTCCGGCCCCCTGCCCCCACACCCTACTCAACTCCCCTCAGCCGTCGCTGGGCTCGTTTGTTGCCCATTCATCTTTGTGTTCGTTTCTTTGCTTTTATATCGTACCGTTGATCACTGGCTCCGGATTCCGCTTTTCCTAAACGTGTGTCGGTCTCCCGCTTTGGAGAGGCGGGTCCCGGAGGGCAGGGGTCTGACGCCCCCTGCGATGTTCTCTCGGTCGTCGACCCAGACCGCCCTTCCTCTGTCCGTAGGCCTGCTGAACATCGTGATGGAACCTTTTTTTAAGAGAGAGGTTTTCGACACCTACCTCGTCCCCATCAGCATCAGCTACGACCGGATCCTCGAAGAGGCCCTCTACTCACGCGAGCTTCTCGGCGTCCCTAAGCCAAAGGAATCCACCGCCGTATGTACCCTTGGGCGGCGGAGACGGATCGCCCGACCTCCCGTCCTCCCACCCTCCTTTTTCTGCCACCCGGTGCCCCCAGCCTCCCTGCCCCGACCCCGTCTTCTCTCCCTGTCTTGACCCCGCCCTCTCCCCCACCCCCAGCCCTCTCTCCCCACGCTGATCCCATGCTCTCTCCCCTCTGTGCCCCGTCCTCTCTCCCCGTCCTGATTCCGTCCTCTCTCCCGCCGCACTGACCCCGTCCTCTCTCCCCACGCTGACCCTGCCCTGTCCTGTCTTCCCGCCGGCTCCAGGGGCTGTTAAAGGCACGCCAGGTTCTCTGTCAGGACTTCGGCTGCATCCACGTGTACTTTGCAGCACCGCTGTCCCTGCGCTCCCTAGCCGCGGGCCGGATGGAGAAGTCCCCCTACAATCTGGTGCCCAGGTACGGATACCCAGACCCACCCGGCCACACCCGGCCCGGGGGGGCTGCCGGGGAGGGAGGTTGGGAGGTCTCCAGGGGGTGGCCGGGCCTCTTCGACCTCATTTCCTCCCAGGTGAGAAGCAGACCGGCGGGCACCACTGGTGGGGCGATCAGAACCGGGGACCCGCCCGAGCCCCCCAGGGTACCCCCCGGGTCCCGGCGGGTCAGAGGTGAGCCCCGTCCCCACCCCACAGGCACGTCCCGCAGAAGCCCAGCGAGGAGGCGCTGGCCTTCGCCAACGACGTGGCCTTCCGGGTGGAGCTTCTGCAGATCGAAAACATGGCCCTGAGTCCCTGGACCCTGGTGGCCACTGTCCTGCTCCAGAACCTACCCGCCCTGGACCTCACCCTTCTGGTGGAGAAGACTCTCTGGCTGAAAGGGCTAATCCAGGCATTTGGGGGCTTCCTCGTGTGGCCCGGTAGGTGGCCCTGGCGGGCGTCAGGGTGGTTCCGGGTAGGGTCCGAGGAGGCCGAGCCCGCAGAGACCGGGGACTGGGCTCTGCCCGCTGCCTCCTCAGGTTGGGGTCGGGGTGGGGGAGCGGCGAGTCTCCCCACCGCCCCCCTGGTCGTCGCGAGGGCACCCGGCAGCGGTACTGGTTCTCGGAGGCCTCCCTCCTGCCCGCGCGGCCGGTCTGGAGCCTACGGGGGTCATTGGCCATCCCCGCAGCCCATCCTGCCTTTCCGGGTTGGTAGTGTCCTCGGCCACGCCAGAGGCGCCAGGTGGGCTGGGGCCGGGGGCCGAGCTGAGATTCCCCGGGGGACAGCACCGTGGGGAGAGCGGGTTGCGGAGCTGACAACAGGGCAGTGTCTGGCCGGGAGGGAGGGGCGAGCCAGCCCACGGAGCCGCCCGCAGGGCCGGACAGTTGTCTGCCTCCCGCTCTGCCTCTCGCTCCTCCCCTCTCTATCCGCTCCTCCCATTCTCCGGCTCCTCCCGTATCCATCCCCCTCCTCCCCGTCCTCCCCCTCCGTCCACCCCTCCTGCTCTTCCTGTTTCTCCCTGTCCACGTGCTCCCGTTCCTCCCGCTCCTGGCCTCTGTAGAACACTGTGTGCCAAGCACTGTGCTGAGCGGTGGGGCGGATACAAGACAGATCAGACACAGTCCTTTTCTCAGGCGAGCTCACGGTCTGACGGGGAGGGAGAGCAGGGTCCGATGCCCATTTTACAGAGGAGGAATCTGAGGCCTGGAGGCTGAGTTTCCAGAGTCCCAGGCTGGGGCCCCATCCCCGAGGCTGCACTCAGCCCTCCCCTGGGCTGCGCTCCGCTCACCCCCCAGCCTGGGGCTGGACCTCCCTCCGTCCTCCGTCCCTCCGTCCGTCCGGGCCGTGGCCGCCGTCGTGACTCCCGTCCCCCGCGCACAGATGACCTGTCGGCCGCCAGAGCCGTGAAGGGCTCGCTGACGCTGCACGCCAACGTGGCCCGCCTCTCCGCCGACGGCCTGGTGTCTGTGAGCGGGCGAGAGGAGCGAGAGCCCGGCCCCTCGCAGGGCACCCTCTTCCAACGCGCCGTGCCCTTCCTGACCTGCGCCGTCTACCGGAACCAGCTGGCCAACCTGTGCGTCCGCCCCGCCCTCGTGGCCCTGGCGCTCGCCCTGGCCACCGACTCCAGGAAAGGTGACCCGCGGGCGGGGACCGACACGGGACTGAGGGGAGTTTCCGGGGGGCCGGCGGGGGCCGGAGAGGATCGGCGGGGGTCGGCTTGATGCTGGCGCGGGGCGGGCGGGTGCCGAGTGACGTGCCGCGCGTCACCGTGGACCATTCCTCGCAGATGACGTCTACGGCTGCTTCAGCTTCCTCCGGGACGTTTTTTCAGACGAGTTCATCTTCTTTCCTGGCCGGGTGGTGGAGGTGAGGGGGAGTCATTTATTCATTCAGTCCAGTCGTATTTATTGAGCACTTACTAAACGCTTGGAAAGTACAATTGGGCAACAGATAGAGACGATCCCTGCGCAACAGCAGGCTCACGGTCTAGAAGGGGGAGACAGACAACATAACGAAACAAGTAGACAGGCATCTCTACCGTCAAAATAGACAAATAGAACCATCCTGGGGTGGGTGCAGGGAAGAGATGGGGCGGGCAGCTGCCGCAGAGGCCTGGACCAGCTGGTTGTGGCGGGCCCGGTAGGGGCGGGGTGGGGCGGGATGGGGGCAAGACCGATGAGCTGGTGGGAAAATGCTCTGGGGGGGCGAGGCGAGGGGAGGTGTCTTTGGGGAGGGAACTCTGCTGCCTGCCGCAGCCACCACCATCACAACCACCGGTCAGCGATGGGCTCGGCCCGCCGGGCCCCCCGGTCCCCCCGGGCCCCTCGCCCCTTCGCCCCTGCGCCCCTCGCCCCTTCGCCCCCGCCCCCCGACACAGCTCCCGCCGGCCGCCCCCTCAGGACTTCGAGGATGGCTGCTTCCTGCTGGGCCGCTGCGAGGCCGTGCGCGTGACCTCGTCCCACATCCTCCCGGAGGCCGCCAGCGGGGCCGTGCTGCCCTTCCTCACCGCTATGTTCCGCCCCTTCGTGGAGGGGTACCAGGTGGGCGTCCGGGGACTGGAGGGGGCGGAGCCTGGCCTTCGAGCCTCGGTCTCCCTCGGCTTCCACCCCCCCGCGGGCCCCCAGGGGAAGGGTGTGTCCTGGGGTTCGGGAGGTCCGAGGAAGAGGGGCAGGGAGAAGTGCGAGCTGAGGGCCGGTGGGAGGAGAGTGTTCGGGGGGATGGGGGACGGAGCCGGGGGAGCCGCCGATCGGGTGAGCGAGAAAGGAAGTCTCCCCTCGGGCCCCCGACTTCACGGCCAGTTACCAGGGTTGGGGCCGTCTGTCCGTCTCCCCTCGCCCCGCCCCTCCCCCCGCCGCCTCGGCGGATTCCAGATAGCCTGCAGATACCTCTGGGAAGAAGCCAGCGAAGCCTTCACGGAGAAGCAGTTCGTGCCCGGAGTCCGAGCCTTCGCTTCCCAGCTGATCGAAGCGGGTCGGTGGTGGGCGGTCCCGTGCCCCGCGATGATGCCGGCCGGGCGTGGGGGGCGGGGCGGGGCCGGGGAGGGGCTGCGCGCCAGAGACGGGGCACGGGGACCCCTGACCCCCGCCCCCCGCCCCGGCTGCCGTTCCAGGGACCTCTCGGTGCTACGAGGCGCTGTCCTCCGACTTGCAGAAAAACGCCCTGGCGGCATTGGTGCGACTCGGGGCCGTGTCGAAGAGCAGAACGTAAGCCCGGTCCGCATGTGCGCATTTGTGTGTGTGTGTGTCCGTCCCCCGGTCGGAGTGTAGTGTGTGTGCGCACTTGTCTGTGTGTGCGCACTTGTCTGTGCGTGTCACTGTGCGAGCTTGTATGAGGTCAGCTGGCGGTGGAGACAGTCGTGTGTGTTCTGTGGGGGCTTCCAGGATCAGCCGGCAGTGGAGTTGGCTGTGCGTGCGCGGTGTGGGCTCCCGGCGTCGGCGGTCAGCCGGCGGTGGAGGTGGTTTTGTGTATGTGTGTGTGTGTTGCGCGCGCGCGTTTTGGAGAAGACTGACAGAGTACGGTCTGCACACCGCAGGGCGAGCGGAATCATGTACAACACGGACAGAGAGGCTGTGGCCAAGGTGGAGGGCATGCTGGGTAAGGCCGGGCGCCGCCGGGGGAAGGGACCGGGGATGGGACCTCCGCTCTGGGTCAACCGGCCGGCCGGGGGCGGGGGCCTGCGGTCTCTGGGCCGGCCGGGGGGGTGACTGGCTAGGGGCTGGGGCTCTTGAAGGGGAAGGTCTCCTGGGGCCTCCGGGTGCCACTGGGGATCCTCCAGGGAGGTCACGAGCTGCTCTCGGCGCCCACTTCCCCTAGAGGGGCTCCCGGGGTTCTCCTCCTGCCCCTCCAGCCCTCTCCACTCCAGCCCCCGGGCGACAGTCCCCAAACAGCCCCCCCGGCAGCGGCGGGATGCTGGGAGGATCGGAGAGCGGAGACCGCCCAATCCCCCCGACTCCCCTCTCCGGTCCTGCCTCTCCCCCAGTGGTCCAGCACAGAGCATCCGACACACCTGACTGTCCCCCCCTCCAGTGACCCCGCATGGACCGTCCAACTCCCCCTCACCCTTCTTCATCCCATCCCAAAATGCCTTTGCTCTCTGCAATTACTTGTTATGAAGCTAGAAATGTTTCAGTGGGAAGTAGCACAGCAGACTCCAGGTGATGAGTGTGCGCTCTCTCTCTCCCTCTCTCCCTGTCTCCCCGTCTATCTGCCCCTCCGTGCTCCCTCTGTCTCAGGCTCGAGGATCCCCATTGGAAGGCCGCTGACCGCCAAACTTTGAGGCGGCTGAGCGGTGGGGCCTGGGCCGGGGCTGGCTGACCCGGCGGGAGCTTGGCCGGGGACCGCGGACGAGTCGCCGGGAGGAATGGTTTCCCTCCCGCCACGCAGGGAGTTCCGAGCAGGCGCAGGGAGGGACGGACGGACGGGCAGGCGGACCCGACAGACGGCCGGAGGGAGGAGGAGGCTCTGGGGGGGCCGGAGCCCCAGGGCGTCGGATTGCCCGCCGTCGCCCACGTACCCGTGGGTCGCAAACCGTTGTCCGACTCCCGCTAACCCCCCCCCACCCCGGCCCCTCGCCCCACCCCCGGAGACCCCGCTGCCCTCACACAGACCGAGTCCGGGGTGTGGTGCATTAACAGAGTCAAGAATTTTAAGATTAAAGCAAACTGAGGGAAAGCACAAGAACCTGCCTCCTCCTTGTGCAACCGGGGCAGTCGTGCCCGGACCCGCCGTGCCTCCCCCGCCGCCCCTCCCTCCCCTCCCCACAACCCACGGCGCGGCCTCGGAAGGAGCCGCCCTGCGTCTCTGCCGGGGACGGGCCGACCTCCGTCGCTCAGGACGGACGGGGTGCCGACCCCTCGGCCTCTGAGGGAAGGCGGCGCCGTCTCCACCGCCCTCCTTCCCCGAGCCCTGGGCACGGCCCGCTCCTCTTTTCTCCCACCCGCTGAGTCGTCCCGTCTTCCGCCGCCTTTCAACTCCATTTCCACCTGCCGTCCTCCCGGGGCCGCGGCTGACCTGTGTCTGGGCTGTGCTCTCAGAACTCCAGGCCCAGGGGCAGCCCCTGGTGACCGCGGTGCTTAGTGACTGCCAGGGTCTGTTGGGCAAAGCCCCCCGATTCCTTGGTTGTCCATCACCCTCGCCGTCACGTGTCATCTCTCTCCGTGCCTCGTCCCGGTGCCCCGAGGTGGTAAACCCGGTGGAGGCTGAGACGGCCTCATGTCCATGGCTACGTTATTATTTCTGCTTTTCTGTGTACCAGACCCCTGTTACTGTCATTTCAGGGCCCTGCCAGCATTTACTAGCAGCTTGGCAACACTGACTCCTGTATGGCTTTTGATCCACTCTGACATCCAGGCTTTTTTTGGCTGTCTTGGGCCTGCCCAATCTAACCTGTTCCCGGGCTTGTTTTCCGGTCCTAAGTGTTCTTCCTGGAGGGGGCTAAGCCCATGATTCAACCACGGGATGTTCCTTGAAAACATGGTTATGTTGTGGGGTGTTTTTGCAAGACTTACCTGTCTTAAACCAAGAGCCATTCCTGGACCTCTGGGAAAATAGGAAATAACACCCCGTGCCGTAAACTGTAGTGCTGAAATCAAATTCTTGTTTAATCTTTGAGTCAGTGATTCAGAACCTAACATCCCGACATTGAATAAATGAACTTGCAATATGGCGGGTGAGTCTTTCCAGGGGCTGCGGGATCTGGTTCTACTGACTCTGGGAGTGTCAGCTTCAGTGAAGACTTTTTCAAAGTTTGGATTGAACAACAGCAGCTCCTACCTTTTCTTCGGGAAGTATTTGTGGCCGGCTAAATAAGCCCCAAACCCCAGTACCTCGGAACTCCCCCCCCCACCATGTGATGCTCAGAGCTTCACAGGCTACCGTGCAGAAGCCCGGAGAGCCGGATTCCCGGGCTCTCTTTCCCACGGCTTCTCTGAAATCTTCACCTTCATTCATTCATTCATTCAATAGCATTTATTGAGCGCTTACTATGTGCAGAGGCAAGCGGTGGGGGCCCCGATCTAGCTTGGGGAGGGAGCTGCGACCAAAGTGTAATCTGTGAGTAGCCCTGGGTCCCCCCAGTTCTTCCCCTCTCCACTCTCCCTCCGCCCTCTACTCTTCCCCTGTGAGCCCTCTGTGGGACAGGGACTCAATTAGAGAAGCAGCCTTTCTTAGCAGAAAGAACCCGGGCTTGGGAGTCAGAGGTCACGGGTTCTAATCCCGCCTCCGCCACTTTGCTGTGTGACCTTGGGCAAGCTACTTAACTTCTTTGTACCTCAGTTCCCTCATCTGTAAAATGGGGAAGACTGTGAGCCCCACGTGGGACAACCTAATTACCTCGCATCTACCCCAGCGCTTGAGCAGTGCTTGGCACATAGTAAGCGCTTAACAAATGGCATTATTATTACTGTTATATTCAGGTTGTAATCAGGTTGTCCCATCTGAGGCTCACAGTCTTCATCCCCATTTTACAGATTGAGGTGCCTGAGGCCCAGAGAAGTGAAGTGACTGGCCCACAGTCACCCAGGTGACAGGTGGCATAGCTGGGATTCGAACCCATGACCTCTGACTCCCAAGCCCGGGCTCTTTCCACTGAGCCCCGCTGCTTCTCTATACGACTGAGTGAGTGAATGAATGAGTGAATGAATGAATGAATGAATGCACGACTTGAGGGGAGGTGCAGCGCCCCCTAGCGACCTATTTTTCTCCCCTCTACCCGTCAGGCCGCGCGTCGGGCCCTCGGCCGCCTCCTTTCCCGGCCTGCCCCGCGGCGGGCCCCGGCCCCCTCCTTTCCCGGCCTGCCCCGCGGCGGGCCCCGGCCCCCTCCTTTCCCGGCCTGCCCCGCGGCCGGCCCTGCCTCCTCCTCGGCTGTCAGTGGGGCCGTCCTGCCTTCTTCCCGGCCTGCCCCGCGGCGGGCCCTTGCCCCTGCTGCCTCCTCCTCCTCTCCCCTCTTCTTTCTCCTCCTCCTCTTCCTCTGTCTCCTCCTCTTTTTCTCCTCCTCCTCCTCTCTCCTCCTCTTTCTCCTCCTGTTCCTCCTCCCCCTCCTCTCTCCTCTTTCTCCTCCTGTTCCACCTCCTCCTCTTCCTCTGTCTCCTCCTCCTGTTCCTCCTCCTGTCTCCTCCTCTTCCTCCTCTTTTTCTCCTCCTCCTCCTCCTCTCTCCCCTCCTGTTCCTCCTCCTCCTCTCTCCTCTTTCTCCTCCTGTTCCACCTCCTCCTCTTCCTCTGGCTCCTCCTCCTGTTCCTCCTCCTGTCTCCTCCTCTTCCTCCTCTTTTTCTCCTCCTCTCTCCTCCTCTTTCTCCTCCTGTTCCTCTGTCTCCTCCTCCTGTTCCTCCTCCTCCGTCTCCTCCCCTTCCTCCTCTTTTTCTCCTCCTCTTCCTCCTCCTCCTCTTCCTCCTCCTCTTCCTCCTGCTGCCGCTGCCGCCGCTCCCGCCTCTCCCGCCTCCCGGGCGGTTGGGGATGGGGTTGGAGCTGGGCTTCGCCGAGGCGACCCCGGGCTGGCGGCTGCGGAGCGGCCACTTCCCCAGCAAGGTGGGCGGGCGGCCGGCGTGGCTGGGGGAGGACGGCCTGCCGGGCCCCGCCGCCCTGGGCTGCCCGCGCTGCCGCCAACCGCTCGCCTTCCTGCTGCAGCTCTACGCGCCGCTGCCCGACCCCCACCACGCCTTCCACCGCGCCCTCTTCGTCTTCGCCTGCCGGGACCCCGCCTGCTGCCTCGCCTTCCGCGGTACCGACCCTCGGCCCCCTCCCTTCTCCCTATGCTATCGTGAGAAGAATGCTGCGATTTGTTAAGCGCTTCCTCTGTGCACAGCACTGGTCTAGGCGCTGGGGGAGATACAGGGGAATCAGGGGGTCCCCCATGGGGCTCACAGTCTTCATCCCCATTTTCCAGATGAGGGACCTGAGGCCCAGAGAAGTGAATAATAATCATGTTGGTATTCGTTAAGCGCTTACTCTGTGCAGAGCACTGTTCTCAGCGCTGGGCTAGACACGGGGGAATCAGGTTGTCCCACGTGGGGCTCACAGTCTTAATCCTCATTTTACAGATGAGGTAACTGAGACCCAGAGAAGTGAAGTGACTGGCCCACAGTCACCCAGCTGACAAGTGGCGGCGCCGGGATTCGAACCCATGACCTCGGACTCCCAAGCCCGGGCTCTTTCCCCTGAGCCACAGTGCTTCTCTGTTAATAATGTTGGTATTTGTTAAGCGCTTACTCTGTGCAGAGCACTGTTCTCAGCGCTGGGGGAGATACAAGGTGATCAGGGTGTCCCACGTGGGGCGCTCAGTCTTCATCCCCATTTGACAGATGAGGTGCCTGAGGCCCAGAGAGGTGACGTGACTTGCCCACAGTCACCCAGCTGACAAGTGGCCGAGCCGGGCTTCGAACCCATGACCTCGGACTCCCAAGCCCGGGCTCTTTCCACTGAGCCACGCAGCTTCTCTGTTAAGCGCCCACTGTGGGCCAAGCGCTGTTCTCAGCCTTGCCCCGCCCTCGCCTCCTTCCTCCGGCCGTATTTATCAAGCGCCTCTTGCGTGCAGAGCACGAACCAAGGGCTTGGGAGAGGGCAGGGTGGCAGTAGAATGACAGGCCCTGCCCCCTCCCCGGGCCCCCCCCCCCCCCCCGGCCCCATCAGTAACCGTGGTTGTCCGTGCCAGTTTTCAGGAACCAGCTCCCCCGGAAAAACGCCTTCTACCCCTACGAGCCGCCGCCCGAAGAGGCTCCGCCGCCGGGAGCGGCCGCCGCGGTGCCCTCGCAGCTGGGCTCGGGGGTCTGGCTTTGCCGCGTGTGCGGCTGCCCGGGACCCAAGGCCTGTGCCCGCTGCCACCGGGCCCATTACTGCAGCAGACATCACCAGACCCTGGACTGGAAGATGGGCCACAAGCAGGCCTGCCCGCTGCCCGGTGAGCCCGCCGTCGGGGGGCACGACCCCGGCGGGCCGCGGACGGGGGTGCCACGCTCCGCCGCGGGCCGCGGGGCCGCCCTCCTCCCTGCCCACCCCCGTTGAGGTTGGCCGGACCCCCCGGGTGGGCCCAATATGTCAGGACCCGAACCCGCAGTCTGAAAAGTGCGGAGACTCGTTACTGCCTAGAGGCCCCATCCAGCAACCCGTTAGAGATGAGTTAATGTTAGTAATAATGTTGGTGTTTGTTAAGCGCTTACTAGGTGCAGAGCACTGTTCTAAGCGCCGGGGTGGACACGGTAATCAGGTTGTCCCACATGAGGCTCACAGTCTTCATCCCCATTTTACAGATGAGGGAACTGAGGCGTAGAGAAATCAAGTGACTTGCCCACAGTCACACAGCTGACAAGTGGCAGAGTGGGGATTTGAACCCATGACCTCTGACCCCCCAAGTCCGGGCTCTTTCCACTGAGCCATGCTGCTTTTAATAACTATGGTGCTGGTTAAGCGCTTATTATGTGCCAGGCACTGTATTGACCACTGGGGTGGATCCAAGCCAATCAGGTTGAGCACATTACCCGTTTCACAGTCTCAATCCCCATTTTACAGATGAGGTCACGGAGGCCCAGAGAAGTGAAGTGACTCGCCCAAGGTCACACAGCACACATGCGGAGGAGCTGGGATTAGAACCCGCAACCTCCTGACTCCCAGGCCTGGGCTGTATCCACTATGCCGTGCTGATTCTCTCCCCTCTCCCCACCTGCCTTCAAAATGGCGAGGCCGCAGCCAACCTCGTTGAGCCACCGCCGAGTGTTTTAGAAACAATAACCCTGCGGTGCAGACGAGTGCGAGAGGGATTTGAGGACTGTTATTGCCCAGATCACGGCAAGACTTAACACCGTCCGGTCCTTCCCATTCCTCCGCTGACCGCGCTGGGCTCGGGGGCCGGGGCAGGAGGGGCTTTCACCTGCCCCTGGAGGCCGTCAGGCCCAAGGTAGGGACGCCTGGTCCGTGTGTTCTGGGGTGGGCCAGAGGTGCCTGGCTGACTTGGGAAACGTTCTTCTAGAGGACCTGGATGGAGCCATCCCAGACCACCAATTCCTTTTCCCGGAGTACGAAATCGTGATAGAAGCAGAAGAGCCCGATTCGGATGGCGAGGGCGAGGAGGATGGTGACGTGGGCGGCGTGGAAGACTCTGCTGCGGACCCAGAGCTCCCGGGCTCCCTGGGTAAGGGGCGCCTTTTGGGGAAGCAACTTGGGTACCTGGTTGAAGATATGTTCTGCTGACACTCCCCAAGGCCAAAGAGCAGGCTGGGGTGGTGGGGTGGGCCCCGAGCTGAGAAACGTGGGCTCCTGTGGGCAGGATTGTGTCCGTCTGTTGTTATCCGCTCAAGCGCTCAATAGGGTGCTTTGCACGCAGTAAGCACTAAATACATACAGCTGAATGAAAGGACAGTGGTTGTGTCGGGGGAGAGGCGGGCCACTTGGCTGATTTGATTTTTCCCTGCTGCTCCCGGGCACAGGCGCTCCCGAATTTCACTGACGAGGAGCGCCGAGGGTGGGTGATGTCTCAGGAGAGGCCGGGGCCCGCTGGTTGCTCACTTCATTTCCTCCCCTGGAGGAGCCGGGGGCGCTCGGGGCTGAGACGCTTTCTGGGTTTATCTCAGGAGAAGCTCCCGAGGCAGCCCTGGATGCTCTGGCCAAGCACGAGTCCAGAGAAGACAGGATCTTCCAGCAGTTTAAAGCTAAAACTGAGCGGGAGCCCGAACAGGTAGGAGGAAAATCCAATGTCCCGGGAGCCGCCTTCTCCCCAGGACCCCGTGCTTGTGGTGATTGGCTGGGGTGGAGATGGACCTGGGGCGCCCCGGGGCTTTCCTTCAGACCCCCCTCCTCCCTCCTAAGCTCTGAGTTGAAGCGTCCGGGGGAGCAGGTGCATGGTGGGGACGGAGGCGTCGGGTGAAGGGGAGCTTGTCGCTGTGAATCCCCCCACCCCCACCCCGTGTCTTGTGGCTACCCATTTCAGATTCTCAGGTACGGCAGAGGCGTTGACCCGCTCTGGATCTCCGGAGAAGGCATCCCGCAAGAGAAAGATATTCCCCCTTGCCCGTGTGGGGCCAGGAGGGAGTTTGAATTCCAGGTAGGAGCCTGGGGCGGTCTGGTTTGGGGATCGTTGGCAGGACCCAGGGCTCTGCCCCCTTTTCCATCAGTGCCACCCCCCTCCCTCCCAGCCACCCAGCAGAGGGGTACAGAAAGCCCTGAGAGCGGCCAGAAACGGGGTCCAGACCCATTCCCCTGCAGGGTGTCACCATCCCTGGCATAGGGAAGGGCTTCAGCTACCTCAGGGGATCCATTCCCACCTCGGGACAAGTAGGTAGCCCCAGCCCTCCCACCTCTCACCCTTCCTTCCTCAGGTCATGCCTCAGCTCCTCAACTACCTGAAGGCTGACCGACTGGGCACGAGCCTGGACTGGGGGGTGCTGGCCGTCTACACTTGCGCCCGCAGCTGCAGCCTGGCTACCACCCACTACATCGAAGAGTTCATCTGGAAGCAAGACGTGGCGGGATCCGCCTGACGCAGCAGGGCCCCACTCCCAACGTGCAGGGTCAGGATGAGTGGCACCAGAGCCCCTCCAGCTCGGCCCCAACCACCCCTCAGCTGAACGGACTCCTACCGGTTTAAAAAGCATTCGTTTATTAAACAGAAGGCGCCAAGGGCCCGTGGGACCAACCGCTGCACGCAGATGGGGCCGTGCCCGGGGCCGTGCCCCCGCCCGGCCTGGCAGCTTGGTCGCTCCGAGGTCCCTGCTGGAATGGTGAACACTGAAGCCCCCCTGGGTCAGGGAAGGGGGTGGGAGGGCCTGTAAATACCCAATATAAATAAAGTCAACACTGCACCGAGCAGTCCTCTGAAAGCAACTCACCGCCCGGAAGGAGGTTCCGGTGGAAATATGGCACGGCCCCTGGCGTTCCGGGAAAGGGGCTCAGCTTCGCCCAGAGTCTCTGTCTCCGGTCCCGCCGGCGCCCCCAGATAATACCATTTTACAGTGTACCAAAAACAACGTGTGAACAGAGGTGAGCGGGGCGGCGGGGGGAAGCCGTTACGTCGTCTTCCTGAAGCCTTTGAGAATGGGGTAGATGTTTTCGAATGCCTCGTAGATTTCTGCTCTGACCTTGGCACCTGGGGGGGGGGGGGGGGGGAGGAGAGAGAGGAGGGAGGGGACGTCCGGCTCAGACGGAGCAGCTCCGACCTCGGGCTGGAGCCGTCTCCACCCGGCGGCAGCCCAGACGCGCCCCACTTACCCGTTAAAACAACTTTTCCAGAAACAAAAATCAGGAGGACGATTCTGGGTTTGATCATCCTATAGATCAAACCTGGAAATAGCTCCGGCTCGTAACTGGAAACGAAAGGGGAAAAGGACAGGTGAGAGGCCATGACTGTGGCATCTGCTGGGGGGAAGGGGGTATTCAGGACAGCATGCTCAACAACCACCTGGTCTGCCCAGAATAATAATAATAATGTTGGTATTTGTTAAGCGCTTACTATGTGCCAAGCACTGTTCTAAGCATTGGGGTAGATACAAAGTAATCAGCCTGGCTTAGTGGAAAGAGCCAGGGCTTGGGAGTCAGAGGTCACAGGTTCTAATCCCAGCTCTGCCGCCTGTCAGCTCTGTGACCTTAGACAAGTCACCTAACTTCTCTGTGCCTCAGTGTCCTCATCTGTAAAATGGAGATGAGTGTGAGCCCTATGTGGGATGACCTGATTACCTCGTATCTACCCCAGAATCCTTCCACCGGAGCCTTAGGTCATGGAGGGATTGTGGGGAAACCAGGAAGAAAGGAGGTCCCACCAAACCTGCCCCCAGTCCAAGACGCTCCCCGGCTCCGAGCTGAGCCAAGGCCAACGTTTCCATCCGTTCTCCTCCTCCGTCCACTCTGCGGCAGCTCGGGCGGAAGGCAAAGAGCCGACGCTCCAGGGTGGCGCTCTGCTCAGACTCGTGGATGGAGCTGGTGAGGGGGAACCCAGACGGGCCGGCGGGCCCACTTACCTGCTGAACTGCTGGTGGGTCAGCACCAGGCCCTCGAGCCGGATGGGAAACTTCACGTCGCAGCTGCCCACCATGTTCTGAATCTTAAAATCCAAGAACTTGGCTGGGAAGCCCAGCTTCTGCACTACTCTGGCATACTTCCTGGCTGCCAGCCTGGACTGCTCCTCACTAGATAGAGAAAAGCGCGGTTACTTCTCCCAGAAGAGAGAGTGCCTTGGAAAGCAAAAGCAACCCATAGAATAATTTGGTCGAGGGGCAACTTCCTCCGCTTTCTGCCCTGTGCCAGCAAGTCAGCAATCAATCGATGGTATTTAGGGGATGCGGAGCATCAGCCTGAGCGCTTGGAAAAGCACACTAGGTTAGAGTTGATAGGCAGGCTCTCTGCCCACGAGGATCTTAACTGGGGTCTGCTGCTTCTGGCTTCAGACCGCCAGCCTCGGCACAGGATGGGGGTGGCGGTTTTCGCAAGCCAGCCAGCCAACGGTCAGTGCCGGGGCGGTCTCTCCAGGACCGTCCTAGGGACTGAATTCAAGCCCAGGGTAAGGCATTCCAACGTCCCCGCTGGCCAGCCCTGACGGACCGATGGGCCACGGGAGCCCGGCTCAGAGAGTCGGGACACGGACCACACCCACGTCTCCCTGTCACATCCAACTGCCCACACACCGTGAATGGAAGACCGCTCCCGGCAGCCCGTCATACCGACCTCTTGGCCCCCGTGCACACCATCTTTCCCGAGCTGAAGATCAGTGCTGTCGTGCGGGGCTCTCTTATCCTCATGATGACGGCAGCGAAACGCTGAAATGTGAAATCGGCAAGGGTTGGCGGCGCCCCAGCTGCCAGAGCCACTCGCTAGCCCGGGTCGCGGGCTCTGGCGGCTGCGGACCCTCACGAGGCATCCCGGACCGCACCCGGGCCAACAGCAGCATTGGAGCCGGCGGGGAAAGAACTCCAGACTCCTGAGAAATGAACGAGCCCATCACACGCAACAATAACAACGGTAATGGGGGGGGGGGGGGGGTGTAGTATTTTAAGCACTGCTGGGGTTGATATGACAATCAAATCAGACCCAATCCCTGAACCACATGGGGCTCCCGGTCTAGGTAGAAGGGAGAACAACTATTTAACCCCCATTTTATAGCTGAGGAAACAGGCACAGAGGTTAAATGATTTGCTCAAGGTCACTCAGCAGGAAAGTGGCAGAGCTGGGATTAGAATCCAGTTCTCCTCCCTCCCAGGCCTGAACTCTAATTATAACCATGTTAGGGGGTTTTGGTAAGGGCCTACTTACTGCCAAGCGCTGGGGTAGATACAATCAAATCAGATCAGTCCTGGTAGAAAATGTGCAGGCCTGGGAGTCAGAGGCTCTAGGTTCTAATCCTGCCTCCATCACTTCAATCAATCGTATTTATAGAGCACTTATTGTGTGCAGGGCACTGTACTAGGCGCTTGGGAGAGTATAACACAACAATATAACAGACACATTCTTCCCTGGCCATTAGGTGCCAAATGGGAGTACTTGCGTAAACCGCTTAACTTTTCAGTACCTCAGTTCCCTCATCTGTAGAACGGGGATTCAATGCCTTGAGATCCCCAGGTGGGACAGGGATTGGGTCTAACCCCATTATCTTGTGACTGCTCGGGACACGCCTCCCCCGCAACTGTCCACCTCCCACCACCCAAGAATATTTTCTCCCAAACGAGAAAAGCGCCGGCTACGGCAGGCCCTCGTTGGAGTGCCCGCCGGCTCACAAATCTGGACCGGGCCAGCCCGAGGGCTGAGGCTGACCCGCACCCTTTCTCACCTTGGGGTTGTACTCAGCATTGCGAGCCCGGAGAGCGATGGTTTTCAGGTCGAGTTTGCAGCCGAGGTTGACCGTGGACACGATATTCCTGTGAGGAAGGCATGGAGAAAACCTGCGTCACTCTGACGGTCTTAGGGGCTTCGCCGCGAGCCTGTTTCGCATGCCCCGCTTGCCACCGCACCAAGATCTCCGCCCTGGTCTGCCGACCAGGCTGGTGCCCAGGAAAGGCTGCTGTCTTATCACGTCACTCTGGCAACGCTGGGTCAGTGAGCAATGGGCTTCGAATTCCTGAGGCCCCTCATTCTTTGGAATCGATCGATTCATTCATCGACGGCATTCCCTTACTCAGACCGGGAGCCCCATGTGGGTCGGGGATTGTTTCTCACTTGATCTACCCCCGTGCTCAGTATTCAGTCCTCAGGACATAGTAAGTGCATAACAAATAACCTAATTATAAATTCTTCTCCAAGGGCTTACTGGGTACGGAGCACTACACTGAGCACTTGAGATTTGGGAAAACTCGACGGGCACGTTTGACTGGGAAGCGCCCCATCCCTCCTCCCCCCAACCTCCGATTTCCTCATTCCCCACCCTCCCGCCCCAACACGCACACACCGGTGCAGAGGAAGAAGAGGATGGAGGGGTTGGGGAAGGAAAGAGGGAAGAAGAGGTGAGGAAGCTGAGCCCGGTCCCCTCCTGGGAGTGAGCGCCCTGCTCTTCTTGATGTTAGCGTTGGGAGTTTACCCTGCTCTGTCTGACCTCCCCCTGCACCACACCCCCGGCTCGTTCATTCAGGCTCCCCCCGGCACCGGTGCTGACGTGTCGCCACCATCACCCAAGGGCCCAGCCAGGTCTTCTCCCCTTCCAGGACGGACAGGGCCGGCGCCTACCGGGAGCAGGTGAGGAGCGGGGAGGAGAGAAGGGAGGAAGCCGGAGGGACGAGGCCCCGGACACTCACTGCAGCTGAGGCACAATTCCCGAGCTCTCGGACGCAGGCGTGGCGGGCGTGATGGGCGTCATCGGGGTCATCGGGGACGGGTACAGGGGGGTGGTGCCGGGCAAGGGGGCGGTCGTAAGAGTCTGTGAGTGGAAGAGCTGCGGGGTTTGGCCGGAGGCCCCTGCGGGGGCCTGCTGAGCGGTGGCCGCCTGCTGTTGCTGCTGCTGTTGTTGCTGCTGCTGCTGCTGCTGCTGCCGCTGCTGCTCCTCCAGCAGAGACAAACTGTTGGAGCTCTGGACCGGCTGTGGCGTCAGCCCGGTGCCGTAGGGCATCATGGGGCTGAAGATGGGGATTCCCGGCGTCATGGCGCCCTGTGTGGATGGGGAGAACGGATGGATGGGGGTCAGACTCGGGGGGAGGGCTGTCGACGGGGCGCGCATTGCAAGGAAGAGCCCCCCGAGGGCGGCCAGGGAAGACTCAAGATCTTTGGGAGTCCTCATGTTTTAGCTCAGCCCCGGCTCTGGGGCCCTGCCCTGGACCAACCCCAAGGCCCTCATTCTGGGGCTCCCATGGACACAGAGCAACTCGCCACGCCGTGAACGCCGGGCACCGAAGGCAGGGGCAGCTGCCAGCACGTGTCCTTGGGCTCTTCCTGACCACCGAGTTCCAGGAGAGCCCGAGTCTGAACCCTCAACCCTGAGGGTGGACAGCAGGGGCAGTTCTCCACTGGGGGACAGGAGGTCTCGGGGAGACTTCCGGCTCCAGCCTCCAGCGGAGGCAAAGGGCTGGCGTGCGACGGCACAGAAATGGGACCATTCAGCATTTTCAGCCGGGGATGAGGGAGAAAGCAATTTCTCCCACGTCCGACACGACCCCAGTCGTTATCCTCGTGGGGTCATCTCCTCCCTCTTTATTCCGAGGGTTCAGTACGGTGCCGTTTCCCTCCCAAAGCTCCAAACCCGGCCCGAAGGAGGAGATCGGCCCGGGGACGGATAGACAGATGGTACGTATCCGGGACACGCCTCCCCATGCCCCGCACCCCTGGGAAAGACAGGACAGCTAAGACTTTCCTTCCCTGGTGGGAAGGCCTCGTTTGGCCGTTGACAGCCCAGGGGCTCCCAAAGGCAGATCGGTGCCAGCAGGAAGCTTCGGTGCAGCTTGAAAACCAGGGCAATGGATCTCTGGGGCCAGTAGCCATGAATTTCTGGAGGTGACGGCGGCGTCATGCCCCTCTACCCCATGGACCCCCTCTCCTCGGCCAGGGGCATTACCTGTGGGGAGGCCAAGCCCTGAGCGTAGGGGGGCAGGCTGTTGTTTTGATCCATGGAGCTCCCTTCCTTCTCCAACAAGCAAGAAATACTTCCACCGGGTCCCCTCCGTTCGGTTTCGCTTTGTTCTACAAAATTCTGCGAGTCGGCGCTTCTCGGCTCCTCCTGAAACTCGGCGGGGGCATCCGCTCCAGAAAAAGATGGTTTTGAACCTAATGGGGAGAGAGCACAGACAAGTCTCCTGATATCCTTCACGCCATCGACACACACATCTTCGGAAAGATCCAGTTCACGTACGTAAACCCTTTTCTGCCTGCCCCAACCTGCTGCCTCGATAATCCCACGTAGAGTTTCCACCGCACACACCCTCCGTAACGCACCAAATAGCAGCGGTGAGTGTGGGCGACTTTCCCAAAGAGAAACAAGTCCCGGCTCCACAGTAAAAATGCCACTGTGTCCTCGTGGCTGCCGCTGGGACACAGACAGATCAGGGTCAGGCAAGAAATGAAAAACTCCATCCTAGAGTCTTCAGTCAGTTGGCCGGCTGGCAAAGTCCCTTGGCCTAAAATTCCTAGATAGGACGGGCTGTGGGTGATGCATCCTGGAGTGAGACTGTGGAGAATGGACTTTTTTTTTTAACCAGTTATCGCTTTCTCTCCCCCCACCCTCCCCACCCTTTCAAAGGCTGTCTGGTAAAAACGGCACCATTGGCAATTTGATTAGACTACCGCTCACCCTCTATTGGGGGTTTCGACACGTCTGTCACGATAAACTACCGACCAGAGTTTCAGCTCAAGTCGCCTAAACCTGAGGACGTTGACGCTTAAGAGGAGACAGGAGAATCTTTGGCGCCCAATCGTTTTCATCTTTTTTCTGGGCCGAAGTCAAATTATTTTAAGAAAATGGCCACCACGCTATTGTTCAAGACCTTCCTTCCAAGTCCAAGACTCCCGACTGCAGCCACCCACAGATTACAGGTACTATGGGACTGCTAGATGCCTGACCCCCCACCCAGGCAGGACTTCAATCACCCCATGATACAACCACCCTGGGGAATCGCTCCGCTCAATCAAATGTATCTACTGAGCCCTTACTATGTGCAGTGCACTGTATTAAGAGCTTAGAAGAATAAAATACAACAGAATTAGCAGACACATTCCTTGCCCCATAACAGCCTTCGTTGTGGGAAAGGAATGTGTCTGTTTATTGTTGTATCGTACTCTCCCAAGTGTTTAGTACAGTTCTCTGCAAGGTTAGCGCTCAATAAATGCGATTGAATGAATGAGCTTACCGCCTAGAGGGGGAAACAGACATTAATATAAGCATCATACTAAAAAGGCCTCCGTTGTTTGAGGCGGCGCGTTGTTTGAGCCTCTCGTACCCCCAACTGGCTCGATGCTCTGGCCAAGCAGAGAATCCCTCCTCACCCCTCCCTGGCTGGGCTGACCTCGAACAGTCGACAGCGAATGGCTCTCGGAGGAAGTCTGGCCCACAGCCCGGGTCAGACGGTCGAAGCCACAAAGAGACCTCCCACCCTCCACCCCCGCGGCCCCCAAGCAGACCGTCGAAGATGTGGCTGAACGGAGACACAACTCCACTACTCAATTTAGATACAGACGACGTCGCTGCGTTGTTGCATCTCATTCAGAGGAGTCGCTCGCCAAAATTCAGTAATGGAAAAGCTTTATCACAAAAAGCCAAAACAGGGAGAAGCTAGTTGCTCCATCGCCAGCTAAAATCTTGGAATGGAGATCTTGCACCTACTTTCCAGAAAACAGCTGTATTCTTGAAATGGAGATCTTGTACCTACTTTCCACAAAGCAGGTGTATTTCTGAAAGCGACTGAAGCAGCAGGCTCAGAGAGAGCGGCTCAGAGCCCTCTTAACTATCTACCCTCTTCTCCTACTGTAGCCCAGCTCGCACCCTGTGTTCCTCTCAAGTTAATTTCATCCTTGGGCCTTGCTCTCGGTTCTCTGGCCTCCAAAGTCCTGTTTCCCATTCTTCCTCCTGCCTGGAGCGCTCTCCCCACCCCTTCACGTCAGTGAGATCCCACCTCTCCCCATCTTCTGAGCACTGCTGAAATCCCACCTCTTCCAGGTGGTCTTCCCCGATTTTCTCTTCCCCAGAACACCCTCCCAACTGGTGCAACTCAGCACATGTGCTCAGAGCCCCTCAAGAGCTCTTCCGTACTTGTCCGCTCTACTCTTTAGGCAGTTACTCTTCCACCTGCCCAATTTGCTATTCTCCTCTCTCTTCCCCTGCTGCACGTATCTGGGGAAGTCCAGTCACTTCCCCGGGCCCCTCGGTTTCCTCATCTGTAAAACAGGGATTTAACTGCCCAACCTCCCTCTGGCTTCGACTGGGCGCTCCACGTGGGAAGGAACAGTGCCTGTGACCTGACGATCTTGTATCTTCCCCAGCGCCTGACACACAGTAAGCCCTCGGCAAATACCACAATTATTCTTATCGCAGAAAGCGACAAGGCAAAAATCAGAGAGAATCCTCGGGGCGACCTTTGCTTGTTTGGGTTGCCAGAGCCCCCGGAGCCGAGGGGCTCGAGAGTGGAGGAAGGGTGAGAAATCGAGAGGAAGAACAAGGGATGACGGAGCAGGAAAAGGAATGGGAAGATGGAGAGCCGAGGAGAGCCGGCCCCCGCCACCTGACCCGGGGAAGAAGCAGTGGTCTCGCGGAGTCTGGCAGGGAGGGGAAGGGAAGAAAGGCAGCAGAAGACAGGGAAGAGGGCAAAGGGCAAAGCCTGTGGGAGGCGGAAAGGGGAGGGGAAATGAGGGAGGCCGGGTTGCCGGGAGAACGCCGCTGGGCAAGGGGAGGCAAACCTTCCGATGAAGGGTAATTGGAATTTTCTTTAAAATTAAAATCATCTGCACACCCATCCTTCAGGTAGGGAATGGGCCATTCAACCTCCACTAACTCTGCAGCAGCAGCAACAGTGAGACCTGAGGCTGGGTAAGGGCGGGCGCCTCGGGGAACCCGAGGGTCAAGCTGGAGGTGAGGAGGGATGAGAGAGAGGGCAGGCAGGGATGAGGGCAGCAGTGGGGAGTTTGGGTATGCAGGGGCTCCGTTTTATTGCGGTTAGTAAGCCCGAGTCCATGACCTCGTGGGGCTCTAGGTCGGAGATTAAGTCCCGGTAAGTCAGCGGTGTCCTTCCCTTTCGTGGTCACTTTCCCGCTCTGGGAAAGGACCCCCTCGGCCCCCCCACCGTCACTTCTCCAATTTGCTCCCCCGACACCAAGTCCAGGCTGTGCTCTCGGTGGGCGTCGGCAAGCATGGCTGGATCCGGTCACGCCCATGCCAGCGACAGGCACCCGGCCCTTCCAGGGATGGAGACAGCTTAACCGAAAAGGGCTGCCCGGTTTACTGAACGTATCGAGGGAAACCGAGCAGCCGCTGTATGTTTGGAACAGCAGGAGACCTTCCTACGTGGGACTGGACACCAAGAGACTGGAACACATTCCACTAGTGTGCCCGGGTGGCAGTGGGAATAATGCCACGTCTCCTGTGGAGAATTAACACCAGAAGCTCGATGCCCTGCTCGCACGTGAGTAGAGAACGAATGTTTCTTTTAAAGATGAAAACGTTGGTGTGTAACAATGCAGAACTTGGCACCTGCCACGTCCTTAGAGGGGGAAGCAGTCAAGCTTAGTGCCTGGCCAGCAATGAACCCAGAGGAGCCTGTGTGAGACCAGACTGAGCTCCCCCAACCTTCCCTCTGCTCCTCCCCCTTCCCCTCATCACTGTGCTCATCTGTATATATCATTTATTACCCTATTTATTTTGTTAATGAGGTGTACATCCCCTTGATTCTATTTATCTTGATAATGTTGTCTTGTTTTTATTTTGTTCCGTTTTGCTCTGCCGTCTGTCTCCCCCGATGAGACTGTGAGCCTGTCACTGGGCGGGTACGGTCTCTAATCTGTTGCCATATTGCCCATTCCGAGCGCTTAGTCCAGTGCTCTGCACACTGTCGGCGCTCAATAAATACTCTTGAATGAACGAATGAAAGAAATGAAATGAATGAGACCACAGAAACCAAGGCCAACGCCTCGGCCGGATCGATGGCAGGGAAGTGACTTGTGGATGCAGGGGGAGGCAAATCTTCCGATGAAGGGTAATTGGAATTTTCTTTAAAATTAAAATCATTGCCCACCCATCCTTCAGGTAGGGGAATGGGTCATTCAACCTCCACTAACTCTTCCCTCAGTGACCCAGCATGGTCCCCCCGGTACCCCAATTCTCCTTTCCTGACTCTCCTGAGTAATTGAGCACAGACTATTCAACGCACTTGATTCTCACCTATCCTCGACTCTCCCCATGGTGATCCAGGATGGCCCATCCATCACTCTGCCTCTCCTCCCCCAGTGACCCAGCACAGACCACCCAACCCCTCTGCCCACCCTCCCCTCTCCCCCCACCATGCAGCCCGGACCAACCAAACCCCGCCCGAGTCTCGCCTCTCCACTCCCGACTCTCTCCCCCAGTGACTCCATCACGGACCACCCAACAACCCTGAGAAGCAGCGTGGCTCGGTGGAAAGAGCCTGGGACCCAGAGGTCGTGGGTTCTAATCCCGCCTCCAGCACCTGTCAGCTGGGTGACCTTGGGCCAGTCGCTTCACTTCTCTGGGCCTCAGTCCCCTCATTTGGAAAAGGGGGATGAAGATGGGGAGCCCCGCGTGGGACCACCCGATGACCTCGTATCCTCCCCAGCGCTTAAAACGGTGCTTTGCACCCGGTAAGCAGTGGGGCTCGGTGGAAAGAGCCCGGGCTTTGGAGTCAGAGGTCATGGGTTCGAATCCCTGCCCCGCCACTTGTCAGCTGTGTGACTGTGGGCAAGTCACTTCACTTCTCTGGGCCTCAGTGACCTCGTCTGGAAAATGGGGATTAACTGTGAGCCTCACGTGGGACAACCTGATTCCCCTGTATGTCCCCCAGCGCTTAGAACAGTGCCCTGCACATAGTCAGCGCTTAACAAATACCAACATTATTCTTATTAACAAAAACCATCATTATTATCCTCCGGGCCTCAGTTCTCTCATCTGTAAAATGGAGACGGAGGTTGTGAGTCCCGCGTGGGACCACCCGAAGACCTCGTATCGTCCCCAGCGCTTAGAACGGTGCTTGGCACATAGGAAGCGCTTAACAAATACCATCATTATTGTCCTCTGGGCCTCAGTTCTCTCATCTGGAAAATGGAGATGAAGATTGTGAGTCCCGTGTGGGACCACCCGATGACCTTGTATCCTCCCCGGCGCTTAGAAGGGTGCTTCGGTCAAGCGCTTACCAAATGCCATCGTTATTATTATTATTGTTTGTCCCGGAGGGCCGGCCCGGGCCCTACCTGTGCCTGTCCCTCCCTGGCTGCCGTCCAGCCCCGCCGCCCCCGACGCAGACACCCCACCGGCGGGGGGCGGGGATGGGGGTCTCCTGAGGGGATCGTGCTGAGGGGATCGTGAGGGGAGGGGGAGGGGATCATGGTGAGGGGATGATCATGGTGAGGGGATGATCATGGTGAGGGGATGATCATGGTGAGGGGATGATGGGGGGAAGGGGATGGGGGGGTGGGGGGGGGATCATGGTGAGGGGATGATGATGAGGGGGATCATGATGGTGGGGGGGATGATGACGGGGGGATGGTGAAGGGGGAGATGGTGGGGAGGGGATGATGGTGGGGGGGATGATGGTGGGGGGGACGACGGTGAGGGGATGGGGGGGGGCGGGGGCAGGGCCGGTCCTGGCCGCCTCGAGGCGCCCGCGCGCTTCTCCTCGCTCCTCCCGGCCCGGCCCGCCCCCGATCGGAGGGTCGGAGCCGCCATACCTGAGGCCCGCGAGGAGCAGGAGGACGAGGAGATGGAGGCCGCCGGGGTGGGTCCGGAACCAGCCGCCTCAGCGAGCGAGCGAGCGAGCGTCCGTCCGTCCGTCCGTCCGTTCGTCCGCTCGCCCGCGCGCGCGCTCCCGCCCGTCCTGGCGCTGCCCGTCCCTGCCCCCCCAGCCCGCACGTCACTTCCGCCCGGCCTCCCTCCCCCTCCCCCGCGCTCGCGACGCCGCAGCCTCCCCGCCTGCGTGATGACGTCACGGCGCTCTGGGGGCGGGGCCTCCGAGGCCCCCGCCCCCCCACTCAGTCCCATCGATGGATTGATTGAGCGGTGGATCGGGCGCCTCCTGGGGGCGCAGCCCTCTGCTACACAACCAGCGGGGCTTAGTGGGAAGGATTATTATTATTATTATTATCATCATTATTATTGATAATAATAATATTATTATGTGGGGGTTTGTTAAGCGCTTGCTCTGTGCCAAGAACTGCTCTAAGCCCTTGGGGAAATAGAGGGGAATCAGGTTGTCCCCCGTGGGGCTCACAGTCTTCAGCCCCATTTTACAGATGAGGTGACGGAGGCCCAGAGAAGAGAAGTGACTTGCCCATAGTCACCCAGCTGACAAGCGCGGAGTCGGGATTCGAACCCATGACCTCTGACTGCCAAGCCCGGGCTCTTCCCACTGAAGCACGCTCCTTCTATTGGGGGGGGGGGGCGCGTAGCACTGTACTAGACAAGCAGCAGGGCTTAGTGGAGATAATAATAGTAATGTTGGTATCGGTTAAGCGCTTACTATGTGCCGAGCACTGTTCTAAGCGCTGGGGGAGATACAGGGGCATCAGGTGGTCCCGCGTAAGGCTCACAGTCTTCATCCCCATTTTACAGATAAGGTCACTGAAGCACAGAGAAGTTGAGTGACTTGCCCACAGTCACACCGGTGATAAGTGGCAGAGTCAGGATTCGAACCCATGACCTCTGACTCCCAAGCCCGGGCTCTTGCCACTGAGCCACGCTGCTTTTCTAAATGATGATGATGATTATTATGTTGGTGTTTTTTAAGCAGTTACTATGTGCCAAGCACTGTTCTAAGCACTGGGGTTGATACAGGGTAAACAGGTTGTCCCACATGGGGCTCACAGTCTTCATCCCCATTTTAGAGATGAGGGAACTGAGGCACCGAGGAGTTGTGACTTGTCCAAAGTCACACAGGTGATAAGTGGCAGAACTGGGACTAGAACCCACGACCTCTGACTCCCCAGCCCGGGCTCTTTCCACTAAGCCAAGCTGCTTCTTGAGCATCCGTGAGATAATCACGTCTGTGGCATCTGTTAAGGGCTTACTATGCGCCAAGATAATCAGGTCCCTGACCCAACACGGGGCTCAAAGTCTAGGAGGGGGAACGGGTACTCAATCCTCATTCTAACAGATGAGGAAACCGAGGCACAGAGACGAGAGGCGATTTGCCCGAGGTCACACATCAAGCAAGTGGCAGAGCCAAAATTAGAACTCGGATCCTCTGACCCCTAAACCGAATACGACCGAGTGACCTCTGGTCGTGAGCTGTGCCTTCCTGACGTTTTGGGCAACCCTGCTGCGAAGCAGGACTCCTAACCTTGAAGCGATATTCCGCCAACACAGCTGCTTTGGGTGGGACATAGGAAAAACAGAGATGACGGCAGGATGACCAAATCCCTGCCGTAAGGGAGATCTGAAATTTGGAAGATGAAAGCACGGGAACAGAGGAAAAGTTTTAAAGCGTAGAGTGAGACACAGCTAGTGGGATTTAATGAGTGCTTTCTGTGTGAAGGACTGTACTAAGCGCTGGGGTAGATAGAAGATAAGCAGGCCCGAATACGGTCCCTGCCCCACGTGGGGCTCACGGTCAAAGGAGGAAGGAGAACAGACATCGAATCGCCATTTTCAGCTGAGGAAATCTGCGCGGAGAAGTGAAGGGTCACAAAGCAGGCACGTGGCACAACTGGGATCGTAACCTAAATCATTCCTCTGACTGCCAGACCTGCGCTCTTCCCATTAGGTCACATAGCCATGTAACTACATAGAAATGTTGGAAAACGTAAGATCCCCCTGTGTATTACAGCAAGAGGAGCCAAGCCGTCGTGGGTTCGAATCCCGGCTCCGCCACTTGTCAGCTGTGTGACTGTGGGCAAGTCGCTTCACTTCTCTGGGCCTCAGCTGCCTCATCTGTAAAATGGGGATGAAGACTGGGAGCCTCACGTGGGACAACCCGATGACCCTATATCTCCCCCAGCGCTTAGAACAGTGCGCTGCACATAGTGAGCGCTTAACAAATACCAACATTATTATAGAGAAGCAGCGTGGCTCAGTGGAAAGAGTGCGGGCTTGGGAGTCAGAGGTCACGGGTTCTAATCCCGGCTCCGCCGTTAGTCAGCTGTGTGACCTTGGGCAAGTCACTTAACTTCTCGGCACCTCAGTTACCTCATCTGTCAAATGGGGATTAAAACTGTGAGCCCTACGTGGGACAATCTGATCACCTTGTATCCCCCAGCGCTTAGAACAGTGCTTTGCACATAGTAAGCGCTTAACAAATACCACAATTTATTTTATTTTGTTAACTCGGGTAGGGTTGTCCAGGGCCCCGGCGGCGAAGCAGCGTGGCTCAGCGGAAAGAGCCAGGGCTTGGGAGTCAGAGGTCATGGGTTCGAATCCCAGATCTGCCACTTGGCAGCTGTGTGACTGCGGGCAAGTCACTTCACTTCTCTGTGCCTCAGTTACCTCATCTGTAAAATGGAAATTAACTGTGAGCCTCACGTGGGACAACCTGACTACCCTGCATCTACCCAGCGCTTAGAACAGTGCTGTCCACATAGTAAGCACTTAACAAATACCAACATTATTATTATTATCAGCCGTTTGCAACGAAAACCCGGTTCCCCTGAAGAGCCGAATCCCCGGTCTCAGAGCAGCGGAAACCGGGCCGAGAGAGCATCCAAACAGCTTCCCAGTCGAGCGGGATCCGGACGAGCAGAATCCCGGCGAGTGGGTCACCCAGGGCAGACTAAGCCCCCCTTTTTCCTCTGCTCCCCCTCCTCTCCCCATCACCCCGACTCTCTCCCTTTGCTCTACCCCTCTCTTTCCCCCACAGCACTTGTGTATATTTGTATATATTTATAGTTCTATTTATTTTTATTACTGATGTGTATCTATCTAGAATTCTATTTTTACATATATAAATATAGAAAAATATAAAAATATAATATATAAATATGTAAATATATATAAATATAAATATATAATATATATAAATATGTATATATATATATATATAAATAGAAGCAGCGTGGCTCAGTGGAAAAAACCGGGGCTTGGGAGTCAGAGGTCATGGATTCGAATCCCAGCTCTGCCACTCATCAGCTGTGTGACTGTGGGCAAGTCACTTCACTTCTCTGTGCCTCAGTGACCTCATCTGCAAAATGGGGATGAAGACTGTGAGCCCCACGTGGGACAACCTGATCACCTTGTATCCCCCCAGTGCTTAGGACCATGCTTGGCACATAGTAAGCGCTTAACAAATACCTCTATTATTATTATTCTCTGTGCCTCAGTTACCTCATCTGCAAAATGGGGATGAAGACTGTGAGCCTCACGTGGGATAACCTGATGACCCTGTATCCCCCCCCAGCGCTTATAACCATGCTTGGCACATAGTAAGTGCTTAACAAATACCAACATTATTATTATTCTCTGTGTCTCAGTTCCCTCATCTGCAAAACGGGGATGAAGACTGTGAGCCTTGTGTGGGACAACGTGATGACCCTTGATTCTATTTATCGTGATTACGTTGTCTTGTTTTTGTCCGTCTGTCTCCCCCGATTAGACCGTGAGCCCGTCATTGGGCAGGGATTGTCTTTATCTGTTGCCGAATTGTCCATTCCAAGCGCTTAGTCCAGTGCTCTGCACATAGTAAGCGCAAGCAGCGTGGCTTAGTGGAAAGAGCACGGGCTTGGGAGTCAAAGGTCGTGGGTTCTAATCCCAACTCCGCCACTTGTCAGCTGTGGAACCTTGGGCAAATCACTTCACTTCTCTGAGCCTCAGTTACCTCATCTGTAAAAAGGGGGATTAAAAAATGAGAGCCCCACGAGGGACAATCTGATGACCCTGTATCTCCTCCAGCGCTTAGAATGGTGCTCTGCACATAGTAAGTGCTTAACAAATGCCAACATTATTATTATTACATTATTATTAAAAGGGGGATGAAGACTGTGAGCCTCACGTGGGACAATCTGATTCCCCTGTATCTCTCCCAGCGCTTAGCACAGTGCTCTGCACCTAGTAAGCACTTAACAAATACCAACATTACTATTACATTATTATTAAAATGGGGATGAAGACGGTGACCCTCACGAGGGACAATCTGATGACCCTGTATCTC
The DNA here is from genome assembly GCF_004115215.2 of Ornithorhynchus anatinus. NCBI lineage: Eukaryota > Metazoa > Chordata > Mammalia > Monotremata > Ornithorhynchidae > Ornithorhynchus > Ornithorhynchus anatinus. Next base: position 284,435 of record NC_041746.1, on the reverse strand, counting down.
CTCCAGCGCTTAGAACGGTGCTCTGCACCTAGTAAGCGCTTAACAAATACCAACATTATTATTAACAAATACCAACGTTAGGAGAAGCAGCGTGGCCTAGCAGAAAGAGCCCAGGCTTGGGAGTCAGAGGTCATGGGTTTGAATCCCGGCTCTGCCACTTGTCAGCTGTGTGACTGCGGGCAAGTCACTTCACTTTTCTGGGCCTCAGTGACCTCATCTGTAAAATGGGGATTAAGACTGTGAGCCACTCGTGGGACAACTTGATTCCCCTGTATCTCCCCCAGCGCTTAGAACAGTGCTCTGCACATAGTAAGCGCTTAATACCAACATTATTATTATCATTATTGTCCTGACTAAATCCGATTGAATGAATGACTGACTGAACTCCTCCGCTTAGACCGTAAGCCGGTCAAAGGGCAGGGACTGTCTCTGTTACTGATTTGTCCATTCCAAGCGCTTAGTCCAGTGCTCTGCACATAGTAAGAGCTCGTGGCTCAGTGGAAAGAGCCCGGGCTTGGGAATCAGAGGTCATGTGTTCGAATCCCGGCTCTGCCCCTTGTCAGCTGTGTGACTGTGGGCGAGTCACTTCACTTCTCTGGGCCTCAGTGACCTCATCTGTAAAATGGGGATGAAGACTGGGAGCCCCACGTGGGACCACCTGATTCCCCTGGGTCTCCCCCAGCGCTTAGAACAGTGCTCTGCACAGAGTAAGCGCTTCACAAATACCAACATTATTATTATTATTATTATTGTCCTGACTAAATCCGATTGAATGAATGACTGTCTGAACTCCCCCGATTAGCCTGTGAGCCGGTCAGAGGGCAGGGACTGTCTCTGCCTGTTACCGATCTGTCCCTTCCAAGCGCTTAGTCCAGTGGCCTGCACGTAGGGCGCGCTCAATAAATACGATCGAATGAACGAACGAGGCAGCGCTGGGCCGGCAGGGGGCGGTGTCGGCCGGGAGCAGGCGAGACGAGGGGGGGGGGCCGGGCCGGGGCTAGAGCGGCGCCTAGGGGCGGGGTGTGGAGGGATAGCGGAGGAGTGACGTCGCTTCCGGTCCTGCGCGAGGCGGCTGGGGCCGTTCTCCCTCTTCCGTTGGTGCCGGGCGCCATCTTGGTTGTGAGGCGGCGGGCGCGGCGCTTGTCCGTGGGCCTGGGGCGGCGGGCCGCCATCATGCTGTCCTCCCTCTCCTCCCTGTCGTCGCTCTCCTCCCTCTCCGCCGCCACCTTCGCCGCCTTCGCCGCCCCGTTCCCGGAGCTCGAGCGGGAGGCGGAGGCGGAGGCGGAGGCGGGCAGCCTGGCCGGACCCGTCCGCCTGCGTTTCTCCCCCTACGCCTTCAACGGAGGGTAAAGGCCCCACCGCCAAGCGCACTTTACTCAGAATTAGCCCGGTCGTGTTGGTGTTTGGGAATAAGCGTCGTCACGTCGGTGTTTGGGAAGCGCTTCCTCTGTGCAGAGCACTGTTCTGAGCGCTGGGGGAGACACAGGCTTCGTCCCCATTTCATCATAATAATGGGATTTGTCATCCCCATTTAATAATAATAATGTTGGTATTTGTGAAGCGCTTACTAGGTGCAGAGCACTGTGCTAAGCGCTGGGGGAGAGACGGGGGCATCGGGGGGGGGTCCCACGTGAGGCTCACACTCTTCATCCCCGTTTTACAGAGGGGAACACTGAGGCACAGAGACCTGAATAATAATATTGGTGTTTGTGAAGCGCTTACCATGTGCAGAGCACTGTTCTGAGCGCTGGGGGAGAGACAGACTTCGTCCCCATTTAATAATAATAATGGTATTTGTCATCCCCATTTAATAATAATAATGTTGGTATTTGTGAAGCGCTTACTAGGTGCAGAGCACTGTGCTAAGCGCTGGGGGAGAGACGGGGGGCATCGGGGGGTCCCACCTGAGGCTCACACTCTTCATCCCCGTTTTACAGAGGGGAACACTGAGGCACAGAGACCTGAATAATAATATTGGTGTTTGTGAAGCGCTTACCATGTGCAGAGCACTGTTCTGAGCGCTGGGGGAGAGACAGACCTCGTCCCCATTTCATAATAATAATGTTGGTATTTGTGAAGCGCTTACTAGGTGCAGAGCACTGTGCTAAGCGCTGGGGGAGATACAGGGTTCATCCCCATTTTAATAGTAATGTTGGTATTTGTGAAGCGCTTACTAAGTGCCGAGCACTGTTCTAAGCGCTGGGGGAGATACAGGGGCATCAGATTGTCCCTCGTGAGGCTCACAGGCTTCATCCCCGTTTTAATAATAATGTAATTATAATCTTGTCATTCGTTAAGTGCTTACAATGTGCACAGCACTCTTTTAAGCGCCGGGGGAGAGACAGGGGCATCAGGTGGTCCCACGTGAGGCTCACCGTCTTCATCCCCATTTTAAGAATAATGTAATAATCATGTTGGTATTTAATGTTAATGAATAATGTTGGTATTTGTTAAGCGCTTACTATGTGCCGAGCACTGTTCTAAGCGCTGGGGTAGACATAGGGGAATCAGGTCGTCCCACGTGGGGCTCACAGTCTTAATCCTCATTTTACAGATGAGGGAACTGAGGCACAGAGAAGTTGTGACTTGCCCACAGTCACACAGCCGACAAGTGGCAGAGCTGGGATTCGAACTCATGAGCCCTGACTCCAAAGCCCGTGCTCTTTCCACTGAGCCACGCTGCTTCTCACAAGCGCTTACTATGTGCAGAGCACTGTGCTAAGCACTGGGGGAGATCAAGGATCATCAGGTTGTCCCACGTGAGGCCCGCGGTCTTCAACCCCATTTTGCGGATGGGGGAACTGAGGTCCAGGGACGTGAAGTGACTCGCCCACAGTCACACAGCTGACAAGTGGCAGCGCCGGGATTCAAACCCATGACCTCTGACTCCCAAGCTCGGGCTCTTTCCACTGAGCCACGCTGCTTCTCTATTTATCTAATCCGGTGCCCCCTCCCCTCCCCTGCTCTTGATGATGTTGGTATTTGTTAAGCGCTTACTATGTGCACAGCACTGTTCTCAGTGCTGGATAATAATATCATGATTACGTTGTCTTGTTTTTGTTCGTCTGTCTCCCCCGATTAGACCGGGAGCCCATCGTTGGGCAGGGGTGATCTGTCTCTGTTGCCAAATTGTATATTCCAAGCGCTTAGTATAGTGGTCTGCACATAGTAAGCACTCAATAAGTACGATTGAATGAATGGATGGATGAACCAGGCTTGGGAGTCAGAGGTCATGGGTTCTAATCCTGGACCCGCCACATATCGGCTGTGTGACTTTGGACCACTCACTTAACCTCGCCTCTCTGCCTCAGTTCCCTCATCTGTAAAATGGGGATTAAGTCCGTGAGCCCCACTTGGGACCACCTGATGACCCTGTACCTCCCCCAGCGCTTAGAGCAGTGCTCGGCACATAGTAAGCGCTTAAATCCCATGATGATGATGATTATTATTATTCTACTCTGTGCCTCAGTTCTCTCATCTGTAAAATGGGGATTAAGTCTTTGAGCCCCTCGTGGGACGACGCGATTACTTTGTATCCACCCCAGCGCTTAGCACAGTGCCGGGTGCATAGTAAGCGCCTAACAAATAGCACCATCATCCTCGCATAGTAAGCGCTCGGTAAATACGATTGAATGAATGAACTTGGCATTTTGCTAACCACCCCTCCCGTCCCCCGGGAACGTCCCCCGTCCCTGCCCCAGTGCAGGTCGGCTGCTCCCCACCATGTTCGCTCTCCCTCTTGGACCGTTAGTTCCCGAAACTTGCTCCTCAAACAGTGCCTCCTCCTCGAATTAAGGCTCCAGCCCAAGGCATGGGTTCTAATCCCTGCTCTGCACTTGTCTGCTGTGTGATCGTGGCAAGTCACCTCACGTCTTTGTGCCCCAGTAAATTTTGATTTCATATTAATGTCCGGTCACTGCACTGTAAGTTCCTTCTGGGCAGGGAATGTTTCTGCCCCTTCTCTTGTACTCTCCCAAGCCCTTAGAACAGTGCTCTGCACATACTAAGCGCCCAATAAATGCCACTGACTGATTGCCTTATCTGTAAAATAGGGATTAAGAGAGGGAGCCCCACTTGGGCTCGCTGCCCAGCTTAGCACAGTGCCTGCCACTTAATAAGGGCTTAATAAATACCGTATATAAAAAAGACCTGAAATGCATCGGGAGGAATGGCATTGGCTCCTTAGGTTACACCCTGTGGGCTCAGGGCTACGTGCATCCAGTGGGAGCAGAAGGGAAACCGAGTCACAGCCATCAGTGGTGAAATGCGAGTGGAGGAGGAGAGGGAAACGTAAGAGGAATAGAGAAATGGCTGCCTGCCCCAGTGCTAGGGGTTTGCCGATGGGATGGCGGGACCAGAGGGGAGGGCGCCGACCTCCTGATCCTGTTCTCACGCTCGGCTCTGGGCCGGTTCTTCTCCCGGCCTCCTGCCTGCCACTTGGGATTTGGGGTGCTGCCCAGAGGGGGTCCCCACCCGTTCTTCAGGAGTGCTAAAGTGATTTTCTTTCCGTCTCCTAGGACCGTCCTGGCAATTGCCGGAGAAGACTTTTCTATCGTTGCCTCTGACACACGACTGAGTGAAGGTTATTCGATTCACAGCCGGGACAACCCCAAGTGTTACAAACTGTAAGTGGGCTTCCTACGAGACCCCGCCCCCTTTCCCCCGGAGGGACCCGGGTCCCTAGAGGGCGAGAGGCGTCCGCCGGGGCGACCGTCGGCGAACGTCTTCCACCTCCCACCCCGAGACCAGTTCCCACAAAGTCCTCAAGGCACAAACGGAGGGCAGGTGGTCACGACGGACTCTTCCTCCTGTTTGCGTTTCCAGGACGGACCGGACGGTCATTGGATGCAGTGGCTTTCATGGAGACTGCCTGACGCTCACCAAAATCATTGAAGCAAGATTAAAGGTAGCAGGGCTCACCCTGCTCCTCTGGCGGTAGCGGGCCGGGGCGAGAGCGGAACCAGAGGGACCCCACAGCAGGGAGTGATTGGATGTGTTGGGTCTGGTCAGGCCTCCCTCTCCCCCCGCCCCATTCACCTCGTCGCCCGTCTCTGTCCTTGCCTCCCGCAGATGTACAAACACTCCAACAACAAGACCATGACCACCGGGGCCATTGCGGCCATGCTATCCACTATCCTGTACTCGAGGCGCTTCTTCCCGTACTACGTGTACAACATCATCGGGGGCCTCGACGAGGAAGGTCAGCCCAAGGGAGGTGGCTGGGGGGCACCCGGCCGGGATCCGGGCCGCATCCAGCCGAGGACGCCAGCGCCGTTCCGGATCGGAACCGAGGGCGGTAGCGCAGTGAAGCCAGCGTGGTTTGGTTCCCGGGCCCCGGGCTGGGGGGCAGGCAGGTGGAAGGGTTGTTTCTGCTCTGTCACATGAGTGGGCCCTCCTGGAGAAGAAGTGGCTTGTTCCCCGCAGAGCACAGTAAGGGGCAGAGGCCTGCCTAGTGAAGATGGGCCCCACAGCGCCCAAACAGTTCTTCCTCTGGTCCTCTTGTCGGGGAGAGGTGTCCCCGGGACTCAGTCCGCTGCCGCCGTGGGGATGAGTAAGCCTGGGAGGCCTGCCCGCCCCTGTTGTCAGTCAGCAGGGTCTCCGGCCGCCGGGCAGCGGTTTTTCTCGCCCTCCGGAGACTCGAGGCGCTGGGGGCTCTGGGGCTCCGGCTGCCAACAGTTGTTCCAAGAGAGGAGCTCTGTGTTCCTAGCCGTGAAGGGCTTTGGCGGGACCACACTGTCCATCCGTCAGTCCATCCGGCCCATCCTCCCTTTCTTCCTTCCCTCCCAGGGAAGGGCGCGGTGTACAGCTTCGATCCCGTCGGCTCGTACCAGAGGGACAGCTTCAAGGCCGGAGGCTCGGCAAGCGCCATGCTCCAGCCACTGCTGGACAATCAGGTAATGGCCGCCTCGGCGACCTCCGGGGTCCTGTCAGCCCGCCGGCTGTGTCCCACCTGATGGTCTTGCCTCCTCCCCCAGTATTTAGTACGGTGCCTCGCACATAATAAGCGCTTTACAGACATTTAAAACCCCCTCCCCCCGGCCAAAACATCATAGCACTTCCTGTGTAAATCTCTCATTCCAGCCTCCCACTCTGCCTTCTGCTCTGCTGTACTCTCTCCTCCCTGTGCTGTGTTTGCCTCCCTCATTTTGGGACTTCATTGTTCCGTTTGCTCTCTGAGGAGAGAGAGAGAGCACGCACGGTCGCTCTTATGAACGTGATATCTCTGTGTTTTTTCTGTTTGCATACCTGCTTCTACACATGCTTCAGAATTTCTCGCTTTGTGTGAGTTTTTTAGGGAACAAAGTGTAGTAGAGTCAGGCTTCAGACCAAGCTACTAACTCTGTTGTCATCTGCCAAGCTCTTAGTACAGTGCTGTGCATCCCGTTAGACTGTAAGCCCCTTGAGGTCAGGGTGCGTGGGTACTCTCTGCCGTACTCTCCCCAGGTCCGGGCTGGGGCTGGAGGCGCCTGGGGAGGGGAGGAGTGTCGAGGGCGGGACCCTCCCTGCCTTTCCCTCAGGTGCCATGGGATTGGCGTGGGGGGCCGGGCCCCAGAACCATCTGGTGGGGCGTGTTTCCTCGGTGCGCTTATCGGTGCGATGCCCTCTCGCCAGATCGGTTTCAAGAACATGCAGAACGTGGAGCACGTTCCCCTGACCTTGGGAAAGGCCTTGCAGCTGGTCAAAGACGTTTTCATCTCTGCCGCCGAGAGGGACGTGTACACGGGGGACGCCCTGAAGATCTGCATTGTCACCAAAGACGGCATCCAGGAGGAGACCATCTCGCTTCGGAGGGACTAGCTGCCGAGGGGACGGGGGGAGGGGGGTGGGCTGTACCGCACACAGCCGGCATTTTGGCAGCGCCTCACCGCTTGTAACGTTGAGTCGCATTCAGGTTATATTAAAAGCGTGAGCTGGGAAGTCCCGGCTGTGGCGCTCTCTGCACCGTCCCCCCCCCCCCCCCCAAGCTCCCACATTCCCGTTCCCGAGGCCCGGCCCGAGTCCGGGGGTGGAGCGCGGTATGGGGGAGAGGTGGGGGGGGACTCTGCTGTGCACACTTGGGGTAGGCGTGGGGCTCCAGGCCCGAGGAGTGACCGGAGGTGATTGCTAAAGTCTGCCCAGTTCCCGTGAGCACCGGCCCGTAGTCCTCTGGGCGCGTGTGGCCGAGGACCGGAGCAGATGGTCCACTCTAGTGTCGGGACCCTCGAAACACTACCTGCCTGTTGGGGGAACTGCCTTGGAGTCAAGCCCGAGAGGATTTTGTATGAACAGGCCCCGTGCTAATTTCAGCAATTTTTAGAGAATGTGGCTGTGGCAACCTGCCAAATTCAACGGTTTACAAGTCACCAAAAATGTCAGGCAGAATCCGAGCGCGATTCAAGTTCTTGTCCCTGAAAACAGAGTCTGGCTAAAATGAGTTGTATTTGGGCTCCCATCCAGGGATTATGGAGTGGGGTGGTCCGGGGGAGGAAGCCTGTCACATGCAGAAGATTGAAAATGAAAGTCTCCGGCCGCGTGCTGGTTGAGTACCTGAGCAGGAACGTGGATCCTAAACGGAGCTATTGGCCTTCGCGTCTTGGGCAGGGCCATCCGCTGAGGGTACAGCCCGGCGCTCTGCCCGCAGTGGGTATCCGGTTGAGGGCTCTGCCCAGAGGAGGCATCCAGCCTGGTGCTCTGCCCATAACGGGTGCTAGACAGAGATGTCGATGTCCTCGGTCCCCTTCCTCACTCCCAGACCCGCAAACAGGGCAGTCTGAGCTTGGAGGCGGTGCGTGGATTGGGGCACATCCTGTGCTGAGGCACAGCATGGTGTGCTCAGCCGGGGCTGATGATGGACACTTCCTCAGGTGGCTGAGAGAAGGGTCTGAGATAAAGGTGGGGAGGGAGCAGGTGTGGTTTAGGAGACGAACGAAGGGGTGCTGGAAGGGGGAGTTAAGGAGGGACCACTGCCCTTCTGGAAGCATGGGAAGTGGGTGAGGAGTAAGAGGTTAGGGATCAGTGAATCGGTTCTAAAGCTAGTTTGGCTTGGCCTTGGTTTTCTGTAGTAAAATAATGTTGGTATTTGTTAAGTGCTTACTATGTGCAGTGCACTGTTCTAAGCACTGGGGTATACAGGGCAGTCGGGTTGTCCCACATGAGGTTCACAGTCTTCATCCCTATTTTACAGATGAGGTAACTGAGGCACAGTGAAGTGACTTGCCCATAGCTGACAAGTGACAGAGCTGGGATTCAAACCCATGACCTCTGACTCCCAAGCCCGGGCTCTTTCCACTGAGCCACACTGCAGCCTGGTGGAAAAATCACAGGCCTGGGAGTCAGAGGACCTGGGTTTTAATCCTTGTTTTGCCACTTGTCTGCTCTGTGATCTTGGGCAAGTCCTTTGACTTTTGTGTGCCTCAGTCTCCTCACCTGTAATATGGGGATTAAATCCTACACTCTTATAGTAGTACTGGAAGCAGCGTGGCTCAGTGGAAAAGAGTCTGGGCTTAGGAGTCAGAGGTCATGAGTTCGACTCCCCGCTCTGCCACTTGTCAGCTGGGTGACCGTGGGCGAGTCACTTCACTTCTCTGTGCCTCAGTTCCCTCATCTGTCAAATGGGGATTAACTGTGAGCCTCACGTGGGACAACCTGATTACCCTGTATCTCCCACAGCGCTCAGAACAGTGCTCTGCACAGAGTAGGCACTTAACAAATACCAACATTATTATTATTATACTGTGAGGCCCACGTGGGACCGAGACTGCATCTAACCCCAGCACTTTGAGCAGTGCGTGGCCCCTCGTAAGAAGTTCGAATCCCAGCTCTGCCACTTGTCAGCTGTGTGACTGTGGGCAAGTCACTTTACTTCTCTGTGCCTCAGTTCCCTCATCTGTAAAAAATGGGGATTAAGACTGTGAGCCGCACGTGGGACAACCTGATTCCCCTGTGTCTACCCCAGCGCTTAGAACAGTGCTCTGCACATAGTAAGCGCTTAACAAATACCAACATTATTATTAACAAATACCGTTATCAGTAGTAGTAATAATAATGTGATTTGTGGGGAGGGTCTGGTGGAATAAACTGCCTCCCCCGGAATGGTTCCCTCCAGGCTCCCTCGCCGGCCCCATGCGGGGCGGGTCCGAGGGCAGTAGCCACCTCGGGTGGCCAAACGGTCCCGGTTTGGCTCCCCCCATCTCCCTCCCCCCCGGGCCAAGGCGGGAAGCGGGGTCGGGGGCCGGTGGTCCGGGAAGAAGGCCCGGGCTGCCCCCTCCACCCTCCGGTGGGGCCGTGGGCGCCGCCTGTTCATTTATTCATTCATTCGATCGTATTTATTGAGCACTAACTGTGTGCAGAGCACTGCACTGAGCGCTTGGAAAGCACAAGACAGCAAATACAGACAATCCTGGCCCACAACGGGCGCACAGTCTAGAGTGGGGGGGAAACATAATAATAATAATGTTGGCATTTGTTACATGCTTACTATGTGCAGAGCACTGTTCTAAGCGCTGGGGGATACAGGGTCATCAGATTGTCCCACATGGGGCTCACAGTCTTCATCCCCATTTTACAGATGAGGTCACTGAGGCACCGAGAAGTGAAGTGACTTGCCCACAGTCACACAGCGGACAAGTGACAGAGGCGGGATTCGAACCCATGACATCCGACTCCCAAGCCCGGGCACTTGCCACTGAGCCACGATCATATATACAAATCTGCACAAGTGCTGTGTCAATACAAGTAAACAGACATTGATAATAATTATCTATACGCACCTAAGTGCTGGGGCGGGGAGACGGGGGAAGAGCAAAGGGAGCGAGTCAGGATGACGGGGAAGGGAATGGGAGCCGAGGAAAAGTGGGGCTTAGTCTGGGAAGGCCTCCTGGAGGAGGTGCGCCTTTTGGGGGGGGGGGGCTATGAGGAGGGAGGGAGCTCCAGGCCGGAGGCAGGACGGGGGCGGGCGGGAGGCCCAGGGAAGAGGTTGGTATCAGAGGAGCCAAGTGAGCAGGCTCACAAATCACATTATCATTATCACTACTACTAATAGTATTTGTTAAGCGCTTACTACGGGCCAAGCACTGCTCTAAGTGCTTGAGTTATTAGAGAAGCAATGAGGCTCCGTGGAAAGAGCCCGGACTTAGGAGTCAGAGGTCATGGGTTTGAGTCCTGACTCTGCCACTTCTCAGCCGTGTGACTGTGGGCGAGGCACTTCTGGGTGCCTCAGTGACCTCATCTGTAAAATGGGGATTAAGATTGTGAGCCTCACCTGGGCCAACCTGATTCCCCTGTATCTCCCCCAGCGCTTAGAACAGTGCTCTGCACATAGTAAGCGCTTAACAAATGCCAACATTATTATTAGTATGCGGTCTCGGTCCCACGTGAGCCTCACGGTCGAAGTATGAGGGTGTAGGATTTAATCCCCACATTACGGATGAGGAGACTGAGGCAGAGGGAAGTCAAAGGACTCGCCCAAGATCACAGAGCGGACACGCGTCAAAGCAAGGATTAAAACCCAGGTCCTCTGACTCCCAGGCCCGTGATTTTTCCAACTGCAGTTGGACGAGCGGGGCGGCCAGGCCGGGTAGGAGGGGGCGAGCCCGCAGGTGGATGGGCAACCTCGGGACGGGGCGGGGGGGGGGGGCTTGTCCAGACCTGCTTTGACGGAATGGTCCCGTTCCCGGGGGGGGGGGGGGGAGACGGCCAACGGCAGAACTCGCACCCCGCACCCCGGTCCCCGCCCCCCGGCCACTAGGGGCCGCTGCCGACCCTCAAACGGGCCCGGCCCTGGAGCGGGGGTCTGGGCCTGGGCCTGGGCCCGGGGTCGGCGGGGGTCACCAGCCGGGCCCTGCTCCTCGGCCAGGTGGGCTCGACGGCCTGGGGTCTCACGCCTTGGCTTTCCGGGCAGGAGGAGGAGGAGGAGGAACCCAGAGGCAGCCGTGTCTGCCAACGGGCCCGCTGTGGCGGCCGGTCCCTTCAGGCATCCCCCTCCTCTCTCGGCTTCGGCTCGCCAAAGCCTGTTGCCACCCAAAGTCCCCGGTACAGGGCCGCCGGACCCCGCGGCCAGACAGGCTGAGCGGGAAGGGCGGGGTTGCAGCCCGGGCAGCACCCCCAGGGGCTCCGGGATCTCTGGTCCATTCCACCCCTTCCCTAGCTCCATCCTTCCCTGGCCTCGGCTCCGACCCCTGCTCCCACCAGCCCCTCGCCTGACTTGTGACCTCGGGCCCCGCAGGTCAGCTCTGGAACCTGCATGAACCCCGAACGGGCCACGGGCCTCTTCCTCGGGGGGCCTGGCATCTCCTCACCTGGTCTCCGGACCTGGACTCAGCTTGCCCCGGTCACCTTGCCTTGTCCCGATAATAACGTTCGCTGTGTGGCCTCGGGCAGGCCATGTCACTTCTCCGTGCCCCAGTTGCCTCATCTGTAAAATGGGGATTAAGAATGTGAGCCCCATGCGGGACGGGGACTGTGTCCAACCTGATTTCCTTGTATTCACCCCGGCGCTTAAGTACAGTGCCTGGCACATAGTAAGCGCTTAACAAATCCCACAATTATTATTACTAATAACAACAATAATTATTTTCATTATTATTATTATGGTATTTGCTAAGTATTTACTATGCACCAAGCAATGTACTAAGCACTGAGGTATATACAAGATAATCAGGTTGGGCATTGCCTCTGCTCCACATGGGGCTCACAGACTAAGCAATAGGGGGTAATAATAATTATGATTATGGTATTAAGCTTTTGCTATGTGCCAGGCACTGTACTAAGCACTGGGGTGGATACAAGCAAATCGGGTTAGACACATTCCCTGTCCCACATGGAACTCACAGTCTCAATCTCCATTTTACAGATGAGGTAACTGAGGCACAGAGAAATGGAGTGAATTGCCCAAGGTCACACAGCAGACAAGCGGCAGAGCTGGGATTAGAACCCATGACCTTCTGACTCCCAGACCCCTGCTCTATCCACTACACCATGCTGCTAATCCCCATTTTCCGGATGAGGAAACTGAGGCACAGAGATGTGGAGGGACTTGCCCGAGGTCACCCGGCAGGTAAGTGGCAGAGCTGGGGTTAGAACCCAGGTTCTCTGATTCCCAAGCCCAGGCTCTAACCAGTTGGCTTTACTGCTTCCTAGCAGAAGCTCCCACAAGGGCACGGGATCCTGCCCGTGGTTCCTGGTGCCTGCCAGTTGGTCCTGCTAGGAGGTAGGAGCTCCTGGAGACAGCGGTGCTGAGCACCCTCCCCCAAAACACAGAGGCGGATTCCTGAGTCAGTTGATCGGAGGGCTCAGTGGGTTCAGGGTGTTAGATTGTGAGTCACTGAGGACTGGGACTGTGTCTTTCACTTCTGTTATTTGTTCCCAACTGCCTAGTAGAGCACACTGCCCACAAGCGCTTAATACTGTGAGCAGAGCACCAGGTGAGGTGTTTGGGAGCTTACGATAATAATAATGTTGGTTTTTGTTAAGGGCTTCCTATGTGCAGAGCACTGTTCTAAGCACTGGGGTAGACACAGGGGAATCAGGTTGTCCCACGTGGGGCTCACAGTCTTAATCCCCATTTTACAGATGAGGTAACTGAGGCCCAGAGAAGTGAAGTGACTTGCCCAAAGTCACACAGCTGACAGGTGGCAGAGCTGGGATTCGAACTCATGACCTCTGACTCCCAAGCCCGGGCTCTTTCCACTGAGCCACGCTGCTTCTCGTGGAAAGACGATAAAAGACCCTGCCCCTGCTAGCAGGGACCTTCGATCTATTCTACCATGGTTTTTTAGAAGGATGGAGGGAGGAGAGTCGGGGGGTCGGATGGTCCGTGCTGGGTCACTGGAGGAAGAGTCAGAGATGGAACGAGGGGAGTTGGGAGTTGGGAGTTGGGTGGGCCGGGCCAGCTGGGCCGCTCTGTCCTGGGCTTGGCCGAACTCCTCCCTCTCGGGCCCCATTCCCGATGGGCCTAGGCCTACTCAGAACTGAGGCTCAAAGAAGAGACACGTGCTGTTTCCTTAGTCCAGTGGTCGGCACACAGTTAAGCGCTCAATAAATACCACTGATGGATCGACTCCCTGGCTTGAAATGAAGCAAGACTAGATCTGAGCGGGCCTGGCCGTCCAGTCTCCAGTGACCCAGAGATCTCTGGGCTCTGCACACAGTGGGCACCTAGCACAGCGTCCTACACCCAGGTGGTGCCCAGCTCAGTACTGTGCCCAGTATAGATGCTCAGTACAGTGCTCTGCACAGTAAGTAACTAGGACAGGGCAGCCCCAAAAGGAGAAGTCTAACGGGAGAGGGTAAACAGTAGGTGTCCAAAACCCTGCTCTGCATAGAATAACCCCTAGGAATCGCTCAAACAGTAGCTCCCCTGGCTCCTCCGGGGGTAGGTTGGCAGGGGACGGGCTGGAGCAGGGGCCGGGTGGAGCTGGGGAGAGGGCTACAGTGGTAAGTGCTGATCCATTTCTCAAGAAGACGTTGAGGGCGACATCAGGGTCCCCACAGCCTGATAATCAATCAATCAATGGTATGTATTGAGCGTTTACTCTGTGCAGAGCACTGTACTAAGTACTTGGGGGAGAGTACGCTACAACAGAATTTGCAGACAAATTCCCTGTCCATAACAAGCTTACAGTCTAGAGGGGGAAGCTTCTTGGTCAGAGCCCTGCCCACCCACCTACCTGCCCACGTACACCCGTCCACCTGCATGCCCGCTATGCCCACCTACACACCTTGCCCTCGTGTCCACCTACAGGCCCGCACGCCCGCCCACAAACCAGCCCGCCCGCCCTCCCGCATGCCTGCCCCATTGTCCCGTCTGCCGGGATCCCAACGTTCCCGCAGAGCCCGGCCAGACAAAGGCTCATTCAGGGTCTAAGAAAACATTTTCCAACACAAAGCCTCCACCATATGCCCACGAGGAAGATCAAAACCAGAGCCTTGAGCTGGGCAGGAGCAGGAGAAGGAGGAGGCAGCGGGGAAGAGTTGGTAGGGGAGGGAGAGGAGGAAAAGCATTAAGGAGGAAGAGTAAAGGGGGGGAGGGAGAAGGAAAGGGGGAAGGGTAGGGAGGAGGGGGAAAAGCGTAAAGGGGAGGGGGCATAAATGGGGAATGGAGGGGAGGGAGGAGAAGGGAAAGGAGGAGGAAGAAGATGGAGAGGAAGAAGAGGAAAACCCTCTGCCCTCCCCTGCTGGTCTCCTAACTCAGAGGTGTGTTCTCCTCTGCTACCCGCTCTGGCTGCCCAGGAGGTGAGCAGGGCCCTGGGCCTAAAGGGAGCAGGCCCTGGGTGTTTTTATGTTCCGCTGCCAAAGAGACGGGATGGGCTGGCAGCTAGAAAACCACGGGCCGAGAGGCTGGAGAACCAGACTCCAGTGCCGGCTCTGCCCTGACCCACTGTGTGACCTCAGGCAAGTCCCAACCTCTCTGGCATCAGTTTCCTCTTCTGACAAGAGGGGATAATAATCCCTGGTGGCTCTTTCCCTCTCTCCCTTCTCCACCCCTCTCTCCCTTTCTGTCTCTTTTCTAAAATAGTACTGGTTAAGCACTTACTATGTGCCAGGCACTGTTCTAAGTGCTAGGGTAGATACCAGTTAATTAGGTTGGACACAGTCCCTGTCCCACATGGGGCACACCGTCTTAATCCCCATTTTACAGATGAGGTAACTGAGGCATAGAAAAGTTGTCCAGATTCACTTCCCGTCTAGGCTTGGGCACTGGCTGCCTGCAGGTCTGCAGGCTCAGGAGGAGCCGAGGTGCCACCTCCGCCTCAAGTCAGAACCTCCCGTCCCCACCCTCACCCCGACCCCCTGCCTGCCTGGCCCAGGCCATGACTGCCACCACTGCTGAGCGACAGACTTTGGGTATCAGTCGGAAGTAGCCAGGTTTGGGTTGGGCCAAGAAGGTCCAGTGGGACTTGGGTTTGGCCAATCCGGCCTGTCCAGGGTGATCCCCCTGGACGCCCAGGCCACATAGATTTCCCATCCCTTTTCGACTTCCGGGATCCTCACTCGCTACCCGGCACCCAGCCTCACTCCGTGCGTTAAGGCCACAACAACTTAGAGGTGGCCGGTCGGTCGGGCCGGCGGGAGCTGGAGGGGAAATAATCCCCCCTTTGTCCCTCCCGACATCACCGCGGCCGCCGTGGCCACCGCAGCCTCCGCCACCGCCACTGCCGAGGCCTTTTGTTGCCTGGCAGATGTTCAGCCCTCCTGTGGCCCGCGGGCCGGCTCCCAGAGGCTCAGCGGGCTGGTCCCTGGGCTCTGCCCACCTCCCCCAGGAGACCATCCCTCAAACATATTTTTTTTTCACCCACGTAGATCACATCCTCCCAACTCTACCACCTCAGCACCTATGTACTCACACAAACTCCTTGCACTTCTGTACACAGTCACTCTCACACTTGCTGTTTAAGCACCCATTTGCCCACTTATTCATTTTCTATTGTTTTCCCAATCCCTTCTCTATCTAATCCGGAAGATATTTTGGTGTTTGCCTGCTGTGCTAGACTGAAAGATCCTCGAGGACAGAGATCGTGCCCGCTAACTTTTATTCTCTCCCTAGTGCTTAGTACAGCATCCTGCCACGAGTAGGTGCTCAGTAAATACTACCGATGGACTGACTGATAATTTGGGGAAATAAATCTCCAGGAGGAATCTGGCTCCCATCGGAGGGGGAAAGGGTGGTGGTGGGGGTGGGTGGGGGTGGGGGGGGAAAGCGGCTCGTTCTGAGTGCCTGTTCCTTGAACTTCCCCTGAGGAGGCGAGGGGAATTCGATCGCTCTGGGAATGGGGAACGGGATCCGGGGCTTTTCACCTCTGTGGACCACCTGTTGGAGCCCGGCTGGGCAGCCCCGTCGGCTGCCGCCTGACAGCTGCTCACGGTGGGTGATAAGGGGCTGGTTAGGGTCCTGGTGCCTCTCCTAGAGGGGCAGGTGTCATTGCTTAACCACAAGCCACACGGCCTAAAGGCCACAGTGAGCCCACAGGCCACAATGCCCACAAGCCACAATCCCCTCCCACCCCTCACAGGCCACTTCTCCTACAGGTCACGCCTTCCATAGTCCATAGACCACATTCCCCCCCCCCCCCCAACAAACCCCCCAGACCACAGGCCACACCCTGCCTCACCTACCAGGCCCCAACCCCACCCTGCCCTCACGGGGCATCATCTACACATCCAAGGATGCATGAACTAAAGTTGGGGGCCCTGGGTGGCCTGGATGGTGGGGCCCTCTGTCACATGACCCTTGATGGCAGTCAGAGCGGTGGCGGCAGGGATGTAGGGCAGCTGGGGCTTGGAGGCCTTTGATCTGGGGGGCTTGGGGAGAGGGAGGAAGGAGAGAGCAGAGGCCAGGGACCTGCTTGGGACCAAATGGGGTTACCTGAGATTCCTCTCTCCCATCCCTACTTCCTCTCCTCACTTTGCCCTAAATCTCGCTCTTTCCAAAGCGAAGGTGGCTGCTGGAAGGGGTTCACTTCTCACTGCTCCACATCCCCCTCTCACTGAGCACAGCTGTCCAGACACGAGATAGTAAGCCAGAGGTCAGGGCTCTTTCACTTTCCAAACCACCAAATCATGGCCCTCCCTGCTGTCAAAGCCTAATCAACAGCCACCTCCTCCGGCCGGCCCTCCTTGATCGATTCCCACCTTCCCGTGATGCCACCCGTTCAGCTTCTCTCATGCCCCACGTGGGTGACCGTACTTGCTTCACTGCAGAGGGTGCGTGTGAAACAGCCAGAAGTAAGGCAGTGTCTGCTGGGACTGGGTGGTGGCGGGAGACTCCCTGCTTAATATAAAATGCCAGGCCCAGAGGTATCCGAGCTGGAACAGAAGCCGGACGGGCCGACTTGAAGCCGTACCCGTCCCCCACCCCCCCCGGCCGGCACAGCCCCTGCTGCCTGGCACGATGATGCCGATTCCCAGAGCGCCCAGCTGGAGGAGGCTCACCGACTCCTCGGCTCTCCGTCGGGACTTGGGGATGGGGATTTGGCTGTCTCTAACGGGTTTACGGATCTGATCGCTGTCAGGTAAGAAGCTTAGCTTAGCAGTAGCACGGCCCCAGAGCCTCCAGGGATCTAGTCCCAGAGCTGGGATCGGCGGAGCCTGTCGGCGCTCCTGCAGACATCCCTGCGGCTTTGCCCCGGGTGTTCCAGTCACTCTCTCTGGGTACACTCGTGCCTCTGAAGGGGTAGGGGCGTAGAGGTTAGGAGGCAGGGGCAGTGAAACAGTGGGTTCAGGGGTTCCTGCCCGCCCACCATTTTTCCTGGAAGATAAGTCAGTCCCAGTCCCAGCAGGAGCCTGCACCCAGCACACACTCCAAGGGAGTGAAATCACCTGCCCAGACCTTATCCCCCAACTGTCTCCCCACAGACTCCCAACTTACTCCCCGGACTGCTTCCCATGGTTCTGGTCAGCAGGGACGCCTCTACCCAGTTGGGGTGCTGAGGGAGAGAGGGAAGCTGAGGGGTCTCCCCAAACCATCTTTCAGGTCTGAGACAAACACTAACAGATAACACCCTCCCTTCTGAAGCCAGGGAAAATGGGAGGAGGGGAGGAGACTTCTGACAGTTTTGCCATTTTCCCTCCCTTTTTTCCTGCTTTTCCCTCTGGGCACCATCTGTCCAGAACAATCAATCAGTGGTATTTATTGAGCACTTACTATGTGCAGAGCACTGTACTAAGCACTTGGGAGAGTACAAGACAACAGGAGGAGCTTAGAGTCTAGAGGAACAAGCCAGTCCCCTTCCCTGACAGTGACCCCTGATGCTTCATCCCTCCAGGGGTCCTGCCAGACCCCATCAGTGGCCAGTGCAGACTCTGCCCCCTCGAGAGTGACCCTGTCCAGGGGTCAGCCATTCCCACGTACCTTGAACAGCAAACCTGGGGAGGGGCTTGGGCTGACATGTCATATACCGCCCCGGGCACGGTGCCAGGTGGCGCAGTGGCAGATGGACACCCGGAGCCCTGGAGGGAGGGAGGGAGAGACTACTGGGGGGTGTCCTGGGAACCAAGGAAGCCAGGATGCCCAGAGCTGGGGCAACGGAGGGAGCTAAGCGAGAAGGAAGGTTATTTCGGACCGTGGGTACAACAAGGCCCCCAGAGTGACCCGAAAGCATCTCCTCATGCCCTTTTTTATTAGTCAGATAACTGGGGAAGACCGCCTGGAGGAGGCAAGATTTCAGGAAGGCCTTGAGAATGGGGAGAACTGATTTCTGATCGATTTGAAAGTGGAGGAGAAGGGAGCTCCTGGTGGGGAGAGAGTATGAGCAAGGGGTCAGAAGTGAGAGAGATGAGAAAAAGGGTATAAATTGGTTTGAGAGGACTGAAGATAGTGAGCTGAAGTACAGTGGAAGAACAGAGTGGTTAAGTAGGGAGCACATTAGCCAACCTTGGCTTCACTGACACTGTCCTTTCCTGGTTTTCCTCCTATTTCTCTTACCACTCCATCTCAGTCTCTTCCACAGGTTCTTCCTCTGCCTCCCACCATCTAATAGTGGAAGTCTCTCTAAGTTCAGTTCTAGGTCCTCTTCTATTCCCCATCTACAACCACTCTGTTGAAGAACTCATTTGCTCCCACAGCTTCAACTACCGTCTCTATGTGGATGATTCCCAAATCTCTCCTTCTCTGCAGTCTCACATTCCTTCCTGCCTTCAGGACATCTCTATCTGGATTTCCTGCTGACACCTCAAATTAAACATGTCCAAAAGAGAATGCCTCATCTTCCCAACCAAATCTTGCCTCCCTCATATCTTTCCCTTCACTGTAGACAGCACCACTATACTCCCTATCTCACAAGTCCATAACTTAGGTATTACCCTCCACTCACCTCTGTTATAAAACCCACATATTTTAATTGGTCACCAAATCCTATTACCTCTATCATCACTACATCGCTGGAATCTGCCCTTTCCTCTCTATCCAAACTGGCACCACGTTGATAATAATAATAATGTTGGTATTTGTTAAGCGCTTACTATGTGCCGAGCACTGTTCTAAGCGCTGGGGTAGACATAGGGGAATCAGGTTGTCCCACGTGGGGCTCACAGTCTTAATCTCCATTTTACAGATGAGGGAACTGAGGCACAGAGAAGTTAAGTGACTTGCCCACAGTCACACAGCCGACAAGTGGCAGAGCTGGGATTCGAACTCATGAGCCCTGACTCCAAAGCCCATGCTCTTTCCACTGAGCCACGCTGCTTCTCAATCCAAGCACTTATCCTATCCTGTCTTGACTGCCACATCAGCCTCCTCGCTGACCTCTCTGCCTCCTGTCTTTCTCCATTCCAGCCCAAACTTCTGCTCCCCAGATCATTTTTCTAAAAACCCATTCAGAACATGTCCCTCTACCCCCTCAAGAATCTCCAGTGGTTGCCCGGTTACCTCCATATTAAACAGAAACTCCTTACCAGCTGATTTAAATCACTCAATCAACTCACCTTAACCTTCTATCAGTCAATCATATTTATTAAACATTTATTGTGTACAGAGCACACTTGGGAGAGTACAGTGCAACAGAGTTGGTAGACACATTATCTGCCCACAAAGAGCTCACAGTCTAGAGGGGGGAAATAGACATATATAAATAAATTACATGTAGATACATATGGGCTCTGGGGCTGAGGGAGAGGTGAATAAAGGGAGCTAATCAGGGAAACACAGAAGGGAGTGGGAATTGAGGGATTAGTCAGGGAAGGCCTCTTGGAGGAAATGTGGCTTCAATATCGCTTTGAGGGTAGAGAGAGTAATTGGCATATGTGAAGAGGGAGGGGGTTCTAGGCCAGAGGCAAGACATGGGTGAGAGGTCAGTGCCAAGATGGAGGAGATGGAGGTATAGTGGGTAGGTTGGCATCAGAAGAGCAAAGTATATGGGCTGGGTTGTAGTAGGAGAACAGCAAGGTGAGGGAGGAGGGGCCACTGGGTTTGCTTTAAACCCGTAGTAAGGAGTTTCTGTTTATTTTGCTCATTTCCCACTACTACCCAATTTGTACACTCCACAGTACTTCTATACCTATCTGCAATTTATTTTGAATACTAATGTCTGTTTCCTCCTCTAGACTTTATGCTCACTGTGGGCAGAGAATGTGTCTATAAACTCCATGGTGTTATACGCTCACAAGTCCTTAGTGTAGTGCTCTGTTCAACATAAGCACTCATTTAATACCACTGATTGATTGAGGGGAGACAGCTGATGGAGGGCCTTAAAGCCAATGGTCAGGAGTTTCTGCTTGATGCAGAGGGAGGGGCAACCACTGGAGGCTTTTAAGGAAGGTGGGGTGAGAGGAAGGAGAATGATGTTCTCAAAAAAAAGTGTTTCCAGGAGAGTGGGGGCATGGAAAAAGCTGATTTCTCCACCTTTGCATGGTGGAGTGGAAGAAGGTGAGGACCCCTTAGGAGTGAACAGTGGGGGACTAAGTAAACCAGGGCTGAGTCACCCCTCAGAAGGAAGAGCGAGGGGAACTGAAGCAGGTGGAGGACCAAGAGGAGTTTGCTGAAGACCAAGTAAGAGGCCGAAGGGGGTGGTGGCCCACAGTGTGTATGTATGTATGAGTGGGTGTTGTTTGGTCGTACGGACTTCTGGGCTTCCACCTATTAGATGAAACACCCTGGTGTCTGTTAAACAGAAATCATACCTTCGACTTTGGAGCCCCCTAAACCTCCCTGGGCTAACGTGGCCCACCTCTGTCTCCCCACATCTTCCACGCCCCACCAGAACTCACCCAACCACACGCTCCCCTCACCCCAACACTCCACCCGGCACAGGGCAGGCGGGTGATACGCTCAGCTGCCAGCCGCTGGGAAGAAGGCAGTGGCGGCTTTCCCTAATGCCGTGTAAATTATACGTCTGGGTGGCGATACATCAATTACGCTCTTCGAATAAATTAGCCAGGAAATTCAGGCAGGGCGTTTCTCCGCCTTTTTTTATATCTATAAAAGGGAGACACAAAATGAGTATTTGTTTCTGTGTTGGAGTTTGTTTTCCCTGGGAGTTAATTCATGGGGAGAAAATCTTCCATGCAGATCCAGGCTGAAATGTAAATAAGGAAGGCGACGTTTCAAATTCTGTGTCAAAGACCTCAAAACACTTCTCATAATTTAACTTAATAGACTCTCACAAAGCGGCGGCTAAAAGCAGCTCCCCGCCCCCGGCGGCGGGCAGGGAAGGCCCCGCAGCTGTGCCTCCGACTCCTTCCTTTCTGCCTATTCCTGTGGGCCGGGCCGGGGGAGCCCTCTCCTCCCGTGCGGGACAAACTAGCCCCCTGCTAGGCCTGACCCACCCCGGGACCCGGGGGTCCAGCGACGAGGGGGGTGGGGAAGAGCGTGGATGTGTGTGTGGACGCAGGAGGCCGGTGTGGCCTCCCCAGGCCCCGGCCACTGTGGCCCTCCTCCCGCCCCCCACCTGGGTCAATTCAGAGGAGGGTCCGTGGGATCAGGGGATGTCCTCACACTGTGCCAAACACGCGTGTTGTGGGATGCAGTGAAGTCACGCAGAAGCCCACCCGAAACCCCCAGCCTAGAGGGTCTCTCTGGGGGGGGGGGGCGCCCCATCCTGCTTTCTCAGTTGCATTCATTAAGGGCTTACTGCATGCAGTGCACTTAGGAAAGACCAATACAACAGTAAACAGTGAGAATCCTTGCCCACAAGAAGCTCACGGTCTAGAGGAGAGGGGAGACAGACCTCAATACAACTAAATAAAATGACAGATATGGGCCGCAGTGGGGATGGGGTGGCAGGCCCCTGGTCAGTTTTCACCCGACGGCCCACCCGGGGACATGGCTCCACTAGAACCAGCCCGGCCTGGGCTAGGGCAGGCCAAGGGCCCAGTGCCCGCCCGCCCCGGTCACCGAATTGGGCCTCCCCGCTGTCCCATAATAGACGCAACCCCTCAGACCCCTGTCCACACACTCGGCTGGGTCAAAAGGTGTCACCCTTTTCTCCCACAGGATGGACAATGGTATCTTTCCAATATTTTCCGTCCAAAAATGGTGGCTCCAAGTTCCTCTTCACGATGAGTCCATGTCGTGGGTCCTCAGGCGCCGCAATAGAGATCGTAATCATTCATTCAGTCGTATTTACTGAGCGCTTACTGCGTGCAGAGCACTGTACTAGGCGCTTAGAAAGTGCAATACAGCAATAAAGAGACAATCCCTCCCCCCAACGGGCATACAGTCTGGGTGGGGGGAGGGGACAGACATCAAAACAAGTAAACAGGCATCAATATAAATAGAATTATAGATATATACATAAGTGCTGTGGGGCGGAGGAGGGGAAAGCGAAGGGAGCGAGTCGAGGTGAAGTGGAACGGAGGGGGAGCTGAGGAAAAGGGGGCCTTATACACTGGACCCTCATGGATCAGATGTGTGCATTTTTGCAAGCTGTGTGTGTGTGTGTGTGTGTGTGTGTTGTTCCCTGTCTCAGGACAGCCAGATGTCTCAAGTCTGCGCTCTCTCTCTTTCTCCCCCTCAACACCCACCCCGAGGCCAGGGATCCACTGGAAGACCTGGGAAAACCAGAGTTCCACGTCCTCTGGAGTAGTAATACTATTTTTTTAAACACCGACTGTTTGCATCTAACAGTCCGTTTGCACTGTGCTAAGCACTGGGAGTGAACACAGGTGGGAATGTCAGGGTTCTTCATCAGGGTGTGGAAAGTCACTCACAGCCTCAGCGTGGCTTAATGGCAAGAGCAATGGCTTGGGAGTCAGAGGATGTGGGTTCTTATCCCGGCTCCGCCACTTAGCCGTGTGTCCTTGGGCAAGTCGTTTCACTTCTCTGTACCTGTTACCTCGACTGTAAAATGGGGATTAAGGCGGTGAGCCCCATGTGGGACAAGGACTGTGTCCAACCTGATGACCTCCTGTCTACCCCGGGGTTTTTACCAGCGCTTCGCTCAGAGTAAGCGCTTAACAAACGCTATTCTTCTTCTTCTTATTACTCGCTCGCTGCTATGCGCAGAGGGATGGAAGCTTGGATACGTGTCTCAGGTCTGCGCTCTTTCTCTCTGTCCTTCCTGAGGCAGGAAGGCTGCCTGTCCGCTCCCCTTGGGCCCCGGGCCCCTCCAGCCCAGAGCCCCGGGGGTGGGAGCCCGGCCGGGCCCGGCCATTCCGGCGCACGGGCTTGGGGAGTGCGGTGCGGGGCGGCGTTGCCGGAGTAACGGGGCCGGTCCATCAGCTCGCCGAGCAGATGGCCGGTGGGGAGCGGGCAGCATATGTTCCAATCAGGCCTGACATCAGCACAGATGGAGGGTGCGCCGCGCGCTGGCTCCGAAACATAAGCCAGCCTTTCCTGCCCGGCGCGGCTGCATTGTCCCGCCTCGCCCGGGAGATCGGCCGGCCCGGGGATGGGGGTGGGGTGTGTGTGGAGGACGGCAGGACGGCCGGGGGGCCCCGGGACCCACTTCTGACCCCCTCCCCCCGGGACTCCGAGACAAAGTTCCGATTCGGGGGTCCGAGGCCCGCAACTCCGGGACACATTTCTGACCCCCAAGGCGGGGGCTCTCGGACCCAGCTCCGACACCCCCGGGGATCTGGGATCCAGAGGCTCGTATCTGATTGTCCCCAAGGACGGGCATCCAGTTCTAACTCCCCAGGGACCCCGGGATCCGGGGCGCCAGGGTCTCTCTCCGTCCCTACCCCAGGCCTGCGGTGCCCTGCGGAGCCAGGAAAACATACCAAGGGGCGCTGTGACAGCCACCATCTGCGGCTCGCTCTTGCCCATAATAATAATAAACTAAGCACTTGGTGATAATTATTATTAAGTGCTTAGTATGGGTCAAGCACTGTGGTAGTTACAGTTAATCAGGTCCCACACAGGATTCACAGTCCAAGGAGGGAGAGCAGGTATTGAATCCCCATTTTATCGATGAGGAAACCGAGGCACAGAGAAGTTAAGTGCTTTGCCCTTGCCACTTTCACAGCAGGAAAGTGATGGAACGGGGATTAGAACCCAAATCCTTTGACTCCCAGGCCTGGGCTCTTTCTACTGGGCCGCGCTGCTACTCACTCTCACATCCCACTCACTTTAACTCTCCAGGTGCCAGGGCCGGGGAGGAGACGTACTGTTCCGGTCCACCGAGGAGAGGGCAAGGGTGGAATTGGGTCGCTGCCCCGTAAGATCCACCAACGGCTGCTGCCAGCGTCGGTATTTAAGAATGGTTATGGCCTTTATTAATGCTAGCACCGTGCTCAGTGCTAGAAGAGATATGGGACAATCAGATCGGACACGGTCCCCGTCCTCTGGGGCCCTCGCAGTCTTTGAGGCTGGGAAAGGCCGCTGGTACTCTCCCCATTTTACCGAAGAGGAACCTGAGGCCAAAAGATGGTAAGTGACTTGCCCAAGGTCCCAAATAGTCCAGGGGCAGAGCTGGGAATAGACCAGGCTCTCCTGACTCCCACCTCCTTGGGCTGACCACTAGGCCGTCTGCCTGGGCAATGGGAGTGGAAAAGACAGAGCACTTGCTTTCCCTCTCTCTGCCCCCTACTCCCCCCCAAAATAAATAAATACGATTGAATTTTCCATCTGCCCCCTCCTGATGTTACCTCAGGGCCGGGAGAGCCAACGCCTAACGCCGCCTTGCTCCTGTCACCCGGATTTTGGGGTCGGGGATTGGAGCTCCCTTTTTCGGAGCCCCCGGCCCTGACCAATGTGGGCTGGCTCGGAGAAGGAGAGAGAGAGGACTGGAATGGGCAGTCCTCAATGTGCGAGCCTCCCTCTGCCCCTCACCTCCACTCAAACTAAAGAAATTCAAGGCGAAAAATGAGGAAAAGTGGCCATCCGTGGGCCTGGACGCATGGCCTCGAAGCCGAGTAGCCCCAGGGATAATAACGTTGGTATTTGTTAAGCGCTTACTATGTGCAGAGCACTGTTCTAAGCGCTGGGATACAGGGTAATCAGGTTGTCCCACGTGAAGCTCACAGTTAATCCCCATTTGACAGATGAGGTAACTGAGGCCCAGTGAAGTTAAGTGACTTGCCCACAGTCTCACAGCTGACAAGTGGCAGAGCCGGGAGTCGAACCCATGACTTCTGACTCCCAAGACCGGGCTCTTTCCACTGAGTCACGCCATTCTCCGGGTGTGTGGGTGGGGGGAGGGCTAGGCGGGAAGGGCGCCGACCACTGCTGGAGGGAGAAGCAAAGGGCGCTCAAACAGTCCCCCTGTCCCTGCCCCATCTAGTTTGTAGCTTGGACAGTGACTCCGTCACACTTCTTGCTGACCAGGGAAGGGGTCTGGGGAAAGGGGTGGGGAGGAGGAGGAGGATATGTTCGTCCAGAAGTCCCATTGGAGAAATATTCTAAGATCAGGTGACATTAAACGCTTATTACAGTGCTTTGCACACAGTAAGCGCTCAATAAATAGGATTGAATTCACACGTCCTCAGAAAGTGATGCCCGGGCCGTCATCCCTTTACACTGCGTGGGTTGGCTTTCGCGTGTCCCTGTCCGACCGAGGTTAGGGGTCGGATTAGGGTTAGGGTTCCAGCTCTCCTCGGCCAGAGGCCGCTAGGGCCAAGGCAGGGATGACAACACCCCGGGAGGAAACAGAAAATGAGACACCCCGAGGTGTCAGCCCCAACCGGCCGCTTCTTCGCCACTTCTTTCATTCAGGCTGAAATTCGGAAACAGGTAGAGGATTTTCATCCCTAGCAACCTGTCCTGGGAGCCTGCCGAGGGCAGGAATGCTCTCCTGCGCTTCTGGGAGTATCTAGTAACAAAGAGGCATTTAGGTTAAAGAGGTAAACGACCAGAGATTCAAATGTTGAAAGCAAAAGTAAACAGTAAATTAAGTAGAAGAAATACACGCCCACGGCCCTTCTGTACTTAACCATCTGTAATTTATTTTAATGTCTGTCTCTCCTTCTAGGCTGTAAACACCTTGTGGGCAGGGATCATTCATTCAATAGTATTTATTGAGCACTTACTATGTGCAGAGCACTGTACTAAGCGCTGGGAAACGTACAATTCGGCAACGGATAGAGACAATTCCTGCCCAATAACGGGCTCACAGTCTAAACGACGGGCGGATCGTGTTTATTCTATTGGATTGCTCTCTCCCACGCGTTTAGTAAAGTGTTCTGCACAAAGTAAGTGCTCATTAAATACCACTGATTGAAATAAACCAAAATTCACATGGGCACCAAGTTCTCTAATAGGATGATATGACCAGTAACATGGCTATTAAAGAATGCCCTTTAGATAAGTTGGCTCCTGGATTAATAATAATAATTATGATATTTGTTAAGCGCTTACTATGTGCAAAGCACTGTTCTAAGCGCTGGGGAGGATACAAGGTGATCAGGTTGTCCCAAGTGGGGTTCACAGTCTTAATCCTCATTTTACAGATGAGGTCACTGAGGCACAG
Source organism: Ornithorhynchus anatinus (assembly GCF_004115215.2). NCBI lineage: Eukaryota > Metazoa > Chordata > Mammalia > Monotremata > Ornithorhynchidae > Ornithorhynchus > Ornithorhynchus anatinus. Next base: position 258,117 of record NC_041746.1, on the reverse strand, counting down.
AGAAGTGAAGTGGCCTGCCCACGGTCACCCAGCTGACGAGTGGCGGAGCCGGGTTTAGAATCCTCGACCTCTGATTCCCAAGCCCGGGCTCTTTCCACTAAGCCACGCTGCTTCCCTTCTTGGAGGAGAAGTGGGGGATTGGGAAGGAGGGAAGAAGGAGGAAGAGAGATACGGGAGGGGGAAGGAGGAGGCAGGAGGAAGGAAAAGAAGAGAATGGGAGCTTTATAATGAAGGCGCATAGTCACGTTTCTCCCCAGGTGGCACTCTGTTCGTCGCAATTAGCTCTTGATTGATCTCTGAAGGGTTAATTCTTACGGGGCCAGCGAGGGCCCCGGACGGCATAGGGGTTGAGTGGGTGCACTTTAAGGGTATTTGTAAAAAACAGGAGGAAATTTACACCACAATGAGGCCGTCTCCTCGGGACCCCCATCAGGCATTAGCATGGCAGTAATTTGTTTTATTCCTGTTATTATCCACTCCGGTCCTAATGGTCACTTTATTAATTAGCTCCAAATTGCACCGAGGGTCAGATGGCAGCCGCCGCTCCATTGTTGGCCAGCTCGGAGCGGGGAGTCGTGCACCGGCCCTTTGCTTCTCCAAGAGGGGCCGGGGCGGGGTTCGGGGGGTGGGGGTGGGCGCTGGGGCCAGGGCTGGGATGGGGGGCGGGAGGAGGCAGCTGCATTTGCTCATGTTGCAGCCTGGCGCTCTTCCCCAGAGGCCCCTGCACCATCCTCCCGCCAGAAGGGCACCCGCCCCACCTCCACACGGATTCCCAAGGGAGCCTGGCTGGAGGGGGCTGACCCGAGGGCGATGGACCAGAGGAGGACCGACTGGCAGGCCCCTGGCCAGAGAGGGACCGACCAGATGACTCTGGGCCAGAGGAGGACTTACCAAAAGCACCTGGGCAGAGGGGGACTGACCGGAAGGCACCTGGCCAGAGGGTGCTGGGACTCACGTAGAGAATATGGGGGTCTTTTTAGCCATTGTTGGGAAGGGGTATCCGGCCCACGGAGAGCTCGTGACCTGGCCTTGGGCAGGTCCGAAACTCTCACCGGGCCTGGCAGGGTCAGCCCTTTGGACCAGCAAAGACCTTGGCCCCTTCCTCTCTGGGTCAGGGTGCCAGGGTCAGTGGGCAGACAGAGGACCCAGGGTTTCCAGAGGGGAACCTCCAGCTGGGGAGTTGAGGCTTCTGGGGAGTGGGGTGGCTATGCCTCCCCCTCCAACCCCTCTGACTCCCAAGTGCAGCCACTGAGTGGGACCCTCTGGGGTCGGGGGAGGGTGGCGCAGGGAGAGCTGAAGGCCTCCAGTGTTGCCGGAGCATCTCGATGGACTCCAGCTCCTGCCCCCACCTCTCGAATTCCTGGCCACCCTGAGATTCCAGGACTCGGTTTCCGAGTGACTTTCCCCCATCCTCAGCTGGGCAGGCGCCTTCTATTGCAGCACCATTCAGTGATAGCTGAACTACTGGAGAGAAGTCTGGGGTCTCGGGGTTGAGGATGAGGATGCCAGGGGTGGGGGAGGGAGGACAGCGATGCCAGGGGTGAGTGGGGAAAGGAGGAGGACAGGGATGGGCAGGCAAGAGAAGTCTTGGGCAGGATTTTTCTGAGTTCTGGGGAGTGTGTTTTCTTTTGTGGGGCCGCACTGTCTTACATATGGCTACTCACACCTGATGGGAGAAGGGCTACGAGACTAAAGAGAAGAGTTTAGGATGGAAAAGCCTCCACAGAGAGAGCCCATTTCATGAAAGGCAAACAGCTATATCCCCTTCCTAGAAAGAAACTGGCAATAGAAAACCTCCCGTACTTCATTTGGCTTCCTGGAGTATTTATCTAAAATGTTCTGCACAACTCCTACCATGCCTCAAAAACCTCCGATGGTTTCCCATTCTTATCTGCATCAGGCAGAAACTCCTGGGCATTGGCTTTAAGATTCTCCATCAGTCTCTCCCCAGAACCTATCCTCTCTTCACTCCCGCTCTACTCCAGCCTACACTCCTTGCTCCTTTCAAGCCAGTTTACTCACTGGGCCTCATTCTCATCTCACTCACCATGGACCTCTTGCTCCTGCCCTCCCCATTGACATCTAGTAGCCTATTGATTATCCCCCATCCTCAAATCCCTTCTGAAATTGCATCTCCTTTTCCAGAAAACCTTCTCTGATTAATCTCGCCCCATCCCCCAACACATTTTAGCACTTCAATCAGTGGTATTTATTGAGCGCTTACTGGGTGCAGCACACTGGACAAAGTGCTTGGGAGAGTCCAGTGTATCACAGACACGTGCTCTGCCCAATCCCTGCTCCACCACTTGTCAGCTGTGTGACTTTAGGCAAGTCATTTAACTTCTCTGTGCCTCAGTTTTCTCATCTGTAAAATGGGGATTAAGACTGGGAGCCCCATGTGGGACAGGGACTGTGTCCAGCCTTATTACCGTGTATCTACCCCTGCGTTTAGAACAGTGCTTTGCATGTAGTAAGTGCTTAACAAATATAATAATTATTATTAAGAAGCTTACAGTCTAGAGGGGGAGGCAGACATTTAACAGAAATCAGTAAGTTACAGATCTGGACCTAAATGCTGTGGGGTTAAGTGCTTCACTATCACTTAAGCAGTCGGGCAACTGCATCCCCTGGATCACTTAAATGTTCCTATCCCTTGATACTCCACAGCTCCCCACTACGCGTAATTCCTTTTATCGTCCTTTCATCTCTCTCACTGGACCGTACGTTCCCTGAGGGCAAGGACTGTCTCTACTGATTTCTCGAGCATGAAGTATGGCCATGCACACAGTAAGGGCTCAGTGATGCTACTGACGGACTGACGTTGGAAGCACACCAGGCCGACCGCAATGGGAAAGGAACCTGGGGCCAGGCGGCCCCAGGCTGTAGGTCCGATTGGTGCCGACTGGCTCAGCTGGCACTCTCGACGGCTGGGGGCACAAGCTTGCCAGGTGGTGGTGCCAGGGGGAGCGGGAGGCTCCCAGCGGCTGCCCTCGAGAGGGACGGGGCCGAGGGGCCCGGTTGTTGCCAGTGTTCGGGAAGGTGAGGCGGAGCACCTGGGGAAGCAGCGAGGGATCCCCCCGGGGCTGCTGGGGACGAGGGGTGTGCAGGCATGGGGATCTCTCCCCGACGTCGACACAATGAAGACAAAAGGGGTTTAGTCTCCTCCTCCTCCGTCCCCACTGACTAGCCCGGTTGCATAACAAGATCAATGTCTCGCACAATGGCAAAGCTGTTTCTCAGATCGTCTCCTCCTGAACCAGGGTCCCGATGACAAAGGGGTCTTAAAAGAGCCTTACCCCAAATGTAAAAATAGAATGACAAAATGGAGCCCTTTCTAGCAAGAAGTAACTTTAATAAATCAAAACCAAGCAGCGGGCAGGGTGCGGTCAGCTGGTGTGCAGAGCGGTATTGTTCCCACGCCACATGGCCAGACCCGACGCCCGTCCCGCAACAATCCCTTTTTGTTGGGGCCTTTGGGAGGGTGGCCATGTTCTCGGAATTGCTGGGAAACTGGGGGCCTGCTAACTTGCTCTTCTTCTCATTGCCGGAAAATGCCTCAATGAGTTCAAAAACGAAGCCACTTAACCCAGAGTGTAAGGCACCAGAAAACACCACCAGCACCCAGCGCCGTCATCATCATCAACACCTGCATCCAGATAAGTGCCCAGAACAGATCTGTGCACAAAGCAAGACACCAAGATTTTCATACAGTAGGTGCTCAGTACAGTGCTCTGCACCCAGCAAGTTCCCAGCTATGCTCTGTGCACACTGTAGGGCCCAGGACAGTGCTCTGCACACTAAAGGTGTCCCGCACAGTGCTCTACAGACAGCCAAAGTTCAGCCCAGAAAACACCCAATAAATGGTCTGTTCACCAGTACGCACTTAATGCAGCGCTGGGCATGCAGCAGGCAGCCGGCGGTACAGTGCTTTACATGCAGTAGGCACTCACTGAGGCGCTCTGCACCCAGGAGACACTGAGCAGTCACCCAGTCCAGTGCTCTGTATGCAACAGACAGTCCAGTGCTCTGAATGCAGAAGATGCTCTACTGTGCCGTCGACGATCTAAGATCCCCATCATTTACCTCCCTACAGTGCCGTTGCCTGGCCCTCCTCGCCAAATGCCGAATCGCCTCAGTGGATCAGGAGGACTCCAGGTCCTGGCAAGGTTCCCGGGAGCCGAGAACAACCCTCATCAGCTGGTCTGCTTCAGGATCCCACGTACGAATGGAGGGTGAGTATTCATGAGTATTCATTCAGTGGGGAGTGGAGAGGGCACGATGCCCCGCGGAGCAGAGGGGACCTTCCCTATGTCCTCGGGAAGTAAGCGAGCGAGGGCCGTGTGGGGAAGGTCCTAAGCTCTGCTGGTATGCCGAGTTCCGCCAAGACTGTGTGCAGGTGCTCAATTACCATCGCTGCCACCAGTCCCGCTGCCATTTCTGTCCTTGGGGTCGAGGACGACTCCGCCACTGGTGAGACGGCAGTGGAGAGCAGGAGTGTCGCTAGGAGAGAGTCCATGACACACTGAGTCTGCCAAAATACAGTCGCGCCCCTTTCCTGAGCATGGGCCAGTGGCTAAAGGTGCATCCTGCCATCAGCAGGGAAACCCACGCCCACACTCATACGTGCGTGCACGCACAATTCACTGATTATCAATCGGTACCACTGATTGAATGATTGATCACATTCTGGCCCCTTCCGGCTGCTGGAGCTGAGGGAGGAGAGAGGGAAGGGTAGGGAAACACAGGGAGGATGGAGGAACACATGGAGGAGGGGAGAAGGGAGGGAGCGCAGGGCAGGGGAGGGAGGAGCAAACTGAGAGGGAGGGAAGGGAGGAGCAAAAGCAGGGTAAGGGATTTTAATGAACTCCCTCTTCCTCAAATCAAATGATTCATCTTGATTTCTCAATCTCGATGGCAGAAAAGAGGCAAGTCTGTTGTTTTTCGGGGCTTGATTCCCAGGAGTAACTCGTCCCTGCAGAGTTTTTCTCTGTGTCATCGGGGGTGCCTAGAAGACAAGCCACCGTGGGGGTGTCAAGGGGTGTGGGGCCAGTGGGGTGACCACATCACCAATGGCCCCTGAGGACATTCCTGGGACTCAGATTTTACATAAGATTCTTTAATGATTGTGGAAACAAAACTCGTCATTTTCCCTATGTCCTCTCCCTCTCCGCTGCAAAATGATCTTTCCCTGTAAACTTTCGAGAGCTGTAAGCTCATTGTGGGCAGGGAATGTGTCTATTATGTTATTATACTATACTCCCCCAAGCTTTTAGTACAGTGGAATGCAGTCAGGAAGCGCTCAGTAAATACGACTGACTGACTGGATGGAATGTACTTAGACAAGCCTGAATGAATACAGATGTCACAGGGTGCCTGAGCCATCAAATCAGGTCAGGCCCACGGGTTCTTCTTTTGAAATGAGTCTCTTGCTGATCTTCGCCTTCACTTGAATGAGGACCCCCACCCCCACTACATCCAGGGGTCGTCTCATCCTCATCCTCCTCAAAGGGCCTCTCTCATACCCAAAGTAAAGAACTCATTTCATACCTTCACCCATGGTGCTAGATTCACTCAAATGGCAGGAAAGACAGAGACCGACCTTCCTGAACAAAATCACCCTCTCTTGAATTTCAGGTGTTTTTAAAAATCTGAGGTATTTCATCATTGCTTGGTTATTTTTTAAGCCTCTTGACAGGATGCATTCTCTTTCTAAGTCATATATCTGCTACAAAATAGGCCAGTTACGAGGAAAATGGTCGCTTCCAGAAGCTGTAGGATGGGACTTCTGCCACGGAGAGTGGTGAGGGAAAGCCCAAGAAAGGATGTTTACCTCCAGAGGAACAGGGGAGCTGCAGGACCTTGCTTTTTACAAGACGGGACCCGGGATCCAGCTACGTGAGCCTGCATGCTTATTTTTCTGTACTACACTGGGGCCTTAGGGCTCAGCTCTGCTCTCCGATTACCTGGGATGGTCTCTCTGACTTGCAGGAATCTCTGGGAGGGGTCGGGGGAGGGTCTGGAGGAAGGGTGTGGAAAGTGCACTAGGGTGTGTCTCCCCAAGGGCTAGGGAGCCCAGAGCACAGCTTGAAAGGCATGGTGGGCAGGGAACTGAAAGAAAATGATCAAAAATGGAATGAAAAATGGTCCATCCCCACACTCCACAACATGAGCCTTGTCCTGGGAATTAGCAGGTCGAAAATAACCATGAAAGTAGCCAATTATGCAAATAGCCAAAGAGAGAGAGAGAGAGAGCGCGAGGCAGGAGTCTCTTTTGTGAGGGTGAAGTCATTAAAATATTAGGGGAATTAACCATTGGAAAACAAATATCTGGGCCTTTCCAGGAAGCAAATGGCAGGTTCCTGCCCGTTCCTTTTCCTGCCCGCCATCTACCTACTTGCCCGCCTATTCTTTTCCTGCTGCTCCACCACCACCTCTTCCTCCGGGCTTGCCCATTCTCTTCCCCAAAGGATGGGTATCAGAGAACAACTAATCCTTTGCTGGTGTCTTGGGCCCTGCCTGGGGCAGCAAGGAGCCCCCTGCAGCACCCAGGCCATTTCCCCGAATAGGCTTCCAGCACGAGATCCTGAGAGAGAAGAGGCAGCCCATTCTGAGACAGTGTCCCCCAGGCCCAAGGGACTGGAGTGGGAGTGGGTGTTTGGGTGAGGGCTCCTGTCAAGCCAGTGGATGGGGATGGGTGGGTAAGGGAAGCAGCATGGCCTATAGGACAGAGCATGGATCTGGGAGTCAGAAGGATCTGGGTTCTAATCCTAGCTCTGCCAACTGTCTGCTGTGTGACCTGGGGCAAATCACTTAACTTCTCTGTGCTTCAGTTAACTCATCTGCAAAAATGGGGATTAAGACTATGATCTACCCCAGCTTTTAGAACAGTGCTGGACACATAGTAAGTGCTTAACAAATACCATTGTAATAATAATAATAACAATAAGGGGTGGTGGAGGCCACATGGAGGGAACTTGGCAATCACTGCAGTGGCACCATTCTGGCTACATTTGTGGGCAGTAGCAAGCCCAACACCACCTTCACTGAAAATGTGGCAAAGTAGGCCATTTACCAGATTCTAGAGAGCCTAATGGGCACGCGTAATTAACTAACAGATGCATCAATCTCACTCAACCTGCTCAATCAGTTCCACCCCTCCCTTAGATCTCATGTAGTAAAAATTAAAATGGCAACTTTTCCCCTGCCCTAGATCCAAAGATACTAATTCTAAGAAAGGGGGAGAGAGACAGAGAGAGAAGAAGGAGCAAGATAAGAGTACTTATTTTCAGTTTTACGCCCAAGGGAGATGCAAAAGGAACACGAATACTTCCAAGGGGAAGAATGAACCCCAAATATTTACCCCACCTTCTTATTACTAGGAACATCTGCCTTAGAGAGAACAGGTTTATTAATCCATTAGGAAGAGCAGAATCAGAAGCCCATGCGGAGTTGGAGACCTACGACACCTTTCGGTTTCCTTTTCTGTATTTTCTTCCCCTTAGGGATGCCTGGGCGAAATGAGCCTCAGGCTTTCTAGGTTACTAAGATAAACAATACTTCCCTTCCCCTTGGGAAAACAGCAAAGGGCTGCAGTGAGGCCAACTGAGGGTTATGCTTCCACTTTCCAGGGGCCCGGATTTAGGGCTTCCCCATTCTCCCCTTTCCAGTGATTCCAGTGGCCAATTTGGGGCCAATGATCTAAAACCCCAAAGAAGTTGAGTGCCAAAAGCTGGCAGGCAACAGTGGTTTGGCCAGCCTGTGTGTGTGTGCGCGCGCGTGCATGCGCCTGCTCGGGTTGGGTGGGGGGAACTGAATTAGCCAGTTTCAGGCCCATCTGGCTTCTTGCTGGGGCTTCAACTGAGTGGAAACTGATAGGAATAGTGTTGCACCCACTTTAGGATGGGGCGAGTGGACAAACAAAGGACACACAATGCTTATAGAGAGGTTTGTGTGGGAAGATCTCAAAACAATTAAATATGGTCTCTCTCCTCCCCCTACAGCTTCCTTCCCCCCAACACCGTTTCACCAAAAGCAAAAGGGAAGTCGGGGACCTAGGTGCCAAGTTTTCAATGTGAGTGTTGGGGGGTGACGAGAGGGTGGGGCTAATGGGGTATTGGGACGGGAAGGATAGGGGGATGGTCTTGGAAGCAGCAGGCTTTGAAGAGCTGGTAGGCCAGAAAGACTGACATTTTGTGACTTTTCAGGCTGGGGAGCTAGCTATGGGGAAAACAAAAGCTTTGCCCCAATTATTGGAAACTTGGGATGGGTGAGGGAGCAGGGGATGGAGGCAGAAATGACAAGCCTATGGTCCGCATTACCCTATTAAAGTTGGAAATTCTGACTTGGGAGCCCAAGACTTTTACCACCTCCATGTGGAAATATTACAGCCCTCCTCCATGGTGGAGGTGGTTTTGGGGGGAGGGGGCATCCAGTCTCCTGGTCCTGGAGGCCCGTCCTGGAGAGTGAGGCACAGCACGGTGGGGGCAAGTAGCAGCCCAGTCCATCCGAGCCACCTCCAGGCGAGTAGAAGCTCAGCCCAATTCTCTGTTAACAAGCTGGATAGGTGTCTTCATCACTTACCATGGAGCAAATGGAAATCTCTTTCTCCTTTGTCCTCGCTCTTGGGACCGGAATCCTCTACCTGCCGAAAACATAAGACAATCAAACAGAGCCCCGTCAATCCCATCTCTCTCGGTTCACCAGGAACAAAACAGCCTGGTAAAATGCTTAGTAACTGAAGCACATAGACCGGTAGCCACCATCTTTTCTCCTGCTACATGACAAACCAGTTTATCTGCTGTCTACTTATCTTGGTCTCCGGTGTAAGGACCCTAACCAGTCTGGGTTCAGGACTGAGTGAGATAGGTTTGTTTGTGCCCGGGGCTGGGTTGTGGTGGTGGTGGTGCTGTTAATGGTATTTGTTAAGCACTTACTATGTGCCAGGGGCTGGGTTGTGGTGGTGCTGTTAATGGTATTTGTTAAGCGCTTACTACGTGCCAGGCACTGTACTAACTGCTGAGGGAGATACAAGTTAATCAGGTTGGACAAGTCCATGTCCCACATGGGGCTCACAGTCTTAATTCCCTTTTTTACAGATGAGGGAATTGAGGAATAGAGAAACGAAGTGACTTGCCTAAGGTCACACAGCAGACAAGTGGCAGAGCCAGGGTCAGAATTCAGGTCCTTCTTACAGGCCCGTGCTCTACCCACTAGGCCACACTGCTTCTCTAGCCTGTTCCGAGGTTAAATGCTGGACTAGGTTAATACCCGGTGGCCCAGCATGAGGCCTGACTGTATTTCTACCCTCTGGTTCAGCATTAGAGTCTCTGTGGATTAGTCAGATTATTGATTACCCAAATCCTGCTCAGCCTCCCCAGTCACGGTTCTCTGCCAGGGTCGGAGGAGTATTTACCTCTTTTCACCATCCTGTTGAGGGCTGGACTCGCAAACTCACGGTGGTGGATGTGAGTTTGTGTCTGTGTGTGGGCGCATGCAAACCCATGGGTGGGAGGTGCTAAGATGCAGATGTGATGCTCTAGACTACAAGTTCCTTGTGGGCGAGGAATGTGTCTACCAATTGTGTTATGTTGTACTCACCCAAGCACTTAGTACAGTGCTTTGCAAACAGTAAACGCGCAATAAATACGACTGATTGATTGAATGATTGGTGCAGACAGGGTCACTCTTTTGTCCTCGGCAGGGCCCAGCTGGCTCTGAGCCTGCTGGAAGGGGCAGGGGCTTTGCTGACAGTATCTGTGGCTGGTGTAGAGCCAGCTGGAGCTCCACGCTCAGCGGTGGCCCGGACGGCCCGGTTCTGCCCCGTCAGCGGCCGGCCGGCCAGCCTCGGGAGCGAGCCAGTTGCCGCCCCGCTCCTCCACAGTCCTGAAGTTGGGAAGTGACTAATAGAAGGGAGGGCTGTTGCCGGTTGAAAGAGCAGAGCTCTTCCTGTCAGGAAATGGGGATGAGGCCACTCCTGTTCAGCCTAGCCTCCTGACCTGCAGCCCACCAATCTAGACATCTCTGCCTGCTGGGGCCTCTCTAGGCCCTCTAGGTAGGGGAGTGTGGCCGCCAGGTAGGGGTTTGGCTAAGGAAGGGGAGCCACCTCGGTTTTCCCCAAGAGCCCCGAGTCCAATCAGCTCTGCGGCTGCCTCTTGAACCTACGTCTTGATTTATGTATTTACTTACTCACGGCCACCCTCAGCATCTGCACGCGTATGTCGACTTGCTGTTTTGAAGTCTGACTTCCCGTTAGAGGGTAAGCTCCTTGTGGGCAAGGATTGTGCTTCTGCTGGACTTCCCTAGCACTTAGTACAGTGGACTGAGCTCCGAAGGTGCTCAATAAGCACTGTTACTGCCACTAGGAAAAGTGGGAATGGAATTCCAGGAGAGGGAGCCATTCTGCCAGTCCTTCAGATGGTAGAGGAACTTGTGGGCGGGATGTTTCATGCTCCATGAACCCCTGGCCAGATTCTGACTTTTTCATCTCACCTTTCTTGGGAGTCGAGTGGGTTCCCCTCCCTCCATAGGTTCTCCCTGGACAGCCCTTCTCCATTCATTCAATCATATTTATTGAGCGCTTACTGTGTGCAGAGCACTGTACTAAGCGCTTAGTACAATGCTTCTCCAACCTTCAAGGGATTCTTCCCTTTTATTCCCTCTCTGGGCTTTTCACCACCCTGCAGTGGACCCTCTTCAAGAGACAGAGTTGGAGGAGAGAAAGAGAAGGAAACTTCAGGGTCCGTTTTGTTCCTTACTGCTATCCCTCTGGCAAAAGTGGTGGGCTAGGGAGAGAGTTGAGGCAAACACACTGGGTTTATAATAATAATATTGGCATTTGTTAAGCGCTTACTATGTGCTAAGCACTGTTCTAAGCACTGAAGCAGGCCTCATACTCTCCACGCCCCCACGCTCTGTGAGGAATAATAATCTTGGTATTTGTTAAGGGCTCACTATGTGCCAGGCATTGCGTGGGAAATAATAATAGCAACTGTGATGTTTGTTAAGCGCATACTATGTGCTAAGGACTGTGCTGAGTGCTGGAGTAGATACAATATGATCAGACAGAGTCTTTGCCACACACGAGGGACAGGGAACAGGTATTTAATTCCCATTTTGCAGATGAGGAATGAGGCACAGAAAAGTTAAATGACTCGTTTAAGGTAACACAGCAAGGAAGAGGCAGAGCAAATAGTGAGGAACTAGGAGTTTCTGTACATGCTCACACATACACACGGAGTTGATATACACCCATTCTAGGAGTTGCTGTACACACTCATTCACGTCCATACTAGGAATTGTTGCTGTACACACTCACTCAAGCACTAAGAGTAGATGGGCTCAGGCATCCGAAACCAGTTCCCCTCAAGCTTAGCAACCAAAACCTGCAAAAGCTGTTGGGGGAATTTGGTTGCCCACTATCTGTGGAATTTAACAGATTGTTTGTCACCAGCTGGGCAACGCAAAGGTATCTAACAGCAGGGAAAAGCTGAAACATTTCTCACTGTGGCTGCTGTTTTTGTTCTAAGGCCGCCTGGTTTAGTAATGCTAGCATTTAAATGGTCTCGAGGAAGCTTTGATGTTTAACACCTCCAGGAGGTGAATGGGGGCCGGGTTCACACCTCGGCTGCTACCCATTGTTTTCCCTGGGAGAGCTCTTCACCGGGCCCCATTTTAACAGGACTGACAACGACCAGAGGACAAGATGTTACAGCAGCAGCCAGAGCAGTAGCTCCCGCTGGGCTTCCCTGGACTGTAGGCCGGCTGGCCTCTCTGACCAAAATTCATCCCTAATTGTTCTATCCAGCAACATCATCAAGATTAACTCTTCCTGGGACCAGGACCAGGAAGCTTGCAGCTTCATCTTGCGGCTGATTTTTACGGGGCCCGGAAAATTCTTTTAGGAAAGAGGCCTAAGTGTACCGGCCCTGCTCTGATTCAGCTCTGGCAGAAGGGAAATTAGACTAGAAACTGACCCTAAATTTCCGGTTCTATTCTGAATCCTCTGTAACCTCTCCGAGAAGCACAGTCACCTGCCCGCAATCTGACCATCCAGTGCTCTTTGGAAGCCAAATCCAGAAAGGGAGGTCACTGGAGCCAGGGTTATTGGAAAGAAGGCCTTGTTCCCCCTGGAATTCTAACTGCAGATGGAAATTTTCTGGCCTGAAAACTTGCCTACTGGTCTCAATTAGCAAGAACCCTCATCTAAAGCATCTCCCAAAGAGGCCCTAAAAGTCTTTGTCTCCTAACCACTTAAGGCCAAACACCCCACCACACTCTCGGGAGCATCCTGCAGTCAGTTTCCTGTCCCTGTGCAATAGCATGGCCTAGTAGATGGAGCACAGGCCTGGGAGTCAGAGGAACCTGGGTTCTAAGCCAGGCTCTGCCATTTGTCTGCTGTGTGACCCTGGGCAAGTCACTTAGCTTCTCTGGGCCTCATCTGTAAATTGGGGATTAAGACTGTGAGTCCCATGTAGGACAGGGACTGTGTCCAACTGTGTTCTAACCAGAGGTTAGAATAGTGCTCGCTTAACAAATACCACTATTCCTATTATTCCATCAATGAGTGTCAACTAAAAGTGTCAGCTAGCCAGCCAGCTGTCATAGACGAGTTCAGTATTTATTAGATGCTTACTGTGTGCAGAGCACTGTACTAAGTACTGGGAGAGAATACATAGGTAAGATTTAGACTCAGACCTGTCTCTTAATAATAATAATAATGTTGGTATTTGTTAAGCGCTTACTATGTGCCGAGCACTGTTCTAAGCGCTGGGGTAGACACAGGGGAATCAGGTTGTCCCACGTGGGGCTCACAGTCTTAATCCCCATTTTACAGATGAGGTAACTGAGGCACTGAGAAGTTAAGTGACTTGCCCAAAGTCACACAGCTGACAAGTGGTAGAGCCGGGGTTCGAACCCATGACCTCTGACTCCAAAGCCCGTGCTCTTTCCAGTGAGCCACGCTGCTTCCTAGGGCTCACAATCTAAGAACAGGACAGAACTACAGATCTCCAAGTTCTGGATCAGTCTCTTAGCCTTGGTGCTCTGCTCACCGTAATACAAGGGTGTTGGGTAGGACAAGTAAGGAGGTTGAACAACAGCAGGATACCCAAATACAACAGGATGAGCTAAAATCGGGGCACCAAAAGCAAGGACAACAGAGGACTTGCTTCAGGACATTTCCTTTTTGTTGGTTTTTTAACGACATCTGTTAGGCGCTTACTATATGCCGGCCACCATTCTAAGCGCCGAAACAAAACCTTTAACAACGTTACATCTCAGCTGAAACCTGGGTGTCATCTGAAGCAGACAGGTCAGTCCAAGGCCCTGCAATTGGGACAGGTATGGCTCTTTGGGAGCAGGAGCTCCGAGAGTTTAAGACAAAGAGGCAGAAGCAAAAATGGCATTCGGCACTGTAGACGGCAAATACGTCAACACACGGGACGGTTTGTGAGTATGTGTGAGATGACAGTGTGTTTGAGGACATGGGGAGTGTGTGTGTGTGTGTGTGAGAGATGGAAATGCTACTAAATCTCACCTATGTATTCTCTCCCAGTGCTTAGTACATTGCTCTGCACACAGTAAGCACCTAATAAATACTGTGACTACTATTCTGTGACTACTGGCTGCCTGCCACTTCTAGTTGGTTCTGGCCTGTAGGAGACATTCACTGATGGAATAATAATGGTATTTGTTAAACACTTACTACGTGTCAAGCACTGTTCAAGCGCTGGGGGTAGATACAAGCTATTTAGGCTGGACACAGTCCCTGTCCCACATGAGGTTCACAGTCTCAATCCCCATTTCACAGATGAGGGAACTGAGGGCCAGAGAAGTGAAATGACTTGCCCAAGGTCACACAGCAGACAAGTGGCAGAGCCAGGATTAGAACCCAGATCCTTCTGATTTCCCAGGCCTGTGCTCCATCCACTAGGCCAGGCTGCTTCTCAATCAATCAATGATATTTTCTGAATGCTTGCTGTGTGCAGGGCACAGGACTAAGCGTTTGGGAGAGCACAGTAGAATAGAGTTGGCAGACACGATGCCTGCTCATAACGAGTTGACAGAGCCCGCTCCCTGGTGAGACACTGGCCCTGTTGGGAAGGTGTTAGTGGATTCTGGCTCTGGCCAGGCCCAACTTGGGTTCCTAAGCAATGGCTCTCCTGTCTCCATCATCAGTGGTATTTACTGGGCGCTTACCGTGTGCCGAACCCCGGGCTGAGCGCTTGGGATGGACAATACGAATAACACAAAAATCCCTTCAGGAGGAGGTTAATGACGATGCCTCATTCATTGATAGTCCTTACTGGGCACCTATTGTGTTCAGAGTGCTATATTGGGCATCTGCTGTGTGCCAAACACTGCATTAAGCGCTGGGGGAAAAGGTATAAAAATGGTCGTTCAGACACGGTTCCTGGCCCATAGTGGGTTCTGGTCAAGAATAAGGGCGGGAGGGAGGAAGGAGCAATAGTGATGGTGAAAGATGGAGTCCTTCAGTTCCGTCCCTGGGTCATTTAGGAGGAATAGGTGTTTCACAGATCCCTCTGCTGCTGGGGGCAGCCCTGGCCAACTCGTGGATCTGACCTAGGAGCGAAGCCATGTCTGCCCCCCGTGGATGTGCCTGGATAAAGTCCAGCCTGCCCAGACCACTCCCTGAAAACTGGCAGGGCTCCCCTGGGCAGAGGCCAGGGCAGTAGAAGCCTGAGCCTCAGTCATCCCCAAGAACTGCAGGGCTTGGCCTTCTAGGTTTCCACAAGGGCCCTTGCTGCTCCCGGATGCCCAGCGAGGCCAAAGGCGGGGCGGCACCCCTCTCTCAGAGACTGCTATGGGACCACATGGCAGATCCATGTGGTGGGAGCAGGCTGGTCTGCTGTCAAGCTCTGGCACAGTCAGAGCTCTGCTACCAGACTTCATCAATAATGCCTTCCCACCCATCCCCCCCAGCCGCCTGCAGGAGCAGCAAAGGTCTCCCACCACAGGGCCAGGACTCTTTTCCATGTCGAGCTCGGGCACGAGCAGCTCCCATCATCCATTCCTGGGGGGCTGGGGTGGGCAGACTGTTGTTTAGCCTCCTACGCTGAATGCCTCCCGGACTACAAGTCCAAGTAGCACCAGAGGGATTTTCAGTAAAGGGAAGCAGGTCTCTGCCCCCATCTCATTTCTGTTACAATTGGACAAGCGTCCAGATGGTGCTGCAGTCGGCGGCGGGCAGAGATACGTAGCTAGCCTGCAGCGGATCAGAAGACGGGCCACCGGAACGCTGCCCAACCAGACCCTCTGCAGGCTCTGCCTTTCTGCCCGTGGCCTTTCTGGGAGGTTTGCTCAGGGGAACGACTGACCCCCTACCCGGTCCACAGAGTCCCTGCCTCCTCCCCGCCCCCGGCACGGGTATCACTCAGGGGTTTTCACCGGGCTCCGGGCGCCCTCCTAAACAACACTCGGTGCCGTTAGGGTAGCCACTGTTTTGGAAACCAGGGCTTAGTTTTAAGGTTGCCCGAGTCAAAGAAGACACAGACTCCAGTGTCACAACGTAGATTTCAAGCCGTGACCAGGATCTGCTCACTGGGGAGACACTACTGCCTGAGAAGCTACAGTGACTTATGCGGAGTTGCCCGAGAGGTTTCAGCGTTAGGTTGTCAACAACTGTTTCCCGTTTGGGTTTCAACAGGATGGGAAGTCCTCCACGTATTTCATAGGCAAATTACCGCACACCAAAACCAGCTTAGCATGTGCATCCGAACCGACAGCATCTGCATCCCAGATGCGAGATGTAAAGGATTTGTTTTTATTTCCCAGATTACACTGTAACCCTCTTACATCGTGTGAGCCAAGTCACGGAAAAATCAGAGTCCATGTTGTTTGCTGCCTTTCATTAGTATTAAGTTAAAAGGGCATATGTGTTTAGGACTATTACTTCATTGTCGGATATATATTAAAATGGGCTAATGGTTATTATATTTGATAATTTCAGAGAAAATGAGTAAAACGCATTTTGAAGAGAGGGTGGAACGCTCTTCGAGACAAGTGAGCAGAGGCTACATATACTGTGCTTACTTTACCGTGTGGGTGAGATATACTATGCTTGTTCTACTCACATGGATAAAGGTATGCCATGCTTGATGATTTTTCTGTGGCTACATATGCCTCATTCTTGTTCTTCTCATGCGGGGCAGTGGGGGGTTTCTGTTGACCCAGAGCAGCTGCCCCCATCCTCATGCCTGCCACCGCTGGGGAGAAGACCCCTTTCCCACCACTATAACCCCACAGGAGCAGCAGGGCAGGTGGACCCAAGTCCCTGGCCAGCAGGGTAGTGTTAGGAAGGTTGGATCGGGGGCCCAAGAGTGGCCCTGAGGGATGTAATAGCCATTCCCTGGAGGTAGTAACAGATGGTGACGTTGATGGTGTCCCTGACAAATCACTGTTTCTGCTAGACTCATCCTGACTCATCCTGCCTCTTCTTTCCCAGCCGTGCTGTGCCTGCCCTCTTTTCTCCCCTCTTTTGGACCAGGTGCTCCCAGGGGCAGGGGGCGGAAGCTGGGTATGGCCCAGTATCACTGTGCCTTTGCCAGCACCCAGCAGTGTTGGCCCACAGTAAGCACTCCCCCAAGGATGATGATGATGATATTTGTTAAGCGCTTACTTTGTGTCAAGCAATGTTTTAAGCGCTGGGGTAGATACAAGATAATCAGGTTGGACAGAGTCTCCACTTTACCGATGAGGTAACTGAGGCACAGAAAAATGAAGTGAATTGCCCAAGGTCACACAGCAGACAAGCAGCAGAGCCGGGATTAGAACCCACACCCTTCTGTTTCCCAAGTCCCTGTTCTATCCTCTAGGCCAGTGGATGTCAGAAACCGATAAGTAAATGGAGAAACACACGTGCGGCAAATGTTCTCCCGTGTCACCCGACGCGTGGGCATTTTTACCTGGATGAAGGGCCGGCGATCCAGCAGGAGAAGGTAGAGGGCCTCGCCCGGGGAGACTTCGGTCTGGACGGTGACGCGGAGGAGCAGAGTGAGGCTGCCAGGACAGCTGAGCATGGGATTCCCACATCCTCTCTTGTACTCCTGGGAGGACCAGAATGAGCCGATTAATAAGCCCCAGAGGTAGGACTTCGCCCCGCTAAGTAAACTTCACTCGAACCTGCTTGGTAAGGTGGGGCCAAGTTGGTTTGGGAAACACAGCCAGGCTTTATGGCCAGGTACTTGGAGACTGGGAAGCCCAGCTTGATCCAATCTCGGAGAGGTCCCCAGCCCACGCTGACCACACCTCCTTGCCCAGATGCCCAAGGTTCCAGAATAGCAAGGTGGGGTGATCAGGGTTGAAGGAAACAGGAACTGACAGGAGACAGTTGCTTCTTCTTTTTTTTAATGGTATTTAAGCACTTACTCTATACCAGGCACTGTACTAAGCACTGGAGTAGATACAAGCTAATCAGGTTGGACACAGTCCCTGTCCCACATGGGCCTCACAATCTTAATCCCCATTTTACAAATGAGGTAACTGAGGCTTAGAGAAGCTAAGTGATTTAGGCAAGGTTACACAACAGACAAGTGGCGGATCCGGGATTAGAACCCAGGGATTAGAAGAGTGCCTGAAACACAGTAAGCGCTTAACAAATATCACAATTATTAGGTTCTTCTGACTTCCAGGCCCATTCTCTATCCGCTAGGCTACGATGCTTCTCTGCTTTTTCCTTGCGACTAGGTGGACACCAATGGCTGCTGGGATTGGGAAGCAGCGTGGCTCAGCGGAAAGAGCCTGGGCTTTGGAGTCAGAGGTCATGGGTTCGACTCCCGGCTCTGCCACTTGTCAACTGTGTGACTGTGGGCAAGTCACTTCACTTCTCTGTGCCTCAGTTCCCTCATCTGTAAAATGGGGATTAACTGTGAGCCTCATGTGGGACAACCTGATTACCCTGTTTCTACCCCAGCGCTTAGAACAGTGCTCTGCACATAGTAAGCACTTAACAAATACCAACATTATTATTATTATTGGGATTGGGGCAGCTTCGGGCCAGGAGAAGAAAAAGGAGGACCATCAAGCTCTGCAAGACTGGAAACTCCTTGAAGACAAAGATCATACTAATTCAAGATTCTCACTGACCCGTGTTCTCATGTCTGATCGAACATCCAGTCGTGCCCACCTGTGTTGAATACAACCCCTCTCTGTCTGCTCAGAACAGTTCTGTTCTTCATGTTGCAGGTCTTGCAAATGAGGGACGTCAGGTGTTGGAACTCCGTCAGCCAAAGTTTCTGAAACAGATACAGATTTCAGTCACTGAGTTGGGGACAGCCTGCTTCTTTTCTCCAGTGACTCCTTGCGTTGGTAAACCAGGTTCCCAAACATCCGGCTGGTTCTGTTGCATGTCCTATGCTGCCCCGTTACTGATCACTTGGCATGCTGATTTCAACAAAATCATTTGGGCAGAGATGAACTCTTAGCTAACGGTCATGTTGCCCACCCTCTAGAAAAAGCTTTCCCATTTCCGACAAGACGCTGGCAATTTCTAAACAACATTCTTCTCAACCTAGAAATTGTTTCAGCTCTTTAAGTAGACTGCCCCTCAGGACTTTTCTGTTTGTTTCAGCATTCAAATTCTGCTGAATTGCAGGTTCATTAAAGGACTACATCAAAGTCATCTAGCAAGTCAGTGACAGATTTAGAAACTGGTCTCCAACTCCCCACTTCCAAGCTTCCGCCCTAATTGCTAAGTCACTGCTGGTCACAGGGACCAAGTCAACTGGCCCCCGCCTCCTCCAAAGTGTTGAGAAGCAGCATGGCCTAAGGGAAGGAGCATGGCCTTGGAAGTCAGAGGACCTGGGTTCTAATCTCACCTCTGTCAAATGCTTTGTTGCGTGACCTTGGACAAGTCAACCTCTCTGTGCCTCGGTTCTCCGGTTCTTTCTCCTACTTAGACCGGGAGCCCCATGTGGAATGGGGACTGTCCAACCTAATTAACTCGTATCTATCCCAGTGCTTAGAACAGTGTTTGACACATAGAAAGCACTTAACAAATATCTAGAAAATAAGAAAGAGGAAGGGCGAGCCCAAGAGAGGAGACTCAGCTATGGAAGTTCTATCAACCAAGCCCTCCTCAGAGAGCTCTCTGCTACTGACACTCCCACCCCTGTCTCCCGCCATCCAAGGAACCCTCTCACCTCAGTGCATTTCTCTTGTTGCTGATGGGGAACCAGAGTTTATGTGAAGCTCAGAGAACCCTTCCTCAGTAACACCCTACCCCACCCCCACCACCCAGAGTTCGGGTGGGAAAGGAGCAGTGGGGGAAGCATTTATGCTTTTTCTCCAAAACTGAAACACAAGGCTCTTTATCTGGGTTTGTTGTTATGATCTTTGGCTAGATCGGAATTGTCATGCTTATTGTTTGAAGAGTGGGAAGCTGAGGCCAAGAGAGCTTAGCTTGAGGCCGTGCTTTGGACGCCTTCCAGGAAATGTGCACCGACCGACCTGAAGAAGTTGGAAGAGCATCCTAACCAACCACCGCAGAATGCCGCTGCAGAGTCCCACCTCCCCGGGCGGACTGCCGGCAGCCCGCCCGACTAACCAGTCACCACCCCTCCGACGCCAACTGTTGGATGACTCTAGAAGTTCCGCTGGCAATCTCTGCGGCGTAAAACCGTCATTCAAACAGGGCAAAAGAATGTAAAGGTCTTGAAAAATTCAAAATAGGCTGGACTGAGGTGGGCCCCCCTCCCCATAATAGAACTGTCAGTGCCTTGAAATTGCCTTAAATATTGCAGCAGCAGCATTTCTTCCAGGCATGCCAACACGAGGCACACATGGCATGTATTTAGTCCAGGGCTTTTACGGAATGGCATCATGCTGCGTTACAATGGCCGGGACTCAAAACAGAGGGATGAAACAGCAGGGCTTCACCAACAGCCCCTTTGCGGTTTGCATGCAAAAGTCTGGGGCACCCAGGGGACATCATTTTCTCTGGTGGACACCTCCAGTGGACATGATTTTCCAGGTAAGATGTTTGGTTTCCTAATTTGGTTTCTTGAATTGGAAAATGGGGTCACTCTTTGCACCTCTTAAAAACCACCGTGGCTGTGCTCGAGAAGGGTCTGGGGGACCTCCTGTGAAGCCTCAGTGGGGTTCCCCCAGGGACTTCTGTAGGGAGCCCATGTAGACGGCCTTGTAAATACAAGGCTTTTTTGATTCAGCGACGACAACATATAGCCAATAATGGGTTGACTCACATTGCCTTCTAAAAGCTCATGTGGGGACTGTCCGCTGTGTGACTGCTGGTACTTCTGTTGGAAAAGTTTCCCATCGAACACTTGCCAGGGCATCAGATCATCCATGCGGAAGGGACCCCCACAAGTACTGTTGGCTAAAACCAACGTGCTGAGGCCGCGAATGAAGAGAGAACCAAGGTGAACCGCTCTTGAGTCCACATAGGCAAGCTGTGGAAATTGAACACACAAAACAAGATCCAACAATTATCTGGAATTGGAATCAATCATTCAATCAATGGTTTTATAAGCCCTTACTGAATGTACTAAAAAAGCACTTGGGTGAGGACCCCTGAAGCGAAACACTTGCTCCCTGTCCTAAAGGACTCGCCATCCAATGGGGAAGGCAGAGAGGCCAAAATTATTTACAAATAAGGGCAAGGGGAGAACAAGGAAATAAGCAAAAGCATTCATTCATTCATTTAATCATATTTATTGAGCGTTTACCATGTGCAGAGCACTGTACTAAGCGCTTGGAAAGTACAATTTGGCAACCAATAGAGACAATCCCTACCCAACAACGGGCTAACAGTCTAGAAGCACCAAGGTCTGAGGATGAAGTAGCGGGACAAATCACTGAATATACCATATTAATGTCTGTCTCCTTTCCTAGACTGTAAGCTCATTGTTGATAGGGAAAATGTCCACCAACTCCCAGGTGCTTAGTACAGTGGTCTGCACATAACTAAGCCCTCAATATATGCCATTGATTGAATTGTGGAATTGCTGAGGATGGGTATAAACACATACGTGTCAAGGGCGGTTCAGGGTTGATATGTCTTGGGGTCTTGGGTGTTAACTGGGGAGAGGTTTCTGAAGGAGGTTTTTAGGAAGTCTTTGAAGATGGGCAGAGGGGTGGTCTGAAGAATTCAATAGGGGACAGAGTTTCCAGCCGGAGGAACAACATAAGCCAGGGTTTGGAGGTGGGAGAGTCAGGATTGAGTTACGGAAAGAAGCTGTGCTTGGGAGGAGTGAAGAGTGTGAGCGAGGGAGAAGTGGATGAAGAAAGTTGGTGGAAAATCTTGAAGTCAGATAGGGAGAGAAACTGGAATAGAGTCTGTGGGTATGGGGGTGGTGTCACACATAAAGCACTGTGCCCAAGGAAGGGAGTCAGTCTCACCATGTAATAATTCTGATCATCTGTGATGGCCTCCTGAGCAGCCCAATCAAGTTGGGCTAAAAGCACAGCTGAAATCATTGAACTTATTGCCATGAGGCTTTTGGGGCTCTTCAACCTACTTGAATGGCAGGGTTTTTCCCTCGACTAGAAAAAAAGGGTGTGACTAGACAGTGAAGAGAAAGGGGTGATAGGTGGTCTGTGTTGGGAGACACAGGGGCTTCAGAAATAAAGATGGGAGTGTCAGGGGTGTTGGACGGTCCATTCTTAATCATGAAGGTGGGTGTTCATGAGGGTACCCAGTCAATCAGTCGTATTTATTGAACACTTACTGTGAGCAGACCACTGTAGCACTTAGAAGACTACAGCGTAATAGAGTTGGTAGACATGTTCCCTGCCCACAAGGAGCTGACAGTCTGGGGGGGAGGGAATTCAATAATCAATAGAATTAATTATTTAGGACAATAAAATAATATAAATCAATTGTAGATATGGAGATTAGTACTGTGGGGCTGAGGGTGGGGCGAATAAAGGGTGCAGATCCAAGTGCCAGGGTGACACAGAAGGGAATGGTAGAAGAGGAAATGAGGCCTTAGTCGGGGAAGGCTTCTTGGAGGAGGTGTGTTTCTAATAAGGCTTCAGCTAGGGGGTCACGTAACAGTCCGTCCAGGTATCCTGGTGCTGCCGACAGGGACAATGATAATAATAGCGACGGTGTTCGTTAAGCGCTTACTATTTGCTAGGCACTGTACTAAGAGCTGGGGTGGATACAAGCAAATTAAGTTGGACACAGTCCCTGTCCCATGTGGGGCCCACAGTCTCAATCCCCATTTTACAGATGAGGTAACTGAGGCACAGAGAAGTGAAGTGACTTGCCCAAGGTCACACAGTAGGCTCGTGCTCTACCGCTACACCTTGCAGCTCGACCTGCTAAAACAGTACTTATGTTTGGAAATCTCTGTAAGCAGGATCAGTTGAGGGCAAAGGACACTCAGGCAAGTGCACCGTGAGGGGAGATTACTCCCCGAAGGAGGGGCTCAGAGCCATCAAAGAGAGCATCTCCAGAGGATTGTCCTCTCTTTTCCCCGGCCCCCTTCCTAAGGGAGGGGCCCCGTCAGGCACTTCCCACCTTGTCTTAAGCAGTACTCCCATATGGACCCTACGGCCTGGAGGCCTACGCTCTACCTTGGTCATTTTGACACTCTTGATTGCCTTTCAATGTTCAAATCCCCAGGCTGTTAAATAGCTATAAAATACTAAACCTGAGACTTAAAAATCAGACATTCCAAGACCTGAATTCTTGGATTCTGCCCACTCGGTTCCTTTTAGGCTAATGTTCACTGAGCCTTGTTCTCATCTCTCCTGCCCTCAACATCTTGCTCAGGCCCTCCCCACTGCTTGGAACTCCAGCCCCCTTTCACATCCGCTGGATGGAGCACCGCTCTCCCCATCTTTCAAGTCTTTCTGAAATCACAGCTCCTCCAGGAGGCCATCCACACTTAATTTTTAATCTCTGCATTTTATAGCCCCTCAACTGTCACTTTAGCATTTCCAGGTCACCTAAGCTCTCATGTACTCACACCTCCTATTAACTCTACCTTCCTAAGTGCTGTGTAGGGCCCTGCAGAGTGTAAGAGCTCAACAACTACTATTGATTAACAGAGTGAAGATTTGAAATATCCTCCCCTTCACAACAAAAATGGGCACATTTAATAAGCTGACGTTCTTTTATAATTTAAATAACCTCCACTTATCAGCCAAGCCACACTGTCACTCTAGCTGGCGTTCCGGCTGTCCTTTCCTAAACTGAGGGGAGACAGATACACAAAACAATAGTGTCTGGCAGCATAAACCAGAGGTGTTACAAGCCTCCTTACTCCTTACAACTCTCCTAGTGCCTTGGACTATGGATGCAGTGTACGCACCTCATTTGTACACCAATTGCCCAATCGGCCTGAAAAGCATTTGCAGCCCTTAGTCTGCAGAAGAGAAATGAATCACTTCCTGCTCCAGTGTTACTTAGTCCCTTTCTAATGGTTAGCACTGAGGGCACAGCACCGAGTTTGAAGAGTTGGTAGGCTTGATCTAGAGTCCTGGGAGGTTGCTTGTGCTCACAGGAGAACCCTTAGGTTATAATAATTAAGGTATTTATTAAGAATTCACAAGGTGTTAAACGCTGGGGTTAATACAAGGTTATCAGATTGGACACGGTCCCTATCCTATCTTACCATCATCTACCTATGCTCACTTTGTAGAGGAAGAAACTGCGGCCCAGAGAGGCTAGGTGACTTGCCTATGATCACCCAGCAGCAGCCGGCGGCACAGCTGGGCCTAGAACCCGAATCTTCTGGCACCCAGCCCGGAGCTCTCTCCATCGGGATAATAAAGGTAAAATGCTGCACGGGGGCCAACTGTAAATGGTAAACTTACAAAAAGCTGAGCCTTTTTTGGGCCATCTTTCTGGCAACCATGGGACCGGGCCCAGCGGCCCCGTGACTCTGGCAGCCTCTTCGGAAGGCCCCAGTCTGCCAGCCAGGTGTGCAGTGACAACCTTACCGCCAGCTGATTCAGCTCCCAGGTCCTCGCTTTCTTTCTAATTTTAATTCAATCTTTGCCACAGGCTATTTTTCAGGTTGTGTCAACTAGGGAAAACTTCCAAAGCTGAAATGATGCATTTATGGAAAGTTTACTCCCTGATTGCTTTTATATCTCAGTACCAAGAATGAAACTTCTTACTGGACAAAGAGAGCTCCACAGAGAATCAGATTCCTGCTCTGAGGTCCTATTGGCACCCCTGGGGGAAGCTCAGAGGCTGCAACTTTGTGTCTATAAGTGTCAAATTTGTGCACAGGACAATAACGGTCTGATCTTTGCCCTTCTGGAGTTTGAAATCCCTGGTGGGGGTGAAGAGGGCAAGCCCCAGACTTTAAATAGGAAAACAATCTGGAAGCAGCATGGCCTAATGGTTAGAGCACAGGCCTCGGAGTTAGAAGGATCTGGGTTCCAATCCCATCTCTGCCACTTGTCTGCTGTGTGACCTTGGACAAGCCACTTAACGTCTCTGGGGCCTCAGTTACCTCACCTGTTTAATGGGGATTAAGGCTATGAGCCCTATGCGGGACATGGACAGTGTCCAACCTGACTAGCTTGTATCTACCCCAGCGTTTAGTATAGTGTCTAGCACATAATAAATTCTTAACAAATGCCATTAAAAAAGACTAGAGAAAGTAGTGAGGTAAACTTTCCGGGTTCACCGAGATGCCCTATTCCAAAGCGTGGGGGCATCTGGTCAGGGTGGGCAATCTGGGCAGGGTTCAAAGAAGAGGTGGTTTTTTGAGAGGATTACAGGAAGGGAAGAATACCACTGGATTAGGTGGGAAAGTGGAAGGGTGACCCAGACCTGCTAAATGGCGGAAGGTGGCAGGTTTCATCCAGATTCTGGCCCACTTCTCCCTGACAACCTCTGGACAGGGTGCTAAGAAATGGTCCTTTCTTCTGTTTTGTGGGAAGCCGCTCCCACACGTTCCTCATGGTACAACCTGGGGATTCGTTGGAAAGAAGGCCCCCTTCTACTTCGATGGGGTTTCGGGTAAAGTGTTTTCCCAGACTACCTTGCATCGGTGCCCTATATATAGGCATAGGCAGGCACAACAAGTTCTTGCAGGCCTACCTATATGGAGAAAGGCATTTAGGAAGGATGACAGCAACTTGCAGGAAGAACCCGTCGCAGCAGCCCCCAGCTGGGCATGGGTACTGCCGGTTACTCTCAGAGGGAGGAAGGAAAACAATTCACAACCCCACGACGGAGCAGAAGGCATGACCCTTCAGGGTTTAAAACTGTGCAAACCCTGTCAATCAATCAACTCATATTTATTGAGCGCTTATTGTGTGCAGAGCACTATACTAAGCACTTGGGAGAATGCAATGTAACAGGCTAGTAGACTCGTTCCCTGCTTACAAAGACTTTATAGTTTAGATGGGGAGAACAATCTAGAGGGGTATCTTTCTGGAAGCACGAAGCCACCCAGTGAGGTCACAGGGGATCTAAATGGTTTCTGGCTTGCTAGTGAGCCTGCGCCCCTTGGAATTATCTCTGCAAATTTCATACTCCTTAAGAACGATAAGAGGCAGCATGGGTTTTCTAGGTATGCGCTGAGCCTTTCGCAATGTTTACTCTTGCTTCTTGCCGATTACAACTAGCTCTGTCCTCACAGCTGCTTATTAGTCTGCATTGGAGGGAAAATAAAGACCCACCAGCCAACAACAAACACCATTCCGAAAGGCTCCGCACAGGCCAGAACCTGCCAACACCTGGTGATCTCCATCAGGGCGGGAGAGGCGATGGAAAGAGATGAAACCTGACCTGGGGCCACTGGGTGGCTGAAAGAGAAACCCAAGCCGAGTGACTACACTCCAAGAAGGCCGACACACTTGGGCAGCAGACGGGCTCACTTTGGATCTGTTGGTCCCTAGACAGCATCGCCTGTGTACCAGGGTGTGTGTGTGTCTTGGAGGGGAGGGTGTCAGGACGGGGCAGCTCACCAGTCAATCAAACTGATTGACTGAGCACCTACCGTGTGCAGAACACGCAACCAGGCACTCGGGGACCCCTTGGCTGCACAGAATGCCTGGCCCACCTGCCCTCTCTCTCTCTCCCTCCCCTCACCCCCCCCCAACCTCTCACCCAACCCTTGGACAAGTAACTGGATCTCAAGTGGGAAAGGCGAGGCCTGTCAACGCGGAGAAAAGGTCCTATTTCTGGACCCTGCCAGGAAAAAAAAAATGAATGTGAATCCATTTTGACCTTTATAAGCTCGGGAAGAAAAGAGGTGAGTCAGGTGGGCTCCTGAGGCCCTTTTGGGCTTCCTCGAAGGTAGTTGGGTTGTTATCTCCTACATTTACATCCCTCTGGGGAAGGCAACCGAGGGAGACAAGAGAGATGTACCATTTTTTGCCCATAGGTCAGATAGAGGTGTGTGGCTCTGGCCAGCTGCAAGATACCCCTGCTCTTAAGCGGTGACCAGGGTTTGGGCTGCAGGAGCCCTCCGAGGGAGGACCGAGAAGGATGCTCCCTCCCTGTGGCTCCACCCGGTATGTTCCCGTCTGCCCTGCCCTCTGCCAACGCACTGGCATGGGCACGCATGGCATTTGCTTCCTGTGTTCAGAGAGGGCCGTATGGGCCCTTGGGGAATGCACACTTCGGGCAGGTTTTCTGGCAAATCCACTTTTCGCAGTGGCTCTAGGGCTGTTTCCCTGCCCGTTGGCTGGGGTCCATGTGGAAGGAGGAATCATCACACTCCTCCTGGTCAAGCCAGGGGCCACCTCCCGGTCAGCCGGGGAGCGGGGATCGTTGCTGGCAACCGGAGGCTCGTGGACATTTTTGTGAAAAGGCTCCTTTTCTTGGAATGACAGGAGTCTCCAGTCTGCCCAGTGCCTAGTGAACACGAGGACAAGATGACTAACGAAAGCTAAACAGAGCTCGGGAGGTCAGAGGAAACACAAAGTCGACATATCCTCTGGGGATATAACGTGATGTCGATTTTCCAGCAACAGCGAAAGTTGAATAGCAAATTGTCTACTGTTAAAATAAAATCCCCGGGGCCCCACCGGAAAAGGGTTAAAGACCCACGGTGCCACAGGGAAGGCCTCTAGGAGTGGGGCAGGATGGAAGTGGGGGGTTACTCCTTCAATGTCTCAGATTGATGAAAGCTTTGGCCTCTCTCTCGCCTCCCTGCCTCCTCAAATCGAATCAATCAATCAAAGTGGTCGCTATTTTGGAAACACGCGTAAGGTGCCTTTGGGTCAGGCACCGGGCAGAGCTAACCCCTTCCTGCTTGAGTCCCAGGGGGAGGACCAGTAGCACCAGCAGCCGCTGCTGCCCACCAGAGGGGTGGAAAAGGCAGCGAGTCAGAATAGGGTGGAGGAGGTGGTTGAGGGTGTGGGGGTCCTTCAAAGGCATCTGATGGGAGGGCGGAAACTAGAAAAACCAGTTTTTAATGTTCCTAATGCTTCATGGTAAATATTTAACAGTAAACAGCTCACTGTTTGGTGTTTATATGCTAAGTAAGGTTCATTTGCTGAGGTTTATTGGTGGTTGTGTAAAGCGATACTTGTGTGGGACATAACTGCTCTTCTCAGTAAAGCCAAACACGAAGAGAACCTCAAGCCAGTTTCCACCATTATCCCAGCAGGCACGGAGGGCACAGGGGCACGGGGCTCCAGCCTTACAGAGTGGCCACAAACACTGAGTTGTTGATTCCTCCTGGGACAGGGAAATAACCCCTGCGCCTTCAGCTCAACACCCCTGGCTTGCTGCGAGTTGGAGATTCATTCCTCTTTAGCAGGCCCCGGATGGCCGCTACTGTAGGGATAAGTGGTCCTGTAGGAACCCCGGCACGGAGGGGCAGGTGTTCTGATAACAGGACACTGGAAATGGTAAAAAGATAGAAGCTGAAAACAGGTGGAAAGGAATGAACGGTAGGAGGGCATAAGGTAATGGCTTGGCTTCTATTACAACCAGAATCGATCCTTATTGAATTTGGATCAAAGGAGTCCAAAGTCTTCGGGAAAGTTTATAAAAAATGATTTACGGGCGGCAGAGCCCATTACCCACGCCAACCATCTGCTTCCAGGCAACACACCCAGCAGCTGTATCCAGGTCATAAACACGCTTTCAAATTAGCATTGATTTTGCATAAACTGCCTCCCTCTTCCTCCCTTGAAAAACCCCATTCTGGGTTCAGGCATTGATTTCCTTTTGCAAATGACCCTGCTGCTGCACCGTGAAGCCACAGGCGCGTGGAGAGGACCCGGACAACCGTGTGAGGCCCAGAAAAGTCATCTCCTCCACCTCATTAGGAGGAGCTGTGCCCCAAGACTGAGCTCCGACACACTCCAAACCCGCTCCGTTCCCTGCCGCCGTTCCTCCTGAACTATCTGCCTCCTGTTCCCAAGTGAGTTCTCTTTTCTGGACCAAACGACTATGGTCCACGGGACTGGAGAGGAACTTCTCCCAAAGCGCCATCCTTCCACAGTCAGGATGCCCTGGCCCATGCTGGCCGGGGTCTTCTCTCTCTCTCTCTCTCTCTCTCACTCAAAAGGAGGGAAGACGGAGGCCCACCCGGACCACATAACCTAGCCCTGACAGGGCCTCCTGAGACCCCCCCCCCAGCCCCCACGCCAGCTCTGGCTGGAGGGTCTTTTGGGTGGAATTCCACTCCAAGAACTCTGACTGCTCTCTGGCCTCAGGGGTCCCCTGGGGGTGACCCTTGGCCAAGTCTACATCCAGCCCGTGTCCTCACCAATGCCGTCGGCAGTGACGGTGGAGGGTCTTCAGAGCAGCCTGAATTGTAAAGAGGAGAGTGGTAGTGCTCCTCAGGTTTCTGGGGCTTTTGGCCTCAAAAGGACCCACCATAGGTCCCGGGGCAGAAGCACCACTTGGGAGCTGGGGGTGGGACCCCCGTTTTCCCCTCAGGCCGGTCCCCCCCTTGACCGTCACCGAAGGGGCCCAGACCTCCACACCTCCAGACGGTCAACTTCTTGGCCGGCCTGGCCGGCTTCCGAGGTAGGGATCCCGGTGGATCTGTCTGAGGTCTAATTGGCTCTAATTGGCACACTCGGAGCTGAAATGTTCTTTAGCTTGCAGGCCAGTGGCACTCAAAAAGGGGAGAATTCCCCCACCCTGTGAAAACATCAAAGCAATCACTTCCAATCTAATCCTTGCAACCAAATACCTAATGACCAGCATGAGCAAGGGGAACAGCTGGCCTAATGGAAAGAGCACGACCTGCAGGTCTGGGAGTCAGAGGACTTGGGTTCTAATCCCAGCTTCTCTGCTTGTCTGCTGTGTGACCTTGGGCGGGTCATGGAGCTTCTCTGGGCTCAGTTCCCTCATCTGAAAACTGGGGAAAAAGACAGTGAGCCCCATTTGGGATAGGGACTGTGTCCAAATCGATTATCTTGTATCTATTTGAATGTTTCATAGTTCCTAGCTCATAGTGAATGCTTAAAAACAAACAGTTCTTGGAAATATAGCTTCTTCCTTCTTCCTGAATGACCCCTGCTAAAAGCCCTTAGCAAGAAGTTCAGATTTTGACAATGTGCCCCAAGACGGGTACAGTGAAGGGAGTTGAGATGCGAGGCCGGGGAGAGGAAGAGATGCAGGAGAGAGGGAGTGAGGAGGTGAATGACATGGAGAAAGTGTTTGCAAACTAGGAAAGGACCAGAAATGAAAAGGAGGAGAGGCCTAGAGTGGAAAAGGACCATCTGGGCAGCAGCCCCAGACGGGATCCTGGCCCCAGAGCATTCTGCTCCATCGAGGGAAACAGTTGTGTCAGGGAAAGGCTGAGGATGCAAGGCATGAAACAGGATCCCCATTCTTAAAAGAAGAAGAATCAGCTGGCTGAAGGAATGAGGAAGAACGAATTTAGGGAGTTCAGCAAGAAGACGATGACCGTCAGTGGTTCGCAGGCTTTGTTCCCGCCCGAGAGGGGAGATCGTTCCCACTTCTGGGAACAGGAGGCAGCAGGGACAGACACTGAGTCAAGGAGAGAAACATGAGAAGCAGCATGGCCGAGTGGGTAGAGCACGAGCCTGGGAGTCAGAAGGACCTGGGTTCTAATCCTGGCTCTGCCACTTGCCTGTTGTGTGACCCTGGGCAAGTTACTTGGCTGTGCCTCAGCTACTTCATCTGAAAAATGGGGATTAAGACTGTGAGCCCCATGTGGGACAGGGTCTGGGTCCAACCTGGTTAGCTTATATCTACCCCAGTGCCTAATACAGTGCTTGGCACATAATAAGTGCTTTACAAATACCATTAAAAAAACATTTTAGGCAAGAAGCAGGCTCCAGAATGAAAGGGGAAGAATGAGAGTTGGAGCCAGCAACCTGAAGAGGCCCCGCTGATTGAAACTGAAAGTCGGGACGCTGGGAAGCTCCCTCTCCAGGGCTTCAGGGCAGCGGAAAGGAGGCCTTTCCCCCAGCTGATGCCCCATATCTCAAGTACCGGTCCACTGCGTGGACCTCAAGTGTTGGTTTAAAAGGAGTTTGTCATTTACCCCCTCAAAACTCTCAGCTACAAGATAGAGATCATGTCTACCAATTCTGTTGCACTGTACTGTCCCAACGGCTTAGTACAGTGCTCTGCATACAGCAAGTGCTCAATTAATAGCACTGATTGATTGATAGCTGGAATGAGGAGATGGGAAGCAGCATGGCCAAGTGGAAAGAGCACGGGCCTGGGAGTCAGAGGACCTGTGTTCTAACTGTAGCTCAATCTCTGGTCTGCTAGTGTCACCTGGGCAAGTCACTTACCTTCTCTATGCTTCAGTTTCCTCATCTGAAAAATAGGGATTAAATCTTCCTCCTGCTTAGGCCATGAACCTCATGTGGGAAAGGGACTGTGTCCGACCTGATTATCTTGTATCCACCCCAGCGCTTAGAACAGTGCTTGACACAGAATAAGCACTTAAGTACCATTATTAATTAATGAATGTGCTTTTCCATAATCTTCCCCTAGACGATTCTATGGGAAAATCCCAGTGGAGCAGAAAATGGATGAGAAGCTTGAAACGTGTTGTAGTGAAGAAGGAAGCCTGTGAACAGACCAGGTCGCTCAAAACACGAGAAAGGAAGGGTGCCAAAGGAAGAAG
The DNA here is from genome assembly GCF_004115215.2 of Ornithorhynchus anatinus. Lineage (NCBI taxonomy): Eukaryota > Metazoa > Chordata > Mammalia > Monotremata > Ornithorhynchidae > Ornithorhynchus > Ornithorhynchus anatinus. Next base: position 227,095 of record NC_041746.1, on the reverse strand, counting down.
CAATCAGTTTGTGAGGTAACTTCAGAAAAACTAGTCTCAGGCAGGAGAGACTTGGGTAAATACGTTTGCGGGAGCCACTGTAGAAATATCAAAGTAAAATACAAATCGGTATCACTTGAACAATTCTATTTGCACTTTCCAGTGGGCCTAGGTTTTGTAGCGAGAGTAGCACAGCAGGTAGACCAAAAGGTAGCTACTGGATGTGGTGGGAAACTCTGGTTTTGGAGCGCAGGGAAAGGAGAGAAAAATCTAAATATCAAAACGCTAGGTGAACCATAATCCCCACTTCTACGTAACTCACACCAAGTTGCTACTTAGCAACACCCAGAATCTGGTTCTGGAGCGCAGAAACCTCCCTCTCTGGCCATCCCTGGCCTCTCCTCAGGCAAAAAACTCGGGCCCACAAAACCTCTGGAAGAGGATCGCCTCCTAATGATTATGAGCCCCAAGGGGTGTGGACCAAGACCAATTCCCACCTGATAACTCTCTCCCAGCGCTTAGTACAGTGCTTTGGACACAATAAGCCCTCAATAAATACAACTGCTGCTACCAGGACCTCTACTATTAAGCCTCCCCCCGCAACCCTCACTGAACCATTTGGCCAACTCTTGCCTGTTCAAGGGGTGGTGGTCCGGGCCCCTGGAGTGCTCCACCGTCCACTGCTTCATCCCGCTGGCATCTCCAAGGGGAGGTGAGCGGAGGCAGGGGAGGTGGGGGGCCTCAAAGCCACAACGCCTCGAGGTAAAGATTTGGTGAAGGGAGGAGATTGGAGCTATTGGTTCAAATGAGGTTTTAGGGTTATCTATGGATTTCAATTATCCATGCTTTCCCTGGCCCCAATTAACACAGACAATTGAGAACTGCCCGCCTGCATTCTTTCCATGTGGTCTGTGGGGTCCCTGAGAACGATCTGTTCTCCCACTCCATCATCTCTTACAAAACACAGCGTAAAAGGAAACAGCAATTAAGTGAGGCTGTTTTCCCAATCCCTTTTTAAAGGCTTTCCCTTAACAATGGTTTGGCTTTTTCAGAACAAATTATGGAATGGGTGGAGATTGCAGGGTTCGGCACTTCAGCCAACAGTTGGCTCCCGGGGAACTCTGCAGTGCAGTTTCTCACCTTCTTTCCTGCCTCAGGAGATAACCTCCCCCTCACTTGAGAACAAAAGGGCCAAGCTCCAGCCCGGTTTGGCTTCCCTAAGAAGATGCGCCAAAACAAATTTCCTGTGAAATCAGCTACCAGCCTCCCTGCATCCCCAGTGCCAAGGGCTCTCTTCCCAAGATAAACCAGGCCAAAAGACATTTCTTTCCCTTCGTGGCTTTTTTTTTTTAACAGTGAGAGAGAGGGCAGCCGGAGGCCGAAGGAGCGAAATGAGCAGCAGGCAGTGCACCCCGCCGGAACTCTGGCCCCAGTCCAGCCGGAGCCCGGCCCATGTCCTACCTTCTCCACTTCCATGGGCCATAAGTACGTGCGTAAGGACTGCTGAGGTCCAGGAGGTCTGGGGGGGAGAGGCTGATGCTGTCGTGGAGGTGGTCTTGAGGGAGTCTGAGAGTTCTGGCCACAACCCACAGCCCGCAGATCCCAACTGATTCATCGGGCACATCTGCACCCTCTAGACTGTAAACGCGTTATGGGCAGGGACCGTGTCTGCTAATTCTGCTCTATTGTTTTCTTCCAAACGCTTAGTACAGTGCTCTGCACATAGTAAGCCCTCGATCAATACCATTGATTGATTGCTTGAGGCCTGCAGGGGGCCCCACCACCCTGCATGGGGTCTCACTGTCCCTCAGGGGGCTGTAATTAGTGGTCAGAGCGGGGAGCCCCAACCATGTTCACCACCCGATTCCATCATGTGACAAAACCACAAACTGAACATGGTTGGAACTTGCCCTCTGACCACAAATTACAGTCCTGGGTGGCAGAGTAGTCCCTGGGCAGAACTGCAGAGGGAGGGAACTGTGGCTTTCTCTGCTGGAAAGTGGGGATAATATTCCTCCCCCTGCTCCTCTCAGAGGGTTGGTGGGAGAATAACTGGATAACGTCCCACGAGCGTCCGGAAGGTCTGGGAGGAAATGTGAGGAAGCGTCACTTCCACCAGACTGCAGAGGAACCCGCTCCCAGCACCCACAAGGGCCGGCAGTTTTATGGGAGGGAGCAAAGGTCGCTTTCATGCCAGTTGACCAGCTCTAGCAAGCAGCTGCTCTGGGTGCAGCAGGAGTGGCCCAGCCCGGCCCGGCCCCGACAGACCAGAGGCAGGCTGGCAGGCCAGAAGGAAGGAGGGGTAGAGGAAGAGGGCACCCTAGGAAAGAGTGAAGCAAGCCATCAAGTGATGTGGCCCGGCTGTGGCAGGCACATCAATCAGGTCTGCACACAAAGTGGGCAAGGCCTGGGGAAAAGCAGAGCCCTCGCGGCAGCACCGGGCACCAGGCTCTGTATGGAGCTGCTGCTCTCCGCCAGCTAATACATAATAATAATAATTGTGGTAATTAAGTGCTTACTATGTGCCAAGCAATGTTCTAAGCACTGGGGTAGATACAAGGCAATCAGGTTGGACATGGTCCCTGTCCCACATGGGGCTCATAATCTTAATCCCCTTTTTACAGACGTGGCACAGAGATGTTAAGTGATTTGCCCAAGGTCACAAAGCAGACAAGTGGCAGAGCCGGGATTAGAATCCAGGTCCTTCTGACTCCCAGGCCCATGCTCTATCCACTAGGACACGCTGCTTCTCTAGTTAGAGACTGTCTCCATAGGGGTGCAATGAGGAAAGTCGGGCAGGCTACTAAGAAGTCTTTCTAGGGCTAACCGGATGCAAGGAACCCGGGAACGCCATCAACGTTCACAGATCATCTCTGAGGACGGAACCTATGCCAGAAAGAGGGAAAGGGGAAGGAGGAGGAAAAGAGAACTTCCCAGAAACATACGAATGGAATGCCAGGAACCAAGCTCCAGTCTGCCCACGTCAGCCTTCCAGCTTCAACGGTAGCAACGGGGCCCCTGCCGGCAGGGATGGAAGCCCAGCCATGTGACGGTGACCCTCTTCGTCATCTGACCCGAGGCAAGAACTGGGGATAGGTCCCGTCCACGACATTTCTTTGGGGTGCCGGACCACTCCGCTTCAGCACCCCGGGACACTCTTGGTAATGGCCTGCAGCCTCCTTGCTCCGACTTAGAACTCAACAGCCAGCGCATCTCGGTGGGATTTGCACTGATGGGAATCGGGAGCCAGGTAAGGTGTCCTTAGGAGAGTGTGGAATTCTAAAGGACCACTGACTTTCCAGTTCCCCTGAAAGGAAACTAGCTCCTTGGTGAATGAGGTAAGCTGCGGTGAGCTTTAAAAAGGAAATATCTCCTGGGTTGCCCCAGGACTCAAGTGGGGCGGAAGGCTTGGAACCTCTCGTGGGAGGCTCAGGGAGAGGTGGATGTCGGGTTTGCCCTGGGTGGGCATGGAGCGGACGGTGAGCCGGGACTTACTTGTTAGTTCAGTAGGGTCCCGATCAGTGCCAGGGGCAATCAGCTAAGAGACTATCTGGCTCCCAATCTCCTCTTGTCCCCTCAGTGCACTCTACCACGGCCATGTTCTATCAGCGCTCCCCAATTGAGTCTCGAACCATCAGTGCTCCCTCTGGAGCCTCATTCCCCAAAGCTCCCTGGGAAAATACTTCCATCGGTCCTTTCCACTGGAGTCTCGATCCTTTTGGTGCTCCTCACCAGAGCCTCAGTCCATCGGTGCTCCACACTGGAGTCTCATCCCCTCAGTGCAACCCACCAGGGCCTTGTTTCCATCAGTCCTCCCCAGTGATGTCTCAGACCATCAATGCTCCCCACTGGAGCCTCATTTCCCTCAACCCCCCCGAGGAAATAGTTCCATCGGTGCTCCCCAGCAGAGCCTCGTTCCATCGGTGCTCCCCAATGGAGCCTCGTCCCCTCAGTGCATCAGGGCCTTGTTCCACTGGTGCTCTTCCACTGGTGTCTCAGTCCATCAACGCTCCCCGTCGTAGCCTCGTTCCCTCGAAGCTTCCCCCAGAATATCGCTCCATCGGTGCTCGCCCCAGAGCCCCCTCCTGAGTCCACACGGGCGGCCCCTCAGCGGTCCGCTTCCTCCAAGCTCGGCCTCACCCCGCCATCTGCCTCGCCCAGAGAAAGCCCGGGCAGATGTGACACTAGCATTCCTGGCCGGGTAACAATGGGCGTCCAGACAGGTGCAGCGGCCTAGAGCAGATGACAGGCAGGTGCGGGTGCCACTGCTCACCCTCTGCGGCCTCCCCCGCCCCCCTCCCTCCGCCCCGCCCCGCAGCCGCCACCTGCCACTTAGGTTGCTGGAAAACCTGCCGGCCGCCAGCCACACCCCAGCCAGCAAACACGCTCGCTCTCCTCTCTCTCCCGGCTATCCATCCTCTTTGACTTGGTCCTTTTCACAATCAGCCCTTTCAAGCTATCATAAAGAGGAGGGCAGAGAAAAAAAAAGTTCCTTTTAAGAGCCAGGGGAGACTTTGATAGGCCAACTGGCTGGAGACTAATCAGGCCACTGAGGAAACGATTATCTCTTTCCCCCTGAAAAATAGCCAGCTGCAACAATGCCAAGGGTTTGTGCTCTGTGTGCGCCCGGGGCCTGCACTCGGGCTTTGTTCCTCTTCTCTGGCGCCTCCCCAGGCTTCCCTGGTTCCTACTCTTCAAGCCCCAGCCAGGGAAGATTTCGGGGGGACGGCCCTTGCCCCCATTATCTGGCTTCTAGGCAGGGGCTGGAGGCTTTTCTTAGAGTCAGAGGCTTTTCTCTTTCTCTGGATCACAGAGGTTCGATGAACCTCGGGCTGTCTAGGAGGAGTGGCAGCAGCAGCCTTTGGCTGGCTATCCCCTCTCCTTCACCGCTCTGCGTTCCCTCACAGAGCAAGAAGATCCCAGCGGCACCGGCCCTCAGGCTGGATCTTCACCCCGCGCCCTCAGCGTGGAATCTCACCCCCGTCCCTCAGCACAGACCCTCAGGGTGGACCCTCACCCTGGGCCTTCAGGGCGAGCCCTCGGCAAGGACTCTCGCACCCGTGAGGGCAGGTGCTTTCTCAGTCACCCATTCCTCCTGAATTCACGGCAAACTGGCTGAAGGATCCCAAGGGAAAGCAGGGGTAAACAATCCTTTGGGGAGAGGATTCCAGCCTAATCCTGTTTGGTTGGAGCGGGAGTCAGGTCTACCATGCCCCGTCACGCCGCTCCCCCATCATTACACTTCCCAACACACAGCGTTTCCCTCACAAGCCACATCACTCCCGATCATGCCACATGTCACCACACCCCGCTCCCCTATTACGCCCCACCACGCACAATGCCCCATCCTACCTCCACATCACCCCTCGCCTCTTGGGGGCTGGATAGGCACTTTAAGGCAGGCAGCCATGGTAGCTGCTTTAAGACTCAGCTGTAGCTAGCGGGGTCTGGGCTGGGTTCTTCCACAGTTCCGGGACTGAATTCCCTCCTGGGGCAGGGTGTGTTTACCAAGAGGAAGGGTAGGTAGGTTTGCTGGGGAAGTTTCCTTCCTTCCTCTGGGTCTATCCCAGTCTAACTCTGCTGAGGACTTGGCAGGGCTTAGCAAGGCTGGGCAGGGTTGAGTTGAGCTGGGCAAGGCAGGGCAGGACAGGCCAAGATTAGGCATGGCAGGGGTGGGCAAAGCACAGCAGGGCTGATCTGGGCTGGGCAAGATAAGGCAGGGCAGGGCAAGGCCGGGCAAGGCACGGCAGGACGGGGAGGGCGGACAAGGGGCACGGCAGGACAGGGCATGGGCAAGGTAGGGGCAGGGCATGGCAGGGACAGGACAGAGTGGGACAGGCTTAGGAAGGGCAGGGCAGAGCAGGGCAGAGTAGAGCATGGCGGGGCTGAGCCCATTCTCTTCAGTATGACAAACAAACACACACCATGCCATGGGAGGCATTCTGCCAGAAACCACCCTACTGTGGGACAGTCGTTCGGTGGCGGGGGCTGGATCGAGGGCTGTGGCTGTCCAGAGTCATGTCTACCAAGGCCGAGGGCTAGAGCGAAACTAGTAAACCACACCCATAAAGCCAATCGACCAACCAACGCGGGTCAACCCCATATTATCATTTCAGCGCCATGAAACTGGGTGTTGGGACCCCTAACACCAGCGACCAGAGGAGGAGACCAGGTAAGTAACCCGACCCTGACACCTACCTCTCAGCCTGCAGCCCCGGGACCGAGTTGGGTCTCGTCCCCTTTTCCCGACTGGGTTGCAGGGCCGCCTCGGCATGGCAGTTCCTGCCTCTCCCAGTGCTCAGTGCCGGGGGGTCGGTGCAGAGCACCTACCAGCTTTCGGGTGTGCGGGTGGAGCGGGCAGCAGCAGGTCTTGTGATGACGTGCAGCATGGAGCCCCCGGGGGGTCTGAACTGTGAACTCGCCCGCTAGGGCCATATTCCGCAGCCCCTTCAGCGGGACTGGGATCAGATCATCTGGCTCACGTTTGATGGTTTTCTGAACTGGCCAAATGCCCTTGCTGCCCCTTCTCTGGGTCCCCCACAGTCCCACAGGCCACAGGTGGCCTCCCGGTCTGCTGCTGTGCTATTCTGGGCCCAGCCGGCCAGAAACGGCCCCATCCATCCCCCCTCTCAATGACTACCTTGATGCACGCTGCGTGCTTCGCCAAACTCATTCCAGGTGCAGAGAAGACCCCGTGCTATTGTTAAACGTCATGAGGCTGTCTTTTCGACAGCTTGGAAAATAATTCACCCTAGGGTTTAACTGTCCTACTGTCAGGAATCTTTGTCCAAACCCCTCCTGGGGCAATTACATCTTGAAATATCTCCGATTCAGCACTAGTAATAGTAACAGCATTTCCTGAATGCCCACTTTGTGCTAGGCACTGTACTAGGCGCTTGGGAAGAACAAAGGAGTGACACATTTCCCACCCACGGGGAGCTCGCACTGTAACATGGGAGACAAACCAAAAATACTTTCAATTAGACGGACCATTCTGGGGACTCAAAAACACAAGTTAAACAAAAATTGGGCCCGTCCTCCAGGAATTTCTGGTCAAGACACACAACAGGTAGTCATGAGAAAGTCCCTTCAACAAATGGACTCATGAGGTCCCCAGACAGAATTCATTCAATATGCAATGACATTTTTATAACAAATCCATGCACATTCACTAGGAGTGAAGCTAGAGTGACAGCATTTTTTTTTTTTTTTTAGAACAGGGGTCCTTGTTGGGGATGGAAAGCAGTGCTAGCCCCATCATCCGTGTGGTAACCCTTCATAAGCTTGAAAGAAAGTCACTCTTAAAAACAGCATGTTTCAAAATGCCATGGCATTTTCCACTGACTCCATCACCTTCAACTGCTGGAGGAGATTGAGAGTCCGCTGTTTCGACCCTGCAGCTTTCCCTTGGCCAGTTCAGCAGGTCTGGACACAGACATAGACCCAGAGGTGTCATTCCTGTTAGAAACGCAGTCTTTAAACGCCCTATTTCAGTTGTTGGTTCAAGAAAAGCAATGTTAGGACGGAACACCGATAGAACATTTTTGGAATTCCTGCTAACCCTAAGCAGCTATCGGTCCCCCTCCTCCTTTAAAGACCAGCAGAACCCTACCTCCCCTGAAGACCACTGGTCCCTCTCCTCCCCGTCAACAAATGGCTCATTTACCTTGTTATCGAGACAAGGGGCTTTCAAACAGGCTCAGGGTCTAGGAAAGAACAATGCATTCCACAGCCCGGTGAACAGATGAAACTCCTCCTACTATCTGACCCCTTTCCCCTCCCACCACCCCCAAAACACACTCCACACCCAAGCAACATCTTTCACTTAATTTATCTAAATTCTCCCAAAGACCACATGTCCTATTGACTTTAAAATAAAACCCTCACTCTGGCTAATCATATAGCGGTGTGTTCACACACATGCACATAGAGAGAGAGAAAGAGAGAGAGAGCCAGGTAGATTCCAAGTCACATCCCTTAGAATTACTTTGGCCCTGTCTTCGTTGGGTGTTAAGGGCCTGACCTAGTTCACACCCAAGGGTCCACCTTGGGGCGGGGGATGAAGGATGAAGGGACAGATTGCCCACCTTAATTCATCTACTGATGCCTAATTGTAAATTGTGACTTCTCCACTGTCCTGGGTGAACACAGAGGAGCACAGTTACCTAGAAGAGCCCCTGTCCTGCCCTGTCCTCTCCCTGTCCCTCCCTGCTCTTGCTTTCTATCTCAGATTCCCAGAACCCTGAGATCAAGCAACCATGGCCTAATGGAAACAGCATAGGCCTGGGTGTCAGAAGGACCTGGGTTCTACTCCTGGCTCCACCACTTGTCTTCCAGGTGACCTTAAGCAGGTCACTTAATTTCTCTGTGACTCAGTTCCCTCCTCTGTAAAATGGGGCTTAAGAGTATAAGCCTCATATGGGACATGGACTGTGTTCAACCTGATTAGCTGGTATCTACCCCAGTGCTTAGCAGTGCCTAGAACATAGTAAGCACTTAAAAAATGCCATACCTCCCCACAGCTCCCAAACCCCCATCTGATTATCTTGTCTCTGCCCCAGCGGCTAGAACTGGGCTTGCCATATAGTAAGCACTTACCAAAGACCACAGTGATGATGATGATGATGATGTGTAGCCAGCTGCAGGTCCCCCAGCCTGGGGCTGTGATTCCAGCAAGGTGGCCTTAGTGATTAGTGGGACTTTTCCTTCACATGCATTTGGGGAGCGGAGGGAAGACCAAGGTCTGGAAAGTAGGAACTGGAAGGCACTCCCAGGCAGTATGGAGTTCTTACTCTTTCTGGCACCTCCTCCAACTCACACTATGCCCAGGTGGCACTGTGGAGGGCAACTCAGGCAGAATGAGTGTGTGGTAGGGGTTGTCGGTGGCACAAACACCTATTTCTACACACCTGAAGTCTCTCCGGCCTGGGACAGCAGTGTCTCTTCCGGTGGCCGACCTCCCTGCCCCTCCGCCCTACAGCCTCCCTGCTTCCTGACCTCCCTACCCCTGGACTCCCAGCCTCCCTGTCCCTCTGCCCCTCAGTCCCTGGCCTTCCTGTCCCCCACTACGCCAGACAGAACACTAACACTCAGTCCTGCATAATGCTTGTTTTCAGTACAGGTTTTGGCTAGAACACTGCTAGAGAACTTCAAACAACTACTCAACAACGCGAGCCTGTTTGGATAGAGCCCGATGTACTGGTGGAAGGAAGAGCTGAGCCTGTGAATGCAGTGCCGCACCTGGTGAGCATATAAATTTTTTGTTCACACAACCCCTGCAATCTAGGAGAACTAAATGTACAAGAAAGTTGTGGACATCACTGCAGTGAGGTCTAGACCACAAAGACAGTCAGAAAGATTGGTTGGACCAGAAGGAACAGAGTCTGGACAGTCCAACTGACCTGAGGGAAATGGCCAGTGAAGGAAGAGGCAGAACCAAGCAGGTCTTTCAGGGAAGTCAGAAGGGAGCGTAGTCCACTTGGGAGTTTGGGGGGAAAGATGAAGCTATTGAGGGGAATACCCTGACCCTCTAATCATGTGCAAGAGCATATTCTTATGTCATTTGTTAAGTGCTTACTATGTTTAAAGTACTGTTCTAAGCACTGGGTTAGATACAAGTTAATCAACTTGGATACAGTCCCTGTCCCATGTGGGGCTGACATTACTAAGTAATAGTCTAAGCATATCTGGAAAGACACACCCCAGGCCACCACCAGCTCCACTTGCACGGAGAAGTCAGAGCGGAGAGGAAGGGGTAGGGAGAGTGGGGTGAGCCACGGATTCAGCCCTGCTCGGCCCCACTCCTGGCAGCCTCCAAAAAGCAAGACAATCTCACTGGCAAGCGTAAGCCCTTCAGGTCAGCCTCACTGCTCACCAGTCACTGCTTGCTGGTCGCTGCTCCCTGGGCAGGGGGTGGGACCCCAGCGGGGGAAAAGACTCTTCTAAGCCCCCGGGGTTGGGGCCCGCCCAGGACCGAGTGAAGCTCTGGCTACAGTTCATGCTCTCCTTTTGCAACGGCCCCTCCTGTCTTCCCCTCCCCTCCCAAAACAATGGCAGGAATGGAATGGCGAGCTGGCCAGCAGCAGGCCAAGCCTCTGGTCATTCCAGGGTTATCATCAGCAGAACTATGCTAATAGGTCTGGTGGCATGTCCCTACCTGTAAGTCAGCGAGCTGGACAGCCGATTTTCCTCGCAGGCACAGAGTTTGAGCAATAAAAGCATTCAAGTCCTCCAGGGACAGGGAGCCCACCTGGAAGAGAGGAGAGAAAAAATCCTAGCTCTGAGCTATGGAAAAACACAACACTTGGCAAATGGGAGTCAGCACCCCTCCTCCACACCCGACCCTACAGCACCCGGCCTGGGCCTTTGCCACCACCCGTACCCCACCCCCAACACCTCCTAATCTGAAGCTCAGAATTTCCTGTGCCACGTCCCCTGGGATGCTTGTGGGTCAGGCCAGGGCTGGGAGAGACCTTGAGGGTCCTGCCCACCCTGGTCCTTTCCGAAGGGAAACTGGATGCTTGGGTTAATGCTGCAGCCAACTTGGCTGTGCCGAGTTCCTCCAGGGAGCAGCGAATCGGGACAGACCTTCTAGGCTGCCCTAGACGGCAGTGGACATCCCGGAATCCTCTCAATCCAGGCCTGCCACCCTGCTGCTGAACCGAGGCCCGAACTGATTGCAGGTTTCCAGGTTTCCCCTCACCCAGAAGCCCTCGGCTGCTTCTGCTACTCCTCCGCTAGTGCTCCTGCACCCCTTACCTTCCAATTGTTCCCTGCTCCCAATTCTCTTGGGACTGAGCCCCTGGCTCTACCTGGCCTGCAGCAAAATACCCTCCTGGCTCTCCTCCCTGGATCCCACCTACCCCTCCCTTATTTTTTCCTGCTCGAACCCCTTTCCCAAACGCCCCCCACCTGACTCTGACCTCCCCCGCCCCCAGCAGCTGTTTCTCCGGGCCTGAGGGGCCTGTTTTTCCAGGGTTTTCTTCTTTTGGATCTTTGACATTCTGTCTGTCACTGCAGTTTACTTCTATGTGTGCTAATCTATGACTGCTCTGCCTCCTCATTACACCCTATGCTCCTCAAGGGCAGGGTTTGTGTCGTTTACTTCTACTGTATCCTCCAAAGAGTTCACTCTAGTGCTCTGCCCAGTCCAGTGTGCTCTGGAGGAAGTAGGGGCCCAGTCCAGCACTCTGCACCCAGTGGGCAGTTGAGAAATACTCCTAATTGAGGGACCGACGCCTCTGCCGCTCCCCCGCCACTCCTGGAACGGGAAGAGCTCAGCACAAAAGCGTGTTTCCTAAATCCCACTCGGTGTCCAGCCAGGCAGAGGAGAGATGCTGCAGCGTGGCTCAGTGGAAAGAGCACGGGCTTTGGAGTCAGGGCTCATGAGTTCGAATCCCAGCTCTGCCACTTGTCGGCTGTGTGACTGTGGGCAAGTCACTTAACTTCTCTGTGCCTCAGTTCCCTCATCTGTAAAATGGGGATTAAGGCTGTGAGCCCCACGTGGGACAACCTGATTCCTCTATGTCTACCCCAGCGCTTAGAACAGTGCTCGGCACATAGTAAGCGCTTAACAAATACCAACATTATTAAGTAGAGGAGACTGCCTGCTGCTGGCCGCCTGGCTTCCTTGCCCACACCAGGCTGCTTATCGGAAACTCCTCACTCAGGGATGAAGAGCTTTCGGCCATTTGACTGTCTCCATCCTGGACGAACATAAATCGCTGCTAAGACCAAGATGTGTTCTTCACTGGGGACCCAGAAATGAGCCTCGGGAAAAGTGGCGTGTCCTCTTCCAATCCCCTGTCCCGAGCCCATGGTTGCCGGACCTTTTCAGGTGGGTTGTCTTTAGCCTGGCCGAATACCTGCGCGGTCTGCAGTCCGGGCGTGGTGGGGACCCTCCACTACTGGGGTTGGCGAGGTGGAGGCTGGGAAGGCCCAGGGTAGGCCGCTTGGCAGGAGGGCTGGCGACCCGAGAGTAGGAGAGTCTGCTCACCCCCCTGCCACTGCTGTCTCCAACCCTCCTCCGGGCCTTTGCGGCCTTTGGCAGAATTGCTCCAGTCTAGTCGGCCTGTCAAGGGGTGGGGGGTGGGGGTGGGGGACGATACTCTGGGAGGGGCCCTAGGGAAAAGGGAGCTGCTGAACTAAGCTCTGGGGTGGATACAAGCAAATCGGGTTGGACACAGTTCCTGTCCCATGCGGGGCTCACAGTCTCAATCCCCATTTTCCAGATGAGGTAACTGAGGCCCAGGGAAGGGAAGTGACTTGCCTAAGGCCACAGAGCAGACAGGTGACAGATCCGGGATTAGAACCCATGACCTCTGACTCTCAGCTCCATGCTCTATCCACTACACCATGCTGCTTCTCTACCCACGAGGGGGCGAAGAGAAGCTACTTCATAGATCAATCAAAACTATTAATTGATTGATCTACACAGTAGAGGTCAACCTGAGAAGCAGTGTGGCCTAATGGAAAGAGCATGGGTCTGGGAGTCAGAGAACCTGGGTTCTAATTCTGCCTCTGCCTCCTGTCTGCTGTGTGACTTTGGGCAAGTCATTTCACTTCTCTGTGCCTCAGTTACCTCATCTGTAAAATGGATATTTAGACTGTGAGCCCTATGTGGGGCAGGGACTGTGCCCAACCCAAATATCTTGAATCTACTCCAGTGATTAGAACACAGTGCCTGTACACAGTAAGCACTTAAATACCATTTAAAAAAAACTAAGCAACTACTGTGTGCAGAGCACTGGACTAGGCCCTTGGGAGAGTAAAATACAGTTGGTAGCCATGACCCCTGATCTCAAGGAGCCTACAAGTACCCAGCTTCTTCTGGATCCGGCTGGCCCTCTCTCACACTTCTCCAATGATAATTAAGCAATCCAAAACACCCCATAATTACTCTTCCCAACTGCCTGGCAGGTCCAAATTCTCAAGGATTGAGAGCAATATCATTATTATTATTTAAAGTACTATGTGTTTTGTGCATCCCAAGGCAGGATACCCTGCAAAGTTCATGCCCGTCACTGGTGCGTCAACTTAACTTTTTGCAAGAGTTTCTTAGGAATTGCTCAGAAAATTTACCTCACCACTTCCTTTCAGGAAATCTGAACCCAAAGAGACCCAGTAAGGAAACTTGGTTCTCACCAGTCTGTATCAGAATCTGGTTTGATTGCTTATTTGCCTGCAAATCTTTTTAGACTGCTTTAACTACAATTCTTGATCAATTTATCTTTTATTCTTCATTCTGAGATGGTAATTTGGTTTATGAAAAAGGCTGCCACATCTTCTTGCTTTAAATCAATCCTGTCGATTGATTTATGTAGTGTAGCTTTGATCTTTTCAAAATATATCTTCTTAAAGTATCCTCCTTTCATTTTCATTAAACACATCTTTAATCATTTTGGGGGGAAAAGCCCATCTATTACAGAGGTCCTGCCCCTCTGACTTGCACAAACGTGATTTTCTTTAAAAGTAATTCCAAAGCAGGAACAAAGGCCCGAATTTCCGTCAGCATGTCCCTCCGGTTGCCTGGCTGCCTGCAGGTTTCAAGGGAGGAATGGTGCCTTAGTTTACCCTCTTAAATTAATCGCTCTGGAATAACCTGGAAAATTAATAATAATAAACATCCCTAGAATTATATGTCCAGGGAAAAAATGGCAGAGGCCCACCCCACTAAATATGGAGATTAAAAAAAAAACAAAAAACAAACCCAAAAAACCCCAAAGCGAACAAAAAAACCAGAATTTTTTTTGAACAATTTTTTCATGTCCTGAAAGAGACAGCTCATTCACTCTCCTCTACCTTCCAAACCCCCACCTAAAAGTCAGTGCTAGAACTGGCAGCACACAGGTTAACAGACAGTTGATGGGAAATCTTTAATATTAATATAGAGGTACATACACAAGCACACACACACACACGCCCCCCTGGGTAATGGGGAAAAAGCAAAGGAACCACCCATTAGAGAAGGAAGCCGGTAATGAGAGGAAATTCAGTGTTTAAGAATCACTTAATCCACCCACCCGCCATCCCTGTTAACATCCACCCCCGGAGGGAGTAGGCCCAATTTGGCCATTTTAGGAAACCTCTCTAGAGCCACTGGTGACTTCAAAAGTGAATTCAGAGGGGCAGCAAGTCTGGACTAAAGCCAAATCACACGCTCGCCTACTAGAGCCCAACGTGAACTCGACGGCCTCGCCACACACCCATCATGTTCTGGGATGGGGGGACTTGACAAGGTGGTTAAAGGGGTCATGGGAGCTGATGAGTCTGTCTAGATGGCCAGAGGAGCAGACGTTAGGTTGGAAGGGAACTCTTTTTGTTCTAACAAAAGTGAGACACAAAAACCAACTTAAAAACAATAGAGTGGGGGTAGGGAGTAGAAACAGGAGGAGGGAAAGAGAGGAGTGGAGGAAGAGATGAGAAAAGAGAAAAGAGGAGAGGAGAGAAGACAGATTTGGGGGAAAGAGGGGGAGTGGAGGGGAGAGGAGAAAATGTGGAAGATGGTAAAGTCCCAAGTTCTTTGTCAGGGTGTCCGAACAAAACCATGTTCACAGAATTATTGTTCAATTGACACATTGTCTGATTTACTCCCTTGCTGAATCCCAACCGGTCGTGCCAGAACTGAAGTGTGCCATTTAGGACAATGAGCCAGGCTGACATGTGAAGTCAGGCCAGTGCTGAAAATGAACCTGAGGAGTTGGGAAAATGGCCTCTGCAGCCCTGCACCTTCCACCACCCGCTGTGATACCTGAAGGAGGAGGTAGCTGAGAAGGCAGCAGGTAGCTGCGAGGGAGCCTTCCAGGGCTTGCAGTTCCTCTGCCTCCGGCGCCATCGTCGGGAGGCCAAAGCAGGCCAGGAAGGTGCTGTAGCGCTGGGCCCTGGCCCCTGGCTCCTGGAGTAGCCACAGAGTCCTCAAACTGGGCGTCCCTCCTGTGAACAGAAACCCACAGGCAATTAGATTCTGAGGCAGCAAGTTGGAACATGCCTACTCGGGGCATACAATAGTAGGAAATGGACGTCTTCCTCTCCTGACCTAAGGCTCAGGGCAAGTTGGAGCTCAGGCAAGACTGAGAGCACAGTGAGCTTCCAGGAGTTGATATTTAGCTAGCTGGATGGCCCCCTTCACAAGGATCCCCAGAAAACAGCCCCATCTTGATCCACCAGGACTGCTCTTCAACGTACAATGATAATACAAGCAGTCATCATACTAGATGGGTTTGTGGGTTCTGGTGGCTTTTGCCCATGGATTTCAAAGCGTTCAGTTTCCGGAGTTTGTCGTGGGCAGGGAATGAGTCTGTTTATTGTTGTATTGAACTCTCCCAAGTGCTTAGTACAGTGCTCTGCACATAGTAGGCGCTCAATAAATATGACTGCCTGACTGACAAGAGGTTCCTTTCAGCTCCCCAGTTCATCTCGTTCTCTCTCGCCCTGAGTCCCTCACCCTCCTCTCAGCATAATGGCTCCAGGACTCCTCTTGGGCCATAGAGCTCAGGAACAGGCCCGGGAGTCTCAACTCTTCATTACCTGCCTCCCCAGAAATCTGTAAGGTGCCATTTTCTGGAATCCAGCTACAGATCCTTTCGTAAGCTCAGATCAAAGAGGAACAGAAAGAGGACAGAAAGATGTCCGCTCCCATTCCAGTGAAACCGCTGTCCAAACAAACACTAGGCTTGGACAAGGTGCTAGGAGACACCTTCTCAGCTGTGGTCAAGAGGGCCCAGTGGAGATTCCCAGCGCCGCTGCCATGGTGGAACAATTTTGCTTTTGCTTGCTGAACAAACACAAAGGTGCCAGTTTTCAGATCTGGCAGATTAAGCTGTAATTGGTAACACATCTTTCTTTATTAGCCACAGATGCCGGCCTTGCTTTGTCCCACTTGGTGAGAATAAATGGTTAAAAGTGCTCCCAGGCAGCTGAGAACCTAGGTGCTTGCATATTTACTGAGCAAACAAAGGTCCTAACCAAATGGTACCAAAGTGAAGAAAATCTAAAGGAGAAATTCTGCCATTTTTCTCCCTCCACCTCTGGACTGTTTATTTTAATATTCCCAGCAAGATGTTTCTCACCAACAGATGGGAAACACTCAAAAAACCCCACTTGCTGCTGACCAAATTTGCGCATTTTCTCTGCACAGGAAATTTTCTCCAAACTGGTTTTTCATGATCTACTTTGTGGGGCCAAAACCAGATGCATTTTCCTCTCTTACGGGACAGAATGGATCATCTGCAGCCCACGGGAAGAAAGCCGATGGTAAGAATGCACTGCCAATCCAGAGGGGTGGATGTCAGGTAGAGGTCGAGGGAGGCCTCCCGGAGATGGGCTCCAACCCTTGGATAAGCCTTCAAGGGGCAGAGCAGCGGTTCCATCCCTCCAAAGGCAGAGTGAACTCGCTGACAGAGCGTCATGAAACACTGTGTAAGGCCAAGCCTCTGTTCTTGGAGGCGGGTGTAGGGGTGGCCAGAGATGGGCAGCTGGGCAAAGGAAGCAGGGAAGGCAAGGATTACCCTGTATCTTTCCCGGTGCTCAGAACAGCGCTTGGCACATAGTTCTTAACAAATACCATTATTATTATTATGAATCCCCATTTTAGAGATAAGTTAATGAGTCATAGAGAAGTGAAGTGACTTGCCCAAGGTCACACAGCAGACAAGGGGCAGAGTCGGGATTAGAACCCAGGTCCCTCTCACTCCCAGGCCCGTACTCTAACCATTAGGCCAAGCTGCTTCCACCACCCTGGAAGAGAACTCTAGAGGGGTTGGGTGAGGGGAAGGGAACGTGTTGAAACCAACCACTGAAGGTGTTCCTTGTGTCCCCAGTTGATAGCCTGGCCTCTGGGCATCTCAAATCCACAGTACCTCTCACCCCCTAATCCTGCCAAATAGATCTAGAGAGTGCTGGCTCCACAGAGGGGGCATTGTTTCACCTCAGCAAGATGGAGGGACTGACAGGGAATCTTATCTCCTGCGGAAGAAAGCACAGCCCCTGGGCATTGTCTTTTGGCCAACAAGCAGAGGACTCCAAGTCCATCCTTTGATGACTCTACACTGCTTCTCTTTCTGAATGAGCACCTATTCTCT
Source organism: Ornithorhynchus anatinus (assembly GCF_004115215.2). Classification (NCBI taxonomy): domain Eukaryota; kingdom Metazoa; phylum Chordata; class Mammalia; order Monotremata; family Ornithorhynchidae; genus Ornithorhynchus; species Ornithorhynchus anatinus. The sequence continues at coordinate 210,038 of NC_041746.1, read as the reverse complement.
TTTTGTGCCATTTGTTGAGAGTTTACTTTGTTCCCGCAGGTGAAGTGCTGAGGAAAGGTTCGGACTCAGGACAATGGCCCGACACCGCAGAATGGCCTGCTCAGTGTGGAAAGGTGTGAGGCCCCATGAGATACCCTACCCACGTCTCTTCACCTTCCTCAGGGGAAAGACCGCTGGGAAGACTGGATCCTGCCGGCTTCATTCGCCTCAGTGGGCCAGTGGCCCGCATCCTCAATTCTGGAGCAGTAAATGGAGAAAGTGGGGACCACTAGACCCAGTGGTGGGTCCTTGAAGGTAAGAATCGTCACGTCTACTAAATTCTACTGTCCTCTCCCAAACGCTCTGTAAATACCATGATTCGAGTGCCCGGCGGGTTGGCAGGTCGTCCGAAACAGCCACTCTCGGTCAGGGCTGCCCGGGGGAATCTGGGCACGGAGCAGGCAGCTAGAGCCCCAGTGACCAGTGCGGTAAAGACCCCGGGACAGTTGGGTCGTGGGAAAAGAGGCCAGCTCTGCCAGGAAGATCAAAGGTGGCCCCTAGCCCGCCACCCAGCAGACTGGCGGCAGCAGAAAAGCTGCTAACAAGAATCAAAAGGCCCAAACAAGTCACCCTGTCTCTGGGTCACTCACTATCATTACATCGAAAACGCATCAACTTCAAAACCCTAATTACATAATTTGGCCCAAGTTTCCCTGAATAGCGGAACAGGACAGCCTAGAGCCCTTTCAGGAGACAGAACTCCAGAGGAGCGGGCAGAAGGGCGGGGCAAAGGAGGTCATCACCCTGACTGACAGCTCTGAAGACCGTCTCCCCAACCCCTGGGTGGAGGTTGCTGGACGTGCCTCATTAGAAACAAAGCCACTGTCCCATTTGTGTTTTTCCAGCTACAAACACAAGTGAATCGAAGAAAGGCTCTCCAAGACTCTGGGCCATGTCATTTCTCTGCTTTTTATATGGAAATAAGTGTTTTAATAGCTGGGTTTAAGAGTTATCTTATGGGTTGTTCTTCTTGCATATTCCTAGGCTGAGAAAACCACAAAACAGAATGGCTTGGCCCTTTCTCAGGGTGTGGGAGGTGAGAAGCCTAAATAAACATGCAAAGATCTTCTTTCTCAACTTCACTGGGGAGGGAGTGCAGTGTGTGTGTGTCTGTGGCAGGGGGGTTGGGGGGAGAGACGGGCGGCACACGGAAAAGAAGGGGAAGGTTGAATTCAGAGGTTGAATTCAAATTTAATATTTATTTAGTGTTCCCTGTGGGTGAAAAGTTCCCAGCCGAAACTAAATGAAAACAACACACAAAACCCCCCCGCCTACTACACATCTTTACTCTGGCTGGCTAAGCTTCAATGGCTTATTTATAAAAAGCAAATAATACATTCAGATATAGACAGGAGAGTGCACGGACAGCTCAACAACATTAAACTCCACATTAGCACAACTGCACTGTATAATTTCACGCTTGCAAAATGATGGTATTCCACTGCTTAGGGGGTCTATTACATTCAAGATGCAGAGAGGATGTGGCTTTAAAAATGAAGCTTCTGCTGCCTCTCCCTGAATCCTTGCGCTGTGGCCTATAATGGTTTCGGAGACACTGCTATTAAATGGGAACTCTAGCTCCCACCACACAACTCCATCTCTGCCACGGGCGTAACTGCAGTGGCCCATAATCTGGTCTGCCATACTTGCTCATTTTGCAAATCTATGGTTTCTGCCCAGCAGTGTTATCCAATTTGATGGAAAATGTCCATAACTCCCAATTAGCCAATGAATAAACATTTCCAGATTCTGGACTTAGTGCCTCCAAACCCTACTCTCCCACTCAGATGAGACTAACCAGACTTCTTTGACCTCCCCCAGAACCAGCTGAGGGGCCAGTCTCGCTGTTCTGGTTTAAATTGGGTGGCATAGAGAAGATGCCCTTTAGGGAGGGCATTAATCCCACCTCCTCTGTCCCCACCTCCAGTTTCTTGGCCACTCAGAATACGCTGCTACCTTCCCATCAGACAATCGCATTTTATGGCTAGAAAAACGTTAGCTTTGCTTGGGGCTCCTTGAGCAGTCTGCCACACCTTCCTTGGATCGATGAGTGGGTCCCACCACTCAATCTGCACCTCGAGCACTAACGGGTGTTCAATTAAGTGCTGTTTCTACTTTCATTTGCACTTTTTCTACTTCCATTTGCACTGTTTCCTGGGCGAGGGGTAGGGATGGGGGGAAGGACCTCTTTGGGAGGGGGTGGGGTTGAGAGGGTAGTTGGATGTGGTGGAAACCAAAGGTTCGGCTCACCCATCAGGGCCTCGACAGCCACATTTGGCCAAGTGGAGCAAAAGTCTTTGAGAGGACATCCATCTTTCAACCGACAGCTATGGCGGGGCACTGGCTTGCCTGGGTGAGAATGGATGTGTGTGAATGGCACCTGACAGAGCAAGCTCTTGAGTTGTATTTGGGAGCCGTTAAAGGAAGAAAGCCTCCTCCAATAGCTGTGGCATTTGAGCCTCCACAATGGGATTCTCAGCAGGAGAAGCAGCCTGTAGGGGACCCGCCAATGGGGGAGATTTTCTCAGAAAAGACGGCCAAGCCTAAGGAAAACTGGGTGGCAGTGGGGTTCAGTTAGATGATGGCAAGATTTCCTTCCTATGAGGAAGCCTAGTGCTCTTCCAGTGTGTTGAACCCTTCTAGCGGCTGACAGAAGTAGTAGCTGGCAACTGAATGGAAGAAACCCAGTGTTTGAACATCCAACTGTAATAAGGAGACTGTTCTGCATGGGGGAGGGGGAAAGGGTGAGAAATGTACTCCTGCAGTATTTTCCACCTCTTTTGATGATTAGCATAAATTGCAAGAGTCATGTGTGTTTGAATCAAAAGCATCTGGAGGCCTAGTTCTAAAGAACCCTAGGTGAATTGTATCTCCTTAAAATGGTGGCTCTCCTATGAATGTGATTAGGCCAGAAATGCTAAATGTGCCTTGTCCGAAGGCAGGGACAGTTCTACATGACTTCCATGGGTCTCTTCCAGCACTTGCTCCAGGGTTGTGTATGTTATATAGAGGAGTGCGACACTGGCTGCCCCAAAGTGACTGACTGGACATTCGGGTGAGTCTGTAAAATCCGTCATTTATGTATTTATATTAATATCTGACTCCTCTACTAGACTGCAAGCTCACTGTGCGCAGGGACTGTGTCTGTTTATTGTTATAGCGGATTCTCCCAAATGCTTAGTTCAGTGATCTGCACACAAGGAGCGTTCAATAAATACGACTGAATGAATGAATGAGTTCTGGGCATCTCAACAATCTCCCATAAAATCCAAATAAACTCACCCTTCTGAGAACACCGGGGAAGGTTCCGCTCCCAGCAAACCTCAAGTTAAGGAAAACTCTTGCTCTCAGACACATGCTTTGTCCGGCCACAACCAACACCACAGTTTTTATTATTATTACAATGATCATGATTAATAACCATTTCTTCAAGGTGTATGCTGTCATTGTAATGTTGTTTCTCAGTTCCCCAACAGCATCTCGGCCAGATGGGGAAGGGCTGGGTCGGGGATGCCCGATATCTAGGCGCTTACTTGACCAAGAGGAACATGTGTGATGTTGGCAATAATCAATCAATCAATTGAATTTTCACAGCGCTTACTGTGTGCAGAGCATTGGATGTACTAGGTGCTTGATGCTCGCAGTGTGCGTCAGCCAAGTAGGAGCAACAATACCAGGCAGTCCCAAGAGATTGAAAAAGTTAAATATAATGGAAAATTTTTTCTCCACTTTCTTTGATTAAATCATTCCAGGAAGAAGATTGCAAAGCTACAGAAGGTGGACAATATAGTCCATTTCCAAGGTAATTCCTCAGCTATACTAATTAATTGCCATTTACAGCAAAAAATAAAATTACCTGTGGCTTGTAGGCAACTACTCTTAATGGTGGCCAGGGTACAAGGGTCAAATGTATCTTTGATGGTTTTTTAAAAAAACCCTCTACAGTAAGGATTTTTTAAACTTTTCTCTGAACAAGATGTCCTTTAGGAATATGTGTCAGGAGGCTGAAATCCTTATTAGGCAAAAATCATAGCCATGTACAGTGAGGGAAAAGAGTGGCCAGAGAATTTAACATATACAAATGTGGACTGCAAAATTTTGGAAAAAAATTTGTTACCTGAGAGAATGGCATGGCACTAAAAATAAACTCCAGGTTTCTACGTTCTCTTCGTCCACTCTCGGTTCTTCGGTCAGGGCAACGGGGCTACGGGCATAGTGGACCAGGCAGCCATTCCCTACGTCCTGGCTGTTTTCAGGTACTTAAGGATACGTTAGTCTTGCCATAAACTTTTGGTTTATTCTCAGAGTAAAAAGAAGTTTTCTTTCCTTTGTCTTCTGGCAATATTCCCTTCAGCTATTTGAGATTCCTGTTTCCCCAGGTGGAACCAGAAGGAAGTCATTTTTTGTCCCCCTCTACATAGTATCAACCAATCGATGGTATTTGTTGAGTGATTACTGTATGTAGAGCACTCTACTATGGACCTGGGAGAGTAATAATAATAATAACAATAATAATAATAATAGTGCTACTAGGCCCCTCCCCATCCTCCAAACAGCCCGAAAACCTGCCTTGTCGGAGAAAGCTGTCCCGAGTGACCATATGACAACTCAAACTAGACCTGGGCATCTCAACGGTGGATCCAACAATGGATCTCACAGCCCCAGTCATGCCATTCGCAAACAGCCACCTTCAGCAAGTCCGCAAGGGGAGACGGATGTAGCCCACTGAGCTATTTTTCCTTTTTCTCCACCCTCTTGCTGTTATCAGCAGCATCTGTTTTCCCTCTTGCTCCCCCATTCCATGAGTTTGGCCTCTCTCTTCTGATCTTCACTAGTAAACTGAAAGCTCCTCAAGGGGCCATATCGAGGAGTTCAAGTTATGAACTTTCACTATGTCCTCCCAAGTACCTGGGACAGTGCTCTGCACCCAGTCTGCTGGTCTGAAAAGAGGATTGGTGAACACTCGCCTTGTTGTCTCCCCAGAAGCAAAAACTAACCGAGAGCGTACCTGGGATGTCGGGCTGAACGGGCTGGATGAGTTCTGGGTGCCTTAGTGGATTCCTGGCGTGCACGAACCACTCCTTGACTGCAGGGCGGGCCTCGCAGGGGTCTAGTAACAGACAGCCGGATCAATACATGCAAGGTGAGCGCTTATGTTGGTTTCAGTGGGGAGAGAAAGATGGTTAGCTGCCAAGTATTACCTTCCTGGGCGGATCAGATTTAGAACCGGTCCCAGAACGTCTATCCACACTCGAGGCCGCACCTCACAAGTCCACCAAAAGGGCAGATCGGCAGATTCAGTGGGATAGGCAGGGTCCCAGACCCCGCAGACATTGGACATAGGCTAAACTGAGCACGTGCCACCGCACACTAGAAGGTGGGAACAAAACAGCCTTAAAAAACAGCAACAAGCTTCTATAATTTGGATTTTTAATTAGCTCACTCCAAATTTGTGAGTGCTGGATCTTCCTGTCAACTACTTACTTAGGTAATGATGGTGCTGCTAATGCTTAAGTGAGATACTTATAAAGGACATTAAGATTCTTTCAAGAGAGGCTCAAAGTATGATAATCCTATCAGAGAGAGAGAGAGAGAAAGTAGAATCAAGAAATGAATCAATGGTAGTTATTGAGTGCTTGGGAAGAAGGCAATGGTAAATCACTTCCATATTTTTACCAAGAAAACTCTATGAATCTACTATCAGAATGATAGCAGATGGAGGTGGGGCGTTCTGGGAGAGATGTGTCCATGGAGTCGCTATGGGTCGGAAACGACTCGACAGCATAAGACAAGAATTGAGCGCTTACTGCGGGCAGATCACTGAACTCAGAACTTGGGAGAGTGCGATAGAATTGGCAGACTCTATAGTAATGCCTGTCTCCCCCTCTAGCATGTAAGCTCACAGAGGGCAAGGAATGTGTCTACAGTACACTTCTGTTGTATTGTACTCACCCAAGCACTTAGTATAGTGCTCTGAATACAGTAAGTGCTTAATAAATACGAGTGAAGGACTGATTGCTCGATGCACAATAAGCACTTAATAAATACCACTAAATGACTGATTGATTGGCAGACCCAATCACAGTCCAGTAATTCCACAGAAGCCAAGATAAGATAGAACACCTGCATTTCAGAGCCTCAGACCTTCAGTCCTCACAACCACCCTGCCACTCTGGTGGCAATCTCGATGATGAAAACGCTGACAGGTGTAGCCACAGACAGAGCCCTTGTCGATTCTCAGAAACTGCCCCTTTTGGAGATGGAGGCCGGGGAGTAGAGGGAGCAGCAATGAGTCGCTGCCAGGCCAGCCAGGGGAAGAGTGGGAAGCAGCAGCAGGGGGTATCGTGGTTTCACCCAGGGTCTGCCACCGACTGCCGGTATCATGGTTGGTTGGTGATAGAATCTCTCTGGGCACCAGTTTCCTCCTCTGCAAGAAGGAGGTCAAATTGCCAATATATGCAGTGTTTTGCAAGAAGGCAATGCTATGGAAGGCTCCAAAAATAACAGTCAGGTCTATTTAAGAGGATGAGTTTGAAGGCCCGGGTTCCACCCTCACCAACCCAAACCCTTTCTGGGATCACTGGAGGACAGCCGCCCCGTCAGCCCTGGGTGGAATGAACTGGAATAGGGGCTCCAGAAGCCGTCTTCTAGGCTGGTGAGTTTGGTTCAGCACTTGGGAGATTCTGGCCTGATGCCTGTTTCCTCCACATGGACAAACCCTGCCACTGGAAAACCTCCCCCAGGCCTCCATCCTCCAGACTGTTGTCACTTGTGCTGGCCCAGGCTTCTGCATACAGGATGCCTCTTGGCAGTGTCAAAGGGAGGGTCAATTTAACCTACTAATCTTAGAACTGGGAGTAATTCCAGCCTTTCCAGGGGCCAGCTAAGTGTTTGTGCCACACTGCATCCCATTTTAATTGCTAGGGGTAATACAGGTGCAGGCATTTCATGGTTTTTCTAAAAAAAAAAAAAGCCCTGCTAACTTAGTTCAAAATTCAAACAAAACTGATTCTTTGGGCAATCAATGGGGTTAAATGAAGCTCTAACTTTGATTTGACCTCTTTTTTTCTTGGCCCGATAAATGCCGGAGAAAGTTACCAAGAGAAAAAACATTCGCTAAAGAGAAGAGGCTTGCAACCGAGGGCAGGCTAGATCTCACACACTCTTTACAGCTCTCTCTCTCTCTGATGCCCAAATTTAGATTTCATCATGCTTCTTTATCGCAGTAGTTGTATCTATGTTCTTAGTCTTGCTTCTACTGTATATTTGCAGTGTGTGTATGTGTATCTGTCTCCTCCATCAGACTGTAAGCTCCTTGAGGCAGAGATTGAATCTTTTACTTCTATTCGCTGTTTCCAAGTGCCTGTTGCAGAGTTCTGCACTAAGTAAATACTCAGTATGGATGGTGACAGTGACAATCAAACGAACAAGAAGAGGCATTCCACTCCTGTCTTTACTTCACTCTGCTGCCCCAATCATTTTTCTAAAGAAATGTTCAATCCATGTCTCCCCACCCCTTGAGAACCTCCAGTGGTTGCCCATCCACTTCCATATCAACTAAACTCACTGAGCTCAGCTCTCCCCTCCTACCTTATCTTGCTCATCTCCTATCACAACCCAGCCTGTAGCTCCACTCTTCTGACGCCGACCTACTCACTGTACCTCACTCTCATCTATCTCACTGGTGACCCCGTGCCCACAATCCTTCTTCTGGCCGAGAACTATTCTCCCCACATTCAGTGCCTTACTAAAGTCACATCTCCTCCAGGAGACCATTTCCCGACGAAGCCCTCATTTCCCCTACTCCCTCTCCCTTCTGTGTCACCGATGCACTTGGATCTGTGCCCTTTGAGCACTTGATATTCATCCCACGCTCAGCCCCACAGCACTTATGTACATATCTGTAATTTATTTTAATGTCTGTCTCTCCCTCTAGACTGTGACCTCTTCCTGGGCAGGGAAAGAACGAGTCTACCACCTCTTGTATCATACGCTCCAGGAGCTTACTACAGTGCTCTGCGCACAGTAAGTACTCAATAAGTGCCATTGATCGATTGCTTGTCTTGTCTTACGATTAATGAGTGCTAAACACTCTCCTATGAGGTTGGGAGATTACAGCAAAGAGACAGTGTGACCTACTGGAGACAGCACAGGACTGGGAGTCAGGTGACACAGGTCCTTGTCCTGGCTCAGCCACTTCTTCCCTGCTTCGTGACCTTAGGCAAGTCACTTCACTTTTCTGTGCCTCAGTTTCCTCATTTGTAAAATGAGGATAAAATATCTGCTCTCCTTTCCTGTTAAACTGTGAGCTCTGTGTGGGGTGATGTGATCTGATGATTTTGTATCCACCCCAACACTTAGCACACGGCTTGGGCATGTAGTAAATGTCTAATACCACATTATTATTACTCAAAGCAAGACACATATTCCCTGCCCTCGAGGAGCATACAATCTACTGGGGGAGAGACAAAAATGACAGGCAAATAGCGGGAGGGGTAGAAAAACCACAGAGAGAGTGGGAAGCATTACACACATATGGGATGAATCAGCTGGATAAACAACCAAATACACAAATCAATTGTAGTTTATTTTAATGTATGTCTCCCCCATACCCTCAGATTGTAAACTCCTCGAAGGCAGGGATCCAGTCTACTTACTCTTCTGAACTCTCCCAAGCACTTAATACCAGGCTCTGCACACAGTAAGTGCTCAATAAATATAATTAATTGATTGATTAAATATACTCCAAGAAATGGACATACAAACCTAGGCGCTGAGGATAGGAATAAACTAAGTAAGAGCCAAGAATGGGTGTGGAATTGGTGAGCACAGGGGTGTTGGGAATGAGTGGGGAAGGCTTCTGAAAGGAGGACCCATTTTAGGAGGGCTTTGAAGAAGGGGAGAGCTGTGGTCTGAGGAGATAGGGTCTGTGGTCTAGTGGAAAGAGCATTGGTCTGAGAGTCAGAGGACCTGGGTTCTAATCCTGGCTCTGCCATTTGTCTGCTGTGTAACCTTGAGCAAGTCACTTAATGTCTCTGTGCCGCAGTTCCCTCATCTGCAAAATGGGGATCTAATATCTGTTCTCCCTCCTACTTAGACTGGAAGCCTCACGTGGGCCTAATCATCTTGCATCTACCCCAGTGCTTAGTGTGGTGCTTGGCTCATAGAAAGTGCTTAACAAATGCCACAATTACTATTCTAAGGACCTGCTGATGAAGGAAAGCAGGTGGCATATGCATGAGAGCAATCAGGTCCCTATCTCTTTTGGGGGTTCGAAATAAAATCATCCTATTGGCAGACCCTACAGACCGATGCTTGCATTTGGTTAATGGAACTAATTACTTCGCTTTTTAATGCTGACTGGCATTTTCGAACCATAGCGGTAACTTGTGCAGGGCTTTGATCTGCCTAAGCCAAATAAAAGGATTACCATTAAGAACGGTTCTCGTATACCAACATGCTGAGCAAAGGAAATAGAAAGAAACGGATGTTTCCTGTGGGGGGCTTCCGACCTGAAGGATTCTAAGAGTTCAAAAGAGCAGAGCAAGACATACACGCACACATGCGTGTGCGCGCTTACACACACACAGCCCCTACGCACAGACACACACATCTGTCCTTCATATTCAAAACTGATGCCGCCGAGGGTGACATCTTTCCCAGGGATGCCTGCGGGGCTAAAAGGAGAGCACTGTGCGCACACAGAGACTGTCTGTCCCCTACCGTTGGCAGAGCCCGGTGCTATTCTGGCTTCCGCCGCGGTCTTCCCAATTTCTCATAGCTCCTGCTAGGAACACCCTCCGCCCCTCTGTGGATTGCAAGGCACCGTGAGAGTCTGCCTATCTGCCACAGTTGTCGGCTAGCTTTTGGCTGTGGAGCCGCACTGTCCGATGGCGGCGGCCTTAGGACGTTTACTCAGCTCCACAACCCTCGGCCACCCCGCTTCAGCTCCGCAAAGAGCGGCTGTCTGGGTATGCTGCCGCTGGCAATTCTCCCCCCATGGCCCACCCAGTGCAGCTTCAAGTTGAGCGGAGCTTCAAGGGCGGGGGAGGCTGACTTGTTTTCAGGATCCTGTGCTTTTCGTTTGAAGTTTGGGCCCTGGGTGACCGATGAAACTGCTCAAGGGGTCAGATGGGGCATCTGTGGGGAAGGGTTAAGATCTCACAAGGTTAAACAGTGCTACGGCTCTGGAGATTCAGTCATTTGTTCATTCAGTCGTATTTACTGTGTGCAGAGCACTGTACTAAGCACTTGAGAGAGTACTATACAACAATAAACAAACATATTCCCTGCCCACAATGAGCTTACAGTCTAGAGAGGGGGAGGCAGACATTAATGTAAATAAACAATTATTTAAAAATAAATAATCTTATGTAACAGATATGTACATAAGTGCTGTGGGGCTGGGAGGGGGGAATAACAAAGGGAGTACATCAGGGAGATGCAAAAGGGAGTGGGAGGTGAGGAAAGGTGGTGCTTAGTCAGGGAAGGCCTCTTGGAGGAGATGTGACTTCAATAAGGCTTTTGGGTGGGGGGAGAGTAACTGTCTGACAGTTGAGGAGGGAGGGCGTTCCAGGCCAGAGGCAGGATGTCGGTAAGGGGTCGGCGGCGAGATGGCCGAGATCGAGGCAGAGTGAGAAGGTTAGCATTAGAAGAACGAAGTGTGCGGGCTGGACTGTAGTAGGAGAATAGCAAGGTGAGGTAGGAGCGGAAAAGGGGATTGACTCCTTTAAAGCCAATGGTGAGGAGATTTTCAGCTGGTTCGGAGGTTGTATGGCCCTTTTGCAGCCCCGCATTTTCGAGGAGTTTCTCCAAGAATATGTTGCCCTTCTTGCTTGAATTTTCTACTTCTTTTCAAACATCTTTGAAAATGGTACAATTCAGCATGACCTAATGGATAGAGAATGGGCCCGGGAGTGAGAAGGACCTGGGTTCTAATCCCAGCTCCACCACTTGCCCGCTGTGTGATCTTGGGCAAGTCACTTCACCTCATCTGGAAGATGGTGAGCCCCATGTGGGACAGGGACTGTGTCCAACCCTATTTGCTTGTAACCATCCCAGCGCTTAGTACAGTGCCTGGCACATAGTAAGTGCTTAACAAATACCATAATTATTATTATTCTTAGTTTTGGGTTTCCAATGAAGGCAACTGATTGTGGGCAGGGTTTCCCTGATGTAGACGGGCACAACGCCTTAGTGTTCTTCAGATTACTTACAGTCCATATCGCCAGTCTGATGCTGTGCAATGTATCTCAGAGGTCCGCAGCTCTTTTTTGATGTTTTGTTTTTCATGACATTTGTTAAGTGCTTAGTTTGTACTGTGTTAAGCACTGGGATAGATACAATATAATCATTCATTCTTTCAATCGTATTTATTGAGCGCTCACTGTGTGCAGAGCACTGTACTAAGCGCTTGGAAAGTAGAATACAGCAATAGAGACAATTCCTGCTCAGAATGGACTTACAGTCTGTGGGGGAGAGAGACATCAAAACAAATAAATAGGCATCGTTATAAATAGAATTATAAAGATATACATATATATGCATAAGTGCAGTGGGGCGGGGGGGGGGGAAGAGCAAAGGGAGCGAGTCGGGAAGGGAGAGGGAGCTGAGGAAAAGAGGGCTTAGTCTGGGAAGGCCTCTTGGAGGAGGTGTGCCTTCAGTAGGGCTTTGAAGGGGGGAAAGAGTGATTGTTTGGTGGATTTGAGGAGGGAGGGCATTCCAAGCCAGAGGTGGGACGCGGGCCAGGGGTTGGCGAGACAGGCGTGACCGAGGCGCAGTGAGACGGTTAGGTTGGACACGGTCCAAGTCCCAGGTGGAGCTCACAGTTTTAACCCCATTTGACAGATGAGGGAACTGAGGCACAGCGTAGTGATGTGACTTTCCCAGGTTTACACAGCAGGGAGGGGCAGAGCTGGGATGAGAAACCAGGTCCTCTGACTCTCAGCCCCATGCTCTACCCACTAGGGCCACGCTGCTTCTCCTGGGCTTCGATGTGTGTGCAGTCTCCGAGGAGTTGCACTCGATCCCTTCTGGGCGCCCGTCTGTAGGACTCTAGCTGATGCCTGCAAACCCGTTGAGTTGGGACAGTGTTTGGTCAAACCTCACCCTCCAGGTTCCCTGTTGCCATCTTCCCCACCACCAACAAACACTTGAACACTATCAGCCTTATGACTGTTCCCTACTTCCCCCAGGTCCCGGCAGCTGGGGATGGATGGGTGCCTCTGCTCTGACACGATTCTACTAAGCGGTAAGAGTGAGCTCTTAAACTTTCAGTTCTCTCAGTCAATCGATGGTATGTACTGAACACTTACTGTGCACAGAGTACTAGACGAAGCGCTTGGGAGAGGGCGATACAATGGCGTTTGTAGACCCAATCCCTGCCCACAATAAGTTTAAGTCCAGAAGGAGGAGACTGAAATTAAAATAAATTACAGATAGGGGAAATGGGAGAGTATAAGGATATTATATAAGCACTGTGGGGCTGGGGTGACTATCAAGTGATTAAGGGGTACAGATCCAGGTGCCTAGGCAATGCAGAAGGGAGGGTGGGTAGGGGAAATGAGCTATACATGCTGAGAGTGATAAATAACTGAGCCATAGAGTGATATCTCTTCCTCTTCTAAGTCTCTGACAATACAAAAACACATTCACAGCTATGACGTATACACATTTACAACATACATGACAATGAGAAGGCCCCCTCGAGAAGCAAAGAGTTGGTCTAAGAACACCCACGGCTGATCTCATAATGGTGGCATTTGTTAAGTGCATGCTGTGTGCTGGGGAGATGTAATATAAGCATAAAAGGACACAGTCCCTGTTCCACCAGGATTAACATGTATTTCATCCCCACTTTGACAGATGAGGAAACTGAGGCTCAGTGACTTGCCTGAGATCACAGAGCAGGCCAGTGGCGGAGCTGTGATTAGAATCCAGATCTCCTGTCTCCCAGGCCTGTGCCCTTTACACTAGGCCATGCTGCTCTACAGCCATTTACAAAAATGCATGCTTTTTGAGATGTGCCTCCTCTGTTTGGAGCATTGAAAATCCTGGTGTAAACAGAAGTCAGTGCAAATCAGACAAGTCAGGTTTTGCATGTTTCTAACTCTTATGGGGACTGAGGGGGGTGGTGGTGGTGTAGATTTTCTCCACTGAATCCAGTATTCACATTTTCCCTTTAAACTTTTCATCCCTCTGACTTCCTAAGTGGTCTCCAGCACCATTACATGATTGCTTTACAATTCTCACTCATCCATTAATTTAATTAACATCCAGGATAGAGAATGCCAGAACTCTGTTCAAACAAATGACCCAGAGGAAATGGCAGAGAAGAGCAACTGTAATGAGCAAGTGGCAGCAGTTTTTTTTTTTCCCCTTTTAGATCCTATGAAATACTCATAGAGGGGGGTCGAATGCTAAACCAGGAAAATAAATGGAAGGTCAAGATCGATTTGTAAGAAAGCGCTAAATGAACATTTTACGAGTGCTTAAATAGAGAGAATCTGTCTGAAGAGGCAGAGAAACCTTAAAATACTTTCCAAGGGAACTCGTCTACAATGAAGCCTTAGTAATTTGGTTTTCATTTCCGTAACAACAATTTTTCATCCCCTTAGGAAAATGTTTGGAATACAGTTTTGGTTTTTCTAAGACAATTGGGCTGCTAGGTTCGATGCAGCTCTGGTTTCTCCTTCTAGATAGAATGTAGAATGCTCCGGGTCGGGGCCCTCTGAGGAGCACTCGGGGAAGGGGCTTGCTGAGGAACACTCGGTGTTGGCACGCTCTGGGGTTCGCTCGGCGTTGGCGCGCTTTGTGGTACATTCAGGGTTGGCGTGCTTTGGCAACACTGCCCTCAGGCATGACTGGACTACTGGAGTTCATCCAGGCATCTGCCAGGTGGCTGAGGGCTAAACATCATGCTTTGCACCAGAGGCCGAAGCAGCATCAATACATAGTCTATCTGCCTTTCTTTCTTTCTTTTTTTTTTTTTTAAAAAAAAAAACACACCCAAAAAACACACATACACCCAGAACAAAAACCCCTGTTAGGACCTAAAAACTGAACAGTTGGCAGAAACAATATAATCTTCTTTTTTTCAAATCCTGAGTTCTTACTTAATACCTAGAGATGCCCTAGGGTATTTAGCCTAAATTTCACATAGCCGGGAGCCATAATCTCAGCTGTAGTGGTTGGCAAAACCCAAACCTGATTCAAAGGCTCTGCTGAATGGTGAGCCTGAGGCCGGGTCATCAGCGGCAGCAAAGGCATTTATTGAGGAGTTATTCTGTGCAGAGCACTGTACTGCATGCTTGGGAGAGTCCGGTAGAACAGAGTTAGCAGACACGTTCCCTGCCCACAGTGAGCTTACAGTCTAGTGGGGGAGACAGACATTAACAGAAATAATGTATTATACATAATTTACAGATATGTACATAAGTGCTGTGGGGTTGAGGGGGGAGTGAATTTCAAATGCCCAAAGGTTACAGATCCAGGTACACAGACGACTCAAAGGGAAGAGGGGGCCAGGGGAAAGAGGGCTTAATCGAGGAAGGACTCTTGGAGGAGATGCGACCTTAATAAAGCTTTGAGGAGGTGGACAGTGGTGGTCTGGCGTATCCGGACGGGGAGGGAGTTGAGGAGCAGGGGAAGGACGCGGGGCTCAGACTCAGCCCTCAGCGTGGGTGACGAAGGACAGAGGGGAGCACTCACCTCTCCCGGCCCCGAGCATAACCCAGTAGAGGCGCTGCCGGGCCGGGCGGTAGACCAGGGCTTGGGCGGGGAGTTCCGCATCCAGGGCATCTTCCAGGGTGTTACTGCACTCGGCCTCCCCGCAACTCAGGACGTTGTACACCAGGTAGCTTTCCGATCTGACGTGTCGCTCCTTAGCCACCTGTCGGGTCAGGGAGGGAGAAGGAGGGGAGCTGATCTTCAGTTCTCAGAGAGCGCCAGGACAGGGAAAAGCCCGAGGTTTCCCGGCTGGCCTCTATGTCCACGGGGTTTGCGAGTCTAGGGGTGGAGCTGAACGGTGACTGTTGTGTGCTCGGAGCTCGACAACTGACCGTGGGCTCCCTGAGGGCGGGGGTCTATTCTACCAACTCTACTGTCCTCTGCCAGGCGCTCAGCACAGAGTTCTGCACAAAGAAGGTGCTCAATCATAATGATTAATAATTGGGGTACTTGTTAAAGTGCTTACTCTATGTCAAGCACTCTTCTAAGAGCTGGGGTAGATACAAGTTAATCAGGTCAGACACGGTCCCTGTCCCATGTAGGGGGAAGATCATGCATTTTATCCCCGTTTTACAGATGAGGAAACTGAGCCACAGAGCAGTTGTGACTTGCCCATGGTCACACAGCAGCCAAGTGGCAGAACCAAGATTAGAATCTGGGTTCTCTGACTTCCCCAGGCCTGAGCTCTTTCCGCTAGGTCACACTGCTCCTCAATACCTTCTCTGACTGAAGGTAAAAAGCTTCCCAGGCTTTATGGCTCACGTATTTTCAGTGAGGGCAATCTAAATGGCTTGCCTGGAGGAAGACACTAATTTGATGTGGAAATGTTTTTGGGAGAAAATCACCAGGAAGTAGATTTGACACATCCCTTCCTGGTAGGAACACTATGAATGAGTCAACCCCAATGAATAATAATGACGACACCTATCGTGGTGTCTGCTAAGTGCTTACTGTGTGCCAGGCACCGTTATTAGGTGGTGAGGTAGAGCAGCGTGGCTCACTGGAAAGAGCCTGGGCTTGGGAGTCAGAGGTCATGGATTCTAATCCCGGCTCCGCCGCTTGCCAGCTGTGTGACTTTGGGCAAGTCACTTAACTTCTCTGTGCCTCAGTTACCTCATCTGCAAAACGGGGATGAAAACTGGGAGCCCCACATGGGACAACCTGATTACCTTGTATCCCCCAGTGCTTAGAACAGTGCTTTGCACATAGTAAACGCTTAAAAAATACCACCATTACTATATAAGATAGTCAAGTCAGACACAGTCTCTCTCCCACTTGGGGTTCATGGTCTAAGGGAGAAGGAGAACAGGTATATAGTCCCCATTTGATTGATGAGGAAACTGAGGCCCAGAGAAGTGAAGCGATTTTCCCAAGGTCACCCTGCAGGCAAGTGGCAGACCAGGATTAGAACCCAGGGCCTCTGACTCCCAGGCTCTTTCCACTAGGCCACGCTGCTTCTCTAAATGAAACGGCACCATGTTTTGAAAAATTTACACAATTCGTGAGAATAGTTGCTGGAAAAAATATAACCTATTAACCAGGCTTAAGGCAAACTATTAAAGGTATTTTTTTTTTAAAAAAAGGATGCTTTACTGCCTTTCTCCCAAACCATTCCTATCCCTTCCTTGGAAAGCTCCTTGCGTGTTGAGAATACAGTTTACGGTTCTTTTGGACCGCCCCAGCACTTAGTACAGTGCCTTGCACTCTAGGGGGACTGGGCAAATTTTGATTCTACTACTACTAGACGCTCCTTGCAAACCTAGAATTAACTCATAAATGTGCAGGGTAGTTAGGAAAACTTCTGGCTTACATGGGTGGGAATGGGTCTACTGACTCTGCGGTAGCGTACTCTCCCAAGTGCTCAGAACAGTGCTCTGCACACGGGAACTGCTCAATCCGTACCATCGATCAGTTGATGGCTCCCACCAGTAACTTGAGGAAAGCCACCACCTGCATAGCACCATTCTGGGGGCCCTCTGAAAATCCCCTGTGGAACTGAACGTGAGAAAAAGGGGACCAGGTAGGGAGAAGGGCTAACCCAGCGGAGGAAGACGCGCTCTTCGAAGCCCTACTTGGAGAAGGTGGTCCTGGCCCATTCCCGCAACCAGAAATCAGTTTAGAAAGGGACGCCGCCCGAAATACCTGAAGGATCTCCGGGTCGGAACACGGAGTCGCTCCTCCCTCCGCCCCTGCCGTGGCCCGATTTGGCCCCTGGAGGAGCCAGGGAGAATCCTGCCCAGGTAAGAGGTAGGACTCCACCCCTCTGCACAGCAGCGATGGGTCTGGCCCTGAAGGGACCATGGCCCCCAGGTCTCTGGCCCCCTGCTGACCACGGAGAACTCCGGATATGAAGCTGGCCACCGCGAGGACGGCGGCACTCCTCCCGTCCGCCGCGGGCTGCGCCGTGCACGAGCGGTAGGCCAGGCATCTCTCCCGAAGAGCGGCACAGGCGCCTTCTGGCACCGTATCGTTGCCCAGCAGGCAAGCCAGGAGCGGGAGGTCCGTTTTGTGGAGGCCCAACCGGCGACAGAGCTGCTCTCTAGAGAACATGACGGTGGTGAGTCGGTCCAGGCGGAGATTCCTCACGGAAAAGTAGGGGCAAGTGGAGTAGATGAGGTAGTCTGTGTCTTCGCCCAGGATCCCCAGACAGTCATTCTGGAGGCCGAAGGCGGCCACTTCATAGTCGGCCTCGCGGATGGAACACAGAGTGTCCTGCCCCAGGGACTTCAGGGCAAAGCGGGTGAACGTGGCCAGCCCCGAAGGGAGGAAGAACATGGCTCTGCCGGGTTGCTGCCCGTCTCTCTTGATGGCCTGAAAGATTCTGGCTATTTCTTTGTCGTTTTTCAGTCGCCGTTTCACCCACTCATTTCTCTTAGTCTGCTCCACCACACCATCAAAGAAGAACACCAGCTTGATGCCCGCAGCGGTAAAAGCTTCGACGAAACCTCTTAGGACCGAGAAGTATTCCCGCCACTGGCCTCCGCACACCCAGGACTCGGGACTGTACCAGTACCGGAGACAACCCAACGCGTCGACGACCATCACTGGTGTCCTCCCAGGGTGGTTGCTGCGGTATTCTTCTGCCACATCTCTCAAATTGACCTCCACCCGAGCACCGGGGCAGGCATTTTCTACAAATCCCTGCAGACCCCTCACGCCCATGGCCGCGCTCCTGACAGGGAGAGTCTCCCAGCAGTCTGAAAATAAGAGAAAACACCCATTAGCGGGCGTGGCAGTGCCCATCTCCAAGATAACACCTTTCCGGGGAAGTGGAACATTTGGCCAACAACAAGCCAGTCCTATTCCAAGACTGTCCTCCGCTACTGCTGGGACACAGTCACATCGTCATTCATTCCCTCACTCCCTCACTGACTCACACAATAGTATTTACAGAGCCCTACTGTGTGTGTGGCTCTGTAATACTGAAAGAGTGCCATCAAAATCAAAGACATAGTTCCTGCCATCCAGGACCTTCCAAACCGATGGGGAAGACAGACTGGGGTAAGTTACTCTCCTACGGTAGGGGAGGAGGGAAAATACAGTTAGAACTGGTAATAGTACGGGCACGGAAAAATGAAATAGACCTATATTCAAACACTCTCGGTTGCTCTGTACTGTGTACTTTTATTTACTTTTTCATGGAATGGTGTAGAGGGATTAGGGAAAGGTCTGGCAGCACGCGTTTGCTTGGATCAAACGCAACCTGCCTCCCGGAGATACTGGCCAAGACGGACTGCTTATAATGAGGTTCATGAAGAAAAAAACACTTCCATTACAGGAGAGGTGGGAGTCCATACAGGATCCAAACGGACAAGTGTTAAAGGTGGCCACAGGGGAGACTTCACAATGACTTCTAATGGGAAGTAAAGAAGACTGCGGCCAGGGACAATTTTCAATAAGAGAACGTACACGATTTGGATTTTACTAACGACAGTGACGATCCTCACTCCTTCGAGGGAATACCGGGCAAAATGCCACAAAAAGATAGGGAAATAACACAGGAGACAGAGTGCATGTCAAATCGGCCTTCACAGCCACACACACAGATTGGACCTCGAGACCGACAGTGCCAACTTGAAAAACAAAGGCCAGCGAGAGAAATGTCAACGGTACAGTTCTAGGCACTTACATGGGGACTGTGGTCAGTTTTTTCAATAAGATGAAACACCAACCAAAGTGTACCACTATACCGACACTCGTAGCATCTGAACAATGATGCTGGGCTTTGGAAAACAGGAGGCCTGGGTTCTAGTCCTAGCTCTGCCTCTTATGTCTGTGCGGTAAGTAGTGAAGTTTTGTGATCGGGGGCGTTCCGCAAGGCCGAAGGGCCCAGTGGGAATCCTGAAAATAGCCACCACATCAGTGACTACCGAGGGCACTGCTTGTCGGGTCACAGCACTACAGCGCAGTAGTGGGGTTGCTTTGGCTATAAATGGGTTTGACATGAAAAAACCTTTGTGTGCACTTTCCAGCGTGTTACACTCCACGTCCCGGCAGGAACATGGCGGGCACAGATGAGATGGCACGAATGGATTATCTTTCTACAGAAGCGCTCTGGGCGTACCAACCCCCTCCTCAAAAATCTCTAGGGGTTGCCTATCAACGTTCTTATGAAGTAAAAACTCCTCACTCTTGGCTTCAAAGCTGTTCATCCCCTTGTCCCCTCCTACCTCACCTCCCTTCTCTCCTTCTACAGTCCAGTCCGTACTCAGCTCCTCTGCCGCTCACCTCCTCACGGTGCCTCAGTCTCACCTGTCCCGCCACTGACCCCTGGCCCACGTCCTACCTCTGGCCTGGAATGCCCTCCCTCCTCACATCCACCAAACTAGCTCTCTTCCGCCCTTCAGAGCCCTACTGAGAGCTCACCTCCTCCAGGAGGCCTTCCCAGACTTAGCCCCCCATTTCCTCTGCTCCTCCTCCCCCTCCATCTCCCCGACTCCCTCCCTTTGCTCTACCCCCTTCCCCGCCCCACAGCACTTGTGCATATTTGTACATAGTTACTATTCTTTTTATTTTATTAATGATGTCTACATAACTATAATTCTATTTATATATTGTGATGCTATTGATGCCCATCTACTTGTTTTATTGTCTGTCTCCCCATTCTAGACGTGAGCCCGTTTTTGGGTGGGGCTGCTTCTATCTGTTGCCGAATTGTACTTTCCAAGTGCTTAGTACAGTGCTCTGCACGCAGTTAGCACTCAATAAATACGACTGAATGAATGAGAGGTGCTGCACAACCCACAAGCACTGGAATCAAATTCCTCCGCTCAGGGCCTTGTCTCAGCGTCAGACTGAGGCTCATCCATTCTTCTTACTGGGAGACTCCATCATCTCGGCAGTGATGATGGAGGGATCGATTTTATTTTGAATAGAAAATCTGTCCATTTTCCATCAGTTTACAGAAAAATACCACCTGTTGGCATTTAAAATGCAGTTTAGGCAGTGCCTCACATATGAACAGACTTAGCCCGTGGCAACTTGATGTTAACAGACTGAAACCGTAGGAATAATGACAATTTCTGTGAGGTTAATATATACCCTTGAGATATATATTGATTTCCCCTTTTCCCGCTCCCGTCTGTGTCGCCCTGATTTGCTCCCTTCAACAACCCCAAAGCCTTTGCATCCCTCTCTGTCATTTATTTATATCTGTCTCCCTCTCTAGACTGTGAGCTCTTTTAAGGCAGGGAATATATCTGCCAACTCTCTTGTGTTCAATTATGAATTCAATTGTATTTATTGAGCGCTTCCAATGTGCAAAGCACTGTACTAAGCGCTTGGGAGAGTGCAATACGAAAATGAAGAGACGAGCTCACATGTACCCTCTTAAGCACTTAGTACAGTGCACTGCCCCCAGTAAGTGCTCAATAAATACCACTGATTGATTGATTGACTGAGAGGTAGAGAGAGGGTGGCCCAACAGTCCCTACAGAGAAGCAAGGAAGCTCTGCTTTGGCACAGTGCTTTTCGAACCATTCATTTTGCAGTTGGGACGGATGAACTCAAATGGCTCGTCTACGGTCACCTGGTCACTCGGTGAAAGCCGACATAACGATCTTCCAATCGGTAAAAGCCAGACTAAACTCGCCCAGGCACTCAGCGCGTGCCAGCCAAGATCACCTGGTCAGCGAACGCCAGCCAGAGAGCACCCGCTCAGTGAGTGCCAGCCAAGATCACCCAGTCGATGAGAAGGCTGGCCTGAGATCTCCCCATTATTCAATGAGCGGCAACTTGAGAAAACCCGATTGACTCGGGGAAGCCGGCCGGCGATCACCCACTGACTGGGTGACCTGTGGTAGCTGGCCCGCTGCCAGCACCCTTGTATTTCCCCGCTGGGCACGGTCCTAGGGATGCCACCTGCCTCCATCCGCACAAGCTCCAGGCACCTTTCTACCCAAAAGGCTTCCTGGAGTCCCCACGATAGTCCAAGCTAGACTGTCACGACTGTCCGGCCTGCTCTAAAAATGCTTTCCATGTGAGAAACCCCTCAGCTCTCCTCGCTGGAAGTCCAGGGGCTTGAGACTCGGCTCCGGGGCTGACCCTGCTCCCCCAGTCACTGTGCAGCGATGCTGCAAATGCAAATGGCGTCGACATGAAGAGGGGGAGATGGATTTGGGAGGTGGCTTGAAAGCTAAACCCTCCTCCTGCCCTTTCGGACAGTCACTGACTTCCATTCGGGCTGCGGCTCCTCCCCCTCACCAATAAGAGGGTGTCCGTTTCAACTATTTTCTACTGAAGACTGCAAGTGTCAACTGAATTTCACAAAACCTTTCTCCTCTTTATTTTGCAAGGCATCAAGCTAGCTCATCTTTCACTTTGATTTTATTCAAATGTTTTCCCTCTTTGCTGGCCCCAGTAGTGAAGAAATTCACTCAAATGTTTTAATTAAGCAGGGAGGCTGGCTTTCCTGTCTTTCACACTGCTGATTTCTCACATTTTGAATTACAAATTAGCTCTGGAGTGTTACATTACAAAGTGCTCTACTATGGCACTAAAAGGAAAAATTTGGATAGGAAATGGATTGTGAACTTGTGACATTAAAGGGGGACTACGGTATTGATACTTCTTAGGAGCTCTAAATATTCGCACCATTCATGTGCAATTGCCAAACACCCGTTTCAAGGTGGTGTGAAATGAAATGCTTAAAACAATCTAGAAAGACGTGGTGGATATTACTTTTTCCATATTTTTTTCTTTTAACTCCTTCACTGCTGTGCCTAAGCTGAACTTGCTCTCCCTCTGGGGGTCCGCTTCCAGTCAACAGTAAGGGTCCATCGATCAAGAGTGTGGACTGAAAGTCCACTGTGTGCAGAACACCGTTTTGAGTACTTGGGAGAGGCCCGCAGAATTAGTAATCATGTCGCTCGAGGCACCGTCAATGAACACCGCTGGCTGACTGCTTTCCTTTCCCCCACAAAGGTCCTAGAAACTAAAGGGACGTTTTGACCTGTGAGAGCCACTACCTCCTACTGAAATCAATTCTTTCACACAGGTTGTGGGTCCCGAAGTCTCAAGACCAAGGCTCAGCAGTCCTCTAGACCGAAGACTTCACCAACATCCTCCTGCTCCTCACCCTACTCCATCACTTCCCAAGAACTTTCAAGGTCTTCCGTCTTTTGGATGATTCCAGTGCCATCACTGAGGCGAGGAGAGATGCTCAAGGGTTGAGTGGCTCCCTCCACCACTTGCTGAGAGAAGCAGCACGGTGCAGTGGATAGAGCATGGGCCTGGGAATCAAAAGGTCATGAGTTCTAATCCCGGCTCCACCACTTGTCTCCTGTGTGGCCTTGGGCAAGCGTCAGTTGCCTCACCTGTGCCATGCGGATTGAGACAGTAAGCCCCACGTGAGGCAGGGACTGTGTCCAACCCGATATGCTCGTATCCACACCAGTGCTCAGTACAGTACTTAGCGCATAGGAAGCACTTAACAAATACCATAATTATTATTTTAAGCAGGTCAAAACCACTTTATTGTTCAGTTTCAGCTCAGCTCAGTTTCCTTACTGTGAAACATATATCTATCATAATTGTCTACTTCGCTGGGTAATTTGGCGAAATCAGCATTGAAAAAGGACGCAAAAACTATAGGACTGTGTATACAGTATGTTTTACCCCTACCAAATGTCACTGTTGAAGTATTCTTATAACCTGTGGACAATATGACGTTCTGATGACTCTAACCTAAATACCCAGCTCTCAAAAAAAGACACCAAGAAATAACATGAAGCCAAAGCGGGCATCCTTCCTTCGGTCATTGTACCAGACTAACAGAGAGTAGCTGGTTTTCCATCTTAAACAGAAATAATGCACATAGTAAGCGCTCAATAAATACTACTGAATGAAAAGTAATGGCCCCGTAGCTGCTAAGAGCTCAGGTTTCCACAACAAGCGGAGCTACATTTTAGGTCTTGGAACCTCGACTCTCCTGCCTGCCTCCCTTTCCTTGACAGCTCAGCTTTCGTTCTAGATCCATCGGTGAATGAGGATGCTGGGGGAAAGAATTCTTCCATGTGCTGCATCCACTAATAATAATAATAATGGTATTTGTGAAGTGCTCGCTGTAATAATAATAATTACTGTGGTATTTATTAAATGCTTACTATGCGCCAGGCACTGTACTAAGCGCTGGGGTGGATACAAGCAAATCAGGTTGGAAACAGTCCCTGTTCCACATGGGGCTCACAGTCTCAATCCCCATTTTCCAGATGAGGTAACTGAGGCCTAGTGAAGTGCCTTGCCCGAAGGTCACACAGCAGACAAGTGGCGGAGCCAGGATTAGAACCCATGGCCTTCTGAGCCTCAGGCCCGCGCTCTATCCACTGTGCCACGCTGCCCAGAGTGAGGGGTGGTCTGCGCTTGCCAGGACCCTCTTTGAGGAATCCCACAGTCCCACTTCCAACCGGGATGGGGAGGTGAAGGTGGGAAGCAGCATGGTCTGGTTGCAGGAGCCTGCGTTTGGGAGAGGTTATGGGTTCTAATCCCGGCTCTGCCACTTGTCTTCTGTGTGGCCTTAGGCAAGTCACTTCACTGTGCCTCAGTTACCTCATCTGTAAAATGGGGATGAAGATGGTGAGCCCCACGTGGGACAAACTGATCACCCTGTATCCCCCCCCAGCACTTAGAACAGTGCTTTGCACATAGTAAGCGCTTAATAAATGCCATCATTATTATTATTATTATTCTCTGTACCTCATCTGTAAAATGGGGATTGAAGCTGTGAGCCCCATGTGGGACAGAGACTGGGTCCAACCTGATTACCTTGTATCTACCCCAGCACTTGGAACAGTGCTTGGCACACAGTAAGCGCTTAAAAAGGGCTATATTGTTATTATTGTTATTAATAATAATAATATTGGTATTTGAGGTTCTAATCCCGGCTCCGCCGCCTGTCAGCTGTGTGACTTTGGGCAAGTCAGTTGACTTCTTGGTGCCTCAGTTACCTCATCTGTAAAATGGGGATGAAGACTTTGAACCCCACGTGGGACCACCTGATCACCTTGGATCCCCCCCCAGCGCTTAGAACAGTGCTTCGCACATAGTAAGCGCTTAACAAATGCCATCATTATTATTCTACAAGGTCATCAGGTTGTCCCATATGAGGCTCACAATCTTCAACCCCATTTGCCAGGTAACTGAGGCCCAGAGAAGAGAAGCGACCTGCCCGATGTCATGCAGCTGACAGGTGGCAGAGCCGGGATTAGAACCCATGACCCCTGACCCCTAAACCCAGGCTCTTTCCACTGAGCCACACTGCTTTTCTGTTGTTCATATTATAATATTAATAACAATGTTATTATTTAATCATAACAATGGTGGTATTTGTTAAGCGCTTACTATGTGCCAAGCACTGTTCTAAGCCCTGGGGTTGATACAAGGTGATCAGGTGGTCCCACGTAGGGCTCACAGTCTTCATCCCCATTTGACAGAAGAGGGAACTGAGGCCCAGAGAAGGGAAGTGACTTGCCCACCGTCACCCGGAGCCAGAATTCGAACCCATGACCTCCGACTCCCCAGCCCGGGCTCTTTCCACTAATGAGGTTGTCCCACGTGGAGCTCACGGTCTGAATCCCCCTTTTCCAGCTCATAATAATAATAATTGATGGCATTGGCCAAGCCGCTTCTCTCTTGTTCCCATCATCCTATTAATTTGAATAATGACACTGTGGTTATTTAGGGGGAGAAGCGGTGACCTCCCGGAATCAATCCATCAATTAGGGTCCTCGGAGGCGATGGGGGGGGGGGGGGGGTGGAGCTTTGTAGGTGAGAAAAAGGGCAGGGTGCGGGGGCTTCGGGGCCCGCGGGTCTTGTGGGAGGGAAGGGGCGGAGGGGCGGTCCGGTCCGGTCCGGTCCGGTCCGGTCCGGTCCTGTCCGCCCTCCCCCGGCCCCGGCCCTACCTAAGGAGGCTCCGGCCCGAGAAGCGCTGTCCTCCCGGCCGCGCGCCTCAGCGCCATCCACTTCCGCTTCCGCCCCCGGACGCGCGCGCGGGGGGGGGGGGGGGGCAGAGGCGCGCGCGCGGAGAGGAGAGGCGCGCGCGGGGGGGGGCAGAGGCGCGCGCGCGGAGAGGCGCGCGCGCGGGGCTCCTCGCGCCGAGGGAGCGGCCCCGTCGTGCGCAGGCGCGGCAGGCCCCCACCGCGCCCTGAGGCGGCCTGTCTTCCCCCCCCCGCCCCCCACAAGCCGGTCCGATCCAGTTCAAGCCGGTTCGGTCCGGCCCGAACCGCCTGAGGAGGCTGGGTGGCCGCAGGGCAAGCGCACGTCATCATCATCCTGATGTTTGCGAAGCGCTCACTGTGTGCTAAGCGCTGGGGGGGGGGGGAACTCAAGGTTAATAATAATAATGTTGGTATTTGTGAAGCGCTTCCTCTGTGCAGAGCACTGTTCTAAGCGCTGGGGGAGATATAGGGGTATCAGGTGGTCCCCACGTGGGGCTCCCAGTCTTCATCCCCATTTTACAGATGAGGTCACTGAGGCCCAGAGAAGTGAAGTGACCTGCCCACAGTCAGCTGACAAGCGGTGGAGCCGGAATTCGAACCCATGACCTCTGAACTCCCAAGCCCGGGCTCTTTCCACCGAGCCACGCTGCTTCTCTATAGAATCATGATCATGTTGCTATTTCTTAACAATGTTGGTATTTGTTAAGCGCTTCCTAGGTGCCGAGCACTGTCCTCAGCGCTGGGGGAGATACAAGGGTCATCAGGTGGTCCCACGGGAGGCCCAGCATCTTAATGCCCATTTTACAGATGAGGTCACTGAGGCCCGGAGAAGTGAAGTGGCTTGCCCACAGTCGCACAGCTGACAAGTGGCAGAGCCGGGAGTCGAACCGATGACCTCCGACTCCGAAACCCAGGCTCTTTCCACTGAGCCACGCTGCTTCCTCTGTGCAGAGCACTGTTCTAAGCGCTGGGGGAGATCCAGGGTCATCAGGTTGTCCCCCGTAAGGCTCGGAGTCTTCATCCCCATTTTACAGATGAGGTCACTGAGGCCCGGAGAAGTGAAGTGACTTGCCCACAGTCAGCTGACAAGCGGTGGAGCCAGAATTGGAACCCATGACCTCTGACTCCCAAGCCCGGGCTCTTTCCAGTGAGCCACACTGCTTCTCCATATAATCATCATGATGATGCTGTTTCTTAGCAATGTTGGTATTTGTTAAGCGCTTCCTAGGTGCCGAGCACTGTTCTCAGCGCTGGGGGAGATACAGGGGCATCAGGTTGTCCCACTTGAGGCTCACAGTCTTCATCCCCATTTTACAGATGAAGTAACTGAGGCACGGAGAAGTGAAGTGACTTGCCCACAGTCACACAGCTGACAGGTGGCAGAGCGCTTCCTATGTGCCAAGGGCTCTTCCAAGCACTGGGGAGGATACAAGGCCAGCTGATTGTCCCCTGTGGGGCTCACGGTCTTAATCCCCATTTTGCAGATAACAATAATAATAATTAATGATGGCATTGGTTAAGTGCTTACTAGGTGCCAAGCAGTGTTCTAAGCACTGGGGAGGATACAAGGCCAGAAGGTTGTCTCCTGTGGAGCTCCCCATCTTCAACACCATTTTACAGATAATATGATGGCATTTGTTAAGTGCTTACTAGGTGTGAAGCACTGTTCTAAGCGCTGGGGAGGATACAAGGCCATCAATTTGTCCCCCGTGGGGGTCCCCATCTTCAACACCATTTTACACATAATAATGATGGCATTTGTTAAGCGCCTACTATGTGCCAAGCACTGTTCTGAGCGCTGGGGGGCGGGGGGTACAAGGTAATCAGATTGTCCCACTTGGGCCTCACAGTCTTCATCCCCATTTTACACGTGAGGTAACTGAGGTACAGAGAAGTGAAGTGATTTGCCCAAGGTCACACAGCTGACAAGCAGCAGAGCTGGGATTAGAACCCATGACCTCTCACTCCCAAGCCCGGACTCTTTCCACCGAGCCACGCTGCTTCTCTGATGATGATGCCATTTATTAAGTGCTTACTATGTGCCAAGTGCTGTTCTGAGCACTGGAGGAGGGGATACAAGGTAATGAGGTTGTCCCACATGGGGTTCACGGTCTTAATCCCCATTTTACAGATAATAGTAATAATGATGATGGCATTTGTTAAGCGCTTACTGTGTGCCAAGCACTATCCTAAGTGCTGGGGAGGTACAAGGTAATCAGGTTGTCCCACATGGGGCTCACAGACTTCAGAGAAGCAGCGTGGCTCAGTGGAAAGAGCCTGGGCTTGGGAGTCAGAGGTCATGGGTTCGAATCCCAGATCTGCCACTTGTCAGCTGTGTGACTGTGGACAAGTCACTTAACTTCTCTGTGCCTCAGTTCCCTCATCTGTAAAATGGGGATTAAGATTGTGCGCCTCACGTGGGACAACCTGATTACCCTGTATCTACCCCAGCGCTTAGAACAGTGCTCTGCACATAGCGCTTAACAAATACCAACATTATTAGTATTATTATTGTTATCCCCATTTTACAGATGAGGGAACTGAGGCCCAGAGAAGTGAATGCTGCCTTGGGACTGAGCTAGGGAAGCAGGATTCCAGTGCCTGCTGCTTTTCTGCTGGAAGTGGCCAGGATTGGACTAGGATGGTCAGTTGAATGGATCCTGCAGGCTCCATCCACCGTGGTGCCCAGACTTTTTATTTTCCAAGGCTACTAAAATGTTTTGAGCTTTTATCCGGTATCTCTTTTAGTATTGGAAGGATGGTAGTTATCCACATAACGAAAAACTAGACCACTTTCAGATGCTTGAAAGTGTTCTCCTTGATCTGTCACACACAGAACTGCCAAGACATGATCCTCTCTTCTGATGCTTTGCGGAGAGAGAACCTTAACTAAGTCCATTATGGAAGGCAAGTACCTGCTAGTAGCGCTTTATTGATTCTCTTTATTGCTCTCGATTGGGAAGCAGCATGGCTCAGTGGAAAGAGCCTGGGCTTCGGAGTCAGAGGTCATGGGTTCGACTCCCGGCTCTGCCACTTGTCAGCTGTGTGACTGTGGGCAAGTCACTTCACTTCTCTGTGCCTCAGTTACCTCATCTGTCAAATGGGGATTAACTGTGAGCCTCACGTGGGACAACCTGATAACCCTGTATCTCCCTCAGTGCTTAGAACAATGCTCTGCACATAGTAAGCGCTTAACACATGCCAAAATTATTATTATTGTTCTTGTCTGTCTGTCTCCCCTGATTAAACTGTAAGCCAGTCAAAGGGCAGAGACTGTCTCTATCTGTTAACGATTTGTACATTCCAAGTGCTTAGTCCAGTGCTCTGCACATAGTAAGCGCTCAATAAATACTATTGAATGAATGAATACTTTAGGTTGCCCCTAAATGTGAGTTTCCCCTGCACATTTTCAAGAGGAAGCTTTGGGAGAAGCGGGAACATTGATCCCACCTCTGCCACCTGTCAGCTGTGTGACTTTGGGCCAGTCACTTAACTTCTCTGTGCCTCAGTTACCTCATCTGTAAAATGGGGATTCAGACCGTGAGCCCTACTTGGGACAACCTTATAAACTTGGATCTCCCCCAGCGCTTAGAACAGTGCTAGACACATAGTAAGCGCTTAACAAATACCATTATTATTATTTTTCTGACGGCACAGTCTGGTGAGAAGACGATGTGATTTTGGCAGAAATGGCTGCCTATCGATGATCAAGTCTTGCTTAACTGCAACGCGGGGCTTCCTGAATTTTTGTGGTCTGAGAACTGACTGAGCCTTCTATGACCTCTGCTTGGCTGAGGGCCAGCTTCCTCATCTCAGGGAGAGCTCTGGAGTCAGGTCACTGTTGTCAGGGGTCCACAGTGCTTCGCTCATCTTCTCTATTCCCTCACGATCTTGCGTTTAGCCAAGACTCTTCAGAAGAACAGCTACTAAGTGTTTTTGTTAGTAAGCAAATTCCAACTGAAATATTGAAGATTTTAAACATTCAAGAAACAACTTGATAACCTTTTTTCATCATCTTTCTTAAGGGTGTGCTATCTTGTAGGTGCGCTGAATGCCAAGTTGTGTAGGAGAAAAATCACAAAGAACAGGACTAAGCCTTCGTTGAGTGAGTGCTTAAGTGAGGGTGATGATTCATTGACAGAACACTTCATTTGGCAGTCTTTTCTAGTCAACTGCAGGACTCAAGTACGCACACAAATCCATTTTCCTGGAGTGAGGCAAGGGAGCTGATTTAGCCGCATCACAGACATTCCAGCAAAACAAATAGGTGAGGCCCACCACAAAGCCCACCATGAGACCCAATCTAAGGTCCATCATCATCATCATCATCATAATGATGGTATTTGTTAAGCATTGACTCTGTGGCAAGCACTGTTCTAAGCACTGGGGTAGATATAAGGTTATCAGGTTGTCCCACGTGGGGCTCACAGTCTTAATCCCCTTTTTACAGATGAGATGACAGGCACCGAGAAGTTAAGAGACTTGCCCAGAGTCACACAGCTGACGAGTGGCAGAGCCGGGATTAGAACCCACGACCTCTGACTCCCAAGCCCGTGCTCTCTCCCGTGACCCACGCTGCATCACGAAGTCCACCGCAAAGCACACACCCTGAGGCCCACCACTGAGGCATCCGGGAGGCAACCGCGCATTCTCAGCAGACTGAAATTATCCAGGTTTGAATTGGGGTGAAATACTCCCCTTGCTCTCTCAGGAGAGTGTCATGAGATTTTTTAATGTTTTTGAGGATTAGCTAATATTTATATTATTTAAAATTATATTTATATTATATTATTTAAACTATTATAGCAGAAGCACCTTGCATTTGCGTAACGCTTTTCTAGAGCACTTCCATATCAATGACAACTTTCTATCCTCCCAACATTCCCGAGGGTAGTAATAATAATAATTGTGGTATTTAAGTGCTCACTATGTGCCGGACACTTTACTAACCACTGAAGTAGTTACTAGCTAATCGGGTTGGACACAGTCCCTGTCCTACACAGCACTCACAGTCTTAATCCCCATTTTTCAGCTGAGATAACTAAGGCACAGAGAAGTTAAGTGGCTTGCCCAAGGCCACCCAGCAGACAAGTGGCAGAGCTGGGCTTAGAATCCAGATCTTTCTGACTCCCAGGCCCCTGCTCTAGCTACTAGGCCATACTGCTTAGTTGTCGTAGTAATAATATTTATTAGGAACTTACTGTGTGCAGAGCACTATACAAAATGCTGGGAGAGACACATCCTCTCCTTTTTTCAGGTGGGGCAACAGAGAGATTAAGTGAGTTGTCCAAGGTGACACAGCTGGCCGGGGGGGGCTAGAACCAAGTGCTCTTGACTCCCGGACTCATGGCTGCTCTACTTGGCCACCTGACTCCCACCTCTTACTCCTTCCCCCCACGGCCACCCCGAGAGCATGCCGCTCCCCAGGAACTTCAGTGTACTTCTCATGTGAGAGACAGCACCACTCACAGCATGAATTCCTTAGTTTTGGATTGGAAGGCCGGCCCGATGACAGCTCACGGAGCAGGGTTTCTCCTTCTGTTCACTCATTCATCCAGTAGTATTTATTGTACACTGTACTAAATGCTTGGAATGTACAATTCAGCAACAGAGACAATCCCCGCCCAATGACGGGCTCAGAGTCTAAACGGGGGAGACAGACAGCAAAGCCAAACAGAACAAAACAAAAGCAAGACAACATCATCAAGAGAAATAGAATCAAGAAGATCTACACCTCATTAACAATATAAATAGGGTAATAAATAATATATACAAATGAGCACAGTGCTGTGATTTGAAGAGCTCGGTCTTCGGCACAACCTAGGATAGTCATTGTCACACACCATTTATTAAGCACCCCATATTCACAGAATGGCATTGGCAACCGGACATGGCAACTGCATTGCGTGAAAGGGTTCTCACTCAGTGTGGTTTCCTGATATAAACAGCACCACCTTCATGGGGTATTCTCAATTCTAGACTGGGAGCTCGTTACGGGTAGGGTTGTGTCCACTAATTCTTTAGTATTCTCCCAAGCTCTTAGTTCAGTGCTCTGCACATTGCAGGCCCTCAATAAATACCATTGACCTCCCAAGCACTTAGTACAGTGTACTGCACATAGTAAGTGCTCAATAAAGACTGTTGATTGATTGATTTGGGCTGGGGAGTAAAGTTTATTAATTAAAAAATGGCATGGCCCCTAACCTACGTGGGTGTCCCCGCAATTCAGAGAGTCTAAAGAAGCCGATTCCGTTGCCTCAGCCGGCCTCCAGGTTTACTAGCCAAAGACCAGGGGAAGCAGCCGGGAAGCAGCTTGGCCTGGTGAATAGCGCATGAGCCTGGGAGTCAGAAGGACCTGGGTTCTAATCCCACCTTTACCACTTGTCTGCTGTATGACCTTGGGCAAGTCACTTCATTCATTCAATAGTATTTATTGAGCACTTACTAGGTGCAGAGCACTTCACTTCTCTTTGCCTCAGTTACCTCATCTGTAAAATGGGGATTAAGACTGTGAACCCGAAGAGGGACAGGGACAGTGTCCAACCTGATTAACTTGAATCTACTCCAGCACTTAGAACAACGCTTGATGCGTAGTAAGCATTTAACAAATACCATATTATTATTATAATTACCAGGAGCCCCTTCCCAAACCACAATTTGACTGGAAGGGCTGTAGTACCAGAAGGCGTCTAGACTGCCCACTCAACGCCTAGACTAACATCAGTGGTCCCCCCCCCACCCCAGGAGATGCTATAGCAATGCCTGTCTGAACATCTTTGCTTAACTGTGATAATCACCGTTGGGCCTGGCCCCCTCCCCAGTTCTTGTTTTCCTCAAAGAAAAAAAAATTTGCTTTTTGAAAACATTTGGAGAGTGACCCAGTGGGATCTGTGATCCAGGCGGGGACGGGGAGGGGGTGGGAGGAGAGGAAGGAAGGGGCTTGGGGGTCAGGGAGTGGAGTGGGGGTAGGCCAGAAGGGTAGAAGAAGTTTCGTGCTCTGTAAGGTGTGTTTTTGTTGTCTCAACTTGCCTAGCATTTTGGGATGTGTTGGAGTAAAAAGGACTTGCCTAAGTCTGTCCCCTCTTTTTTTCCTTCTTTTTTTTTTTATAAGGTAGCTGTTTATTGGGGTCTTTTCTCTCTGGGCATTTATTCGGGTAGCTTTGCAAAGAGTGTTTCCTAGCAGCAGAATGCAGAAGGCCCATTCATCTCACAATGGACAGAGAGGAAAGAAGGAGCCTGGTTTGTTTAAACTGCTTCTGTCTTCATTCACAGCCTGATGTCCGCGGGCATTGTGACGTCCACAATGGGGCTAAAGGACTCATTGTGGTAGAAAACAAATCAAAATAGAATAAGAGCTGCTAAGATAAAAGAGTCATGCAACAAAATTGTGCAAAAAATCCAAGTCTTACATCTGAGATTTATGTTACCTTTTGGCTGCGTGGCCTATTGACCAGTGTTTATAATAACCACTAGAGTTTCCTAAACAAAGCTGTACATGAGAACTTTATATGAGTAGTATTTGAAGGCCCAGCCCAGCCAGGGTGGGTGTATGGAGGTGCTGCTTGGCCGGCTGTTTACTTGTGCTCTTTCTGGGCTTGCTCTCTACGCAGGGAATCGGCACTTTGCCTTAGGCTTGTTTCCTCCTGGTCATTTTCCAGCCCCAGGACGAAAGGCCAGTGCCCGGGGAGGCGGGCCAGTGCCCGGGGCAGGGGGCCAGCGGCAGCCACAGCCCGGAAGATGCCCAGCTCATCCCGAGCCAACAAGATGTTCGCAATAACCCACTCCCCAAGTCGACAGGCAACAGGTGGAAGGTTGAATAGCTTCACACGTTTCCAGGAGAGGCCGGTGGGGAGGGAAGGACCAGGAGGGCAGGGGGAGGGGAGGGGAGAGGGCTTTGGGGAGCCGATTTGAGGATTAGATCAGATGTTATTGCTAGTGAAAAATTAAACAGCGCAGTGCTCTGGGGAGAACAGATTAATATATTTAGTGACTCGATGCGCACAAAGGCTGCTCATTGTGGCCCCCCCGCCTGAATGCCTGTGAATGGGACGGAGCATATGCAGCCTGTCACCGCAGGTGCTCACATCTGTTCTTCTCCAGGCAGATGCTCACAGAAAAGGGAGGGGGAGGTGGGAGGGGAGGCCGCCAGGGAAGGCCGGCAGAGAAAGCAACCAGCGCAGCCTTTCCTGGAGCTTCCATCCCCCCTCAACTGCCCTTGCCACAGTTCCCTTCTTTGAGGCTCCTTGCTTTCTCTAGGGTGGAACGGGGAGAGGGTATAGAGTAGAGAGGGCACAGGGCGGCGGGACTCGGCCCCTCGAGGAGCATGGAGACAGGCAGAGAGGGGAACCAGCTCAGCAGTTTTTTTAGGCAGCAGGGACTTGGGAAAGGAGGAGAGAGGGAAGGCACAGGCACCCAAATCAAATGTTGGCCTCCCAATCCCCACCCAACCCCAGCTTCGTTTATTCATTCGTTCAGTCATATTTATTGAGCGCTGACTGTGTGCAGAGCACTGTACTGAGCGCTTGGGTTCCTCCCCCCTCCCATGTACATGTCTGTGATTGATTTATATTGATATCTGTTTCCCCCCAACTCTAGACTGTAAGCTCGTTTTGGGCAGGGAAAGTGTCTGCTTATTGTTGTATTGTACTCTCCTAAGCGTTTAGTACAGTGCTATGCACACAATAAGTGCTCAATAAATACCACTGAATGAATGAGAATACAATATAACAATAAACAGGCACATTCCCTGCCCACAAAGAGCTCATAGTCTAGGTTTACAGCAGGGCAGTGGACCTGGAGGTGACGCGGGGTGTTCCTGGTTCGTTGGGATCGCAGTGGTGGTGATGGTGTGGGTGTTTTGGTTTGTTCCAGTGAAGGAAGTGATTGATGAGTTTCCCTGGGGAAGAGTCAGTCAGTCAGTGGTATTTATTGAGCACTTACTGTGTGCAGAGTGCTGTACTAAGCATTTGGGAGAGTACAAAATAACATTAAACAGGCACATCCCCTGCCCACAATAAGCTTACAGTCTAGGTGGGGAGACAGACATTAATACAAATAAATAAATTACAGATATGTACGTTAGTGCTGTGGGGCCGGGAGGAGGGAATGAATATAGGAATTGAGTCAGGGCGTTGCAGAAGGGAGTTGAAGAAAAGGAAAAGCGGGTTTAGTCAGGGAAAGTCTCTTGGAGGAGGTGTGCTTTGAAGGAGGTAGGGGGGAGAGTATTTGTCTATCAGATATGCGGAGAGAGGGCTTTCCCGGCCAGAGGCAGGCCGTGGGCGAGAGGTCGGCGGTGAGATAGACGAGATGGAGGCACAGTGAGGAGGTTAGCATCAGAGAGGCAAAGCGTGCGGGCTGGATTGTAGTAGGAGTTTGACGAGATGAGGTCGGAGGGCACAAGGTGATTGAGTGCTTTAAGGCCAATAGTGAAGAGTTTCTGTTTAATGCGGAGGTGGATGGGCAATTCATTCATTCATTCATTCAGTCGCATTTATTGAGTGCTTACTGTATGCTTGGAAAATAGAATTCGGCAACAGATAGAGACAATCCCTATACAACAGTGGGCTCACAGTCTATTGGGGAAACATGGACTGAACAGTTTTGTGGAAAAACGATCAGGGCAGCAGAGTGAAGTATGCACTGGAGTAGGGAGAGAAGGACAGGTATGCCTGGCCTTCCTCCTAAAGGCTGGGAGTAGAAGGGGACCCCACCTGGCATTGAGGGGAGTGTGGGGCCCGGTCAGTTGTGGCCAGACCTAGGGATCCGGACAGCAAGAGCCCCTCATGGCCAGGGCAGGATCAGTGAAGGGATCATAGAGGAGCAGCGTGGCGCAGTGGAAAGAGCACGGGCTTTGGAGTCAGGGCTCATGAGTTCAAATCCCAGCTCTGCCACTTGTCAGCTGTGTGACTCTGGGCAAGTCACTTAACTTCTCTGTGCCTCAGTTCCCTCATCTGTAAAATGGGGATTAAGACTGTGAGCCCCACGTGGGACAACCTGATTCCCCTGTGTTTACCCCAGCGCTTAGAACAGTGTTCTGCACATAGTAAGCGCTTAACAAATACCAACATTATTATCATTGGTGTAGCCAATAGAGCAATCCCCTCTCCCCCTCCGCTTTGGTCAGAATATGCACGAAAACAGGAAAGTCTGAATTTTCCAGTTCCATGTCCTGACCACCCCAATCCACTGCAGAGAGTTCATGCAGCATATTAGATAGCTGACCATGAAGGATTCGAAATTGGAGTTTAATGGGAAGGAAGCAGGGAAAATCAGTAATTAGCATTCATAACAGGTTAGATAGCCTTCCCTCCTGGAAGAGAGTCAGTCCAGTTTTGGGCCCACTCAGTTCAGGCAGAGGACTGGGATCCCTTAGCCTGAGAGGGCCAGGTGGGAACAGTACTGAAGCTCCTCTCCCTCAGTTTCCCTTTTCTTCCCTTTCCTCCTCCGGGTCTCCTGCTCCTCTCCCTTCTTTCTCTTTCCCCCTTTCCTCTTCATCCCCCTCCTCTTCCTTTTTCCTGATCCTTCCCATCCTCCTTCTCTCTTCCACGTCTACTTCCTCTCCCATCTTCTCTGTCTTCCTCCTCCTCCTCTTCTTGCACTTCTTCCCTCCTCCTCATCTTCAGTCTCTGCATCCTCCTTTTCCTCCTCTTCATGGTCACTTCTGGAAGGCTGGCCAGCCAACCCTAAACCAGAAGCAGCAAGTCTCTGTGGTCTCTCGACCGTGGTCAGGCACAAAGGTGTGCGAGGAAAGGAAAGGGCGGTGGGATGAAGACTCATTCAAATGTATTTATTGAGCGCTTACTGTGTGCAGAGCATTGTATTAAGTGCTTGAAGGATCAGAATCCTTCCTGATCCTGATCAGGGTGTTGAAAATTCAACACCCATTTGGTAAAACTTGGGTTGGAAGCTGCCTCTAGGCCTTGGCTCCCTGATGTGGCACGATTCCAGGCGGGCGTCACCCCCGTCCCGCCTCCTCTCACCCCTCGCCCTCTCCTGGCAGTCCCTATCCAGGAGCCCCAGGACCCAAGCCACTTCCAGAGTGGAAGTTTTAGAAAGAGGAGCACCCCTCCAAACTGGGGCAGCTGGATCCTGGGAGTCAGTCAGGGAAGGAGAGAGGGGCCGGGTCTCTGCACCCACTTCAGGAAAATCGCCTGGAGCTAAACCGGGTTCCCTAGAAGAGAGGACGTTCGTGGTGAGGACTCTGGGTGTCTCGTGTGCATCTGGCAGCATGCGTAGTGGGTAGAGCATAGGCCTGGGAGTCAGAAGGTCATGGGTTCTAATCCCGGCTCTGCCTCTTGTCCGCTCTGTGGCCTTGGACCAGTCCCTTCACTTCTCTGGGCCCCAGTTCCCTCGTCTGTAAAATGGGGATTAAGACTGAGCCCCGTGTGGGGACAGGGACTCTGTCCAACCCGATTTGCTTGTAACCACCCCAGTGCCTGGCACCTAGTAAGCACTTCACAAATACCACTATTATTATTATTATCGTCAGCGTTCGTGTGTGAGAGACGGGGAGGGAGAAAGAGAAAAGGAATGGATGAATGAGATGTTGGCCGTGTTTCTGTAACCCGGAGGGTGTGCAGTCCCGCCCCGGGAACCGGGCTGGCCACCTTCGCCGAATCGGCCCTCGGGAACCGGTAGACGGGCCCCGGGCGGACAGCGGCACGCGACCGGCCTCACCCCTCGCCGGAATATTAAACCTGCTTCCCCCTCCCCGGAGGCACCCCGGGAGGGAGGGAAGAGAAGGAGGGATGGAGGGAGGGAGGAAGAGAAGGAGGGAAGGAGGGAGGGAAGGGAAGGAGAGAGGGAGAGGGAGAGGGCAAGGCGGAAGAGCAGCTGGCCGCAGTAATCTGATCTAGAGACAAAGGAATGCCCCTTCGGCCCTCTAGGGTCCCAGGTAAACACACACGCTTTGTTATGGAAATAAGAGGCGAAGGAAGGGTTGGAGCAGATGATTCGCGATTTGGGAAAGAAGAAGGGGAGGGGGGTAAGAGGGGGGCAAGGGAAGGGGGGGCGGGAGAAAAAGCCACTAAGCTGCCGCTTATCCATCATCTGCGTTCTCTGGGTGCCAGCTGAGCCACGCGACCCGCCCTTTCTCATTCAAATCAGCACATGCCTTTGCAACTTTGGGCGAACCTCCGCGCTAAACTTATCACGGCTCCCAGCGCCCAGGAAAAAAACAACCCCCCCTCCCATTAAAAAAAAAAAACCCGCAGGAAAGAGTTCCCCGAAAAGAGCCAGCACCGGGACGAACCGGGGCCCGGGGAGGGGAGCAGAAGCGCCCCGAACCCCGACCTCTCGCCGACCCCCCACCCCACCCCCCGCCCTCCACGAATCCCCGAATATTCGTGGGAGTCCCTATTAGAAGAATCAGCGCAGCGATCTGCCAACGTTGAAATTTACGTTCGGTATCATTGAGCAGGGTATGGGGAGGCGGGCGTCTGTGCGTGTCCGTCTGTCTGTCTGTCTGAGGGTGAGTGTGCCGGCCCAGGATTTCCCTTTCTGCCTGTAAAGAACGTCTACTTGCTATACCTTGCTGTGTGAGCCCCACGCGTTTAGGAGGCGCCCATCCAACTCTCCTTTCGGCACGTGATGGGGTGCGCCCCTCCGGGTGTACAGCAGGAAGGTTTAAGCCTGCGGTTTTTATGCCTATAAAAACACAAAAACCCTCTGAGGGACGGAGAGCAGGCAGAGGCTATGTTGACGAGCGATGTGATGCTAATACTAATTAATAAACATGCTTTCAGGCCCCCTTCCAAGTCAGCTGGCATGTTTGATCAACACAAGATTGGCTAACTGGAAGTTTTCGACTTTGTTGTTCTGTACACGGATTCCTCATTCTTCTGGGGAGAGAAGCGGCCCTGGTTTTCGGCGGGTCTGTTGGGTACACAGCCCGCCCGAGAGAGCACCAAAACTCGGCCCTGTCTGCGGAGCTGTTGATACACAAAACCGAACCCGCCTTCAGCTTCTGGTTTTTCGGGTCCGGGAGGGGCGGGGGTGTTCTGCTCTAGGGTCGTTTCCAAGTGCCCACCCCTCCCTGCCACCCGGCTGGGACGGGGGATGGAGCCGGGATGCAAACCCTGCCGGTGAGGATTGACGCTCGTCCCACCGAACCCTCGACTGTCGTCGTGGGCTCGTCCCGCACAGCCCGGGGGTGGGGGTGGGGGTGGGGGGCGGGGGGTGCTGCTGCTACGCTAAGCACTGTGCTGAGTGGGTGGATCCTGGTTAACGAGGCCGGGCACAGCCCCTGCCCCAAGAGGGCTTTACAGCCTGGCCTAGTAGCAAGAGCACGGCTGGGGAGTCAGAGGTGGTGGGTTCTACTCCCGGATCCTCCACTTGCCTGCTGTGTGACCTTGGGCAAGTCACTTCGCTTCTCTGAGCCTCGGTTCCCTCATCTGTAGAATGGGGATCAAGGGTGTGAGCCTGGTGCGGGACAGGGACTGTGTCTACCCCGGCGCTTAGAGCAGTGCTTGCTGCATAGTGCTTAACAAAGGCCATAATTATTATTATTATTATTACAGTCCGAGGCGGTGGTGGGTAGCGGGAGGGAGGGGAAACAGGTATTTCATTCCGATTTTCTAGCCGTGCCCCTGTCTCCACACCCCGGCGCACTGTCCCAGCACCCGACCCCGGGCGTCTGCTGACGTGGAGGCCTTCTGCAGTTGCCCTTTGCCCCGTGACTCGGCCGGGGCATCCAGAAGGGTTTCAGCGAGAGTTCAGGGCCCTTCTTCGAGGAGCAAGGTGAGGGTGCGCAGCTGCGGGCGCGGGCTAACACCACCGCAGGTCTCTTGAACATACTTTAACTTAAGCTCCCTCGCGCGTCTGTGGGGCTGGGGGCGCTGCGTTATGGGAGTATAGAGACATGCGGTTGGGGAGTGAAAAAACGCCATTTGGTTAGGAGCAGATGGCTGGCTAGGGGCTGATCGCGTCTGAAGGCGTGTCATTCCCTTCAGCTCAAATCCCTAAGGGCTCCCCTTGTCTTCCCAATCAATGAAAATTAAAGTGCAAAGAAAGGATGAATGGTTAGACCTCGAGCCCCTCCTTTGTTCCTCCCAGCTACTGGTGGGCAGGAGTTAAACTACAACAGGGTCCTATAGAAACACTTGGTTAAACAGTCCCCGCTAGCCCAGCATCTGAGAAAGAGGGAGGAGGGACAGGGAAAGAGAAAGGGCGCGGGGATCGGGAGACGGAACGGGACGGAAGGAGAGAGAGAGAGAGAGAGAAAGAGAGAAACGAAGAAGAAGAGAGGAGGAGGAGGAGAGAAAGGAAGAGGAGGAGAGAAAGGAGGAGGAGGAGGAGAGAGAGGAGGAGAGAAAGGAGGAGGAGGAGGAGGAGAGAGAAGAGGAGGAGAAGGAGGAGGAGGTGGGGGTGGAAGGGGAAAAAAAAGCTTTCTGCTTGATTTCCCCAATACAGAATCGCGTGGCATAAATTAAGTTGGAAGAGAATGAGCCCTTTGGGCAGGGTTCTGATGGATTTTTCGAGGCCTTTCAGTTACGCTTTACCGCAGTAATCGAGAAATCTGTGCCGCGTCAATTTAACAAATACTTGGTACTGAGGGGGTTTGTTAAAGATTCGGGGCAAGGTTTTTTTAAATATATTTATATAAAAAAGCTAAGCCCTTACGCGTGGAACTTTTTATTTCCAGTTTTTTAAACAGAGTTGCAAATGAGAGGAATTTCTAACTCTAGCATCCGATTAAAAGATCTGCGGTGATGTTACCGCTATCACTTTTCACCTCCATGTAGAGCCAATGTTCTCTTTAGAAGGAGTCTCCCCCTGCGACCTTTCCACCGGCACCTTCCCCTCCCCTCCCCTCTCCCATGAGCTCAACATTTGGCCTTCCCTATGCAATTTCTTTAAATTCCAGGTGCGAAACAGATTCCGCCTGAATTCGAGGTTCATAAGAAACTTGTCACCGGCTAAAGAGAAGTAGTCTGTGACATTAGGTAGCAAGAGTCGTCTGCGATTCGCTGTGGCCGGTGCCTTCGGGGAAGGGGGTACCCCAGCGCTTAGTATAGTGGCCGGCCCGTAGTGAGCGCTTAACAATGCCATAAAAATGGGAGATGGAGGTTAGCGCTGCTTCTTCAGCAAGTCTCGACAGCACCTGAGAGGGGGGGCCGGGAGGGAGGAGTCTCATTGCCGAAGACAAGGACTCGGTGGCGACGGCCCTGAAAGCGTCCTCGAGTTAAAGCCAACGTTACGGGGCATCCATGTGCCCC
This sequence comes from Ornithorhynchus anatinus, assembly GCF_004115215.2. Lineage (NCBI taxonomy): Eukaryota > Metazoa > Chordata > Mammalia > Monotremata > Ornithorhynchidae > Ornithorhynchus > Ornithorhynchus anatinus. Next base: position 169,624 of record NC_041746.1, on the reverse strand, counting down.
GACAGCCTTGCCCCCGGCCCCCCAGCCCCTCAGCCCCCTCCTCTAAGCCCCAGCCCCCAGCCACTCAGGAGAGCAATGGAAACCTCAAATTTAGCCCTGGGCGGGTCGATCCCTTTTGACTTCGCAGGTAGGGCGGAAGCGGAGGCCAGCCGTGAGTCAAGGTGATGTCCCTGAGCTCGCATGCCGGAGGGTTTTCTGGCAGCACCCGGGATTTTACTGGAAGAAGCGTTACACATTTTTTTCCCCCCTTTCTCCCAAGGCATTGTAAGATAATTTGTGAGCAAGACATCTGCTTCAATGAAAGTCCCATCTTGCCGTGCAAATGCACGTTTCCCTGCAATCGCTTCACCCTAATAAAGCTTGTAGCCCAGCAGACACGTCCAGAGGGTTATTGTGACCAACCCCGCTAGCTTAATCTGGACGGAAACGATCTGTTAGAATGAAAATGGCATTTGTTCAGGCAGTGTCACCTTCCTCCCAGGGAAACCCCCTGCAGCCCATAGGTGTTGGGTTGTGGGGGGTGGCGGTGGAGAGAGAGAGTTAGGGAAGGTGGGGGGGAGGTGGGCAAGGGGCAAGGATGGGAAGTCCCAGTGCAAAACGGTGGGCAAGAGTCAGAGGAATGAGGCCAATTAAAAAAAAATCCTTGCAAGCATAATTAAGAATTTTTTCCCCCTTTTTCTGAGTTGAGGGCCCATATCCGTAGGCCTGGGTGTGTGTGTGATCCCCCCACTATCTCTTAAAAAATAATCAAAACAAAAGTTCTAGTGTCTGATGGATGTGCAAAAAAATAATAAGGTGGCGGTTGGTGTAAAGATGTTTTTTAGGGTGTTGTTTTTTTCTTTTTTTTGCTGGAAGGGATTTCTTTAAAATATGTGGCGGCCATTGTTGCCGCGGCAGCAGCGTGCGCCGAGGGGCTCTTTCACTCGGCCGCATTGTGCGGCCGAGCAGGTGCTGCCCGCATTACCATACAGCTGAGAGGACAAAGAGCCGACTGATTCAGCCTTCGCACAATAACAAACTGCCTTAATGACAGCCACGCGAGCGACACACACCAAACTCACTTTTTACCAAGCTGAAGGAGGAGAAGGGGAGAGGAAAAAAAAAAAAAGCGCAGGGGATCGGGAGCGAGCGAGCAAGAGACAGAGACAGAGAGAAAGAGAGACAGACGGGCAGACGGGAGGACCCAGGGGAAAGTGGATGATAACTGTCCTTCGCCAGGGGCAGCCAGGAGTCCAGACCTGGGAAACAAGTGGTTTTGGCCTGCGTTCCGCATAGACGGAAATTCGGGGCAAAGCAAGGATGAGGATGAAGAGATGGAGGAGGAGGGGGGAGGAGGAGGACGACGACGAGGAGGAGGAGGAGGAGGAAGAGAAGCGTGAGGAAAGCCTAAGCTCCTCCTTTGCCTCCCCCCTCCCCATGCCCCCTCTTCGCCCTCCCCCGCCTCCCGCTCGTCCTTCTCCTCCTCCTCCTCCTCCTCCCCTCCCCCGGTCCCCGCTGTCTATGCCAGGGCCGACCTGGGCAACACGCTCAGAGGTTTGCGTCCCGATCTCTTTCCCAGCAGTTTCCGAAGTTTGAAGAGCCCCCAACCGTCTCTCCTTCCCTGTGCACACACCTCATCCCGGCTTCCCCATCCTTTCCCCTCGCCCCCTGTCCCCGGGTGGGATGTCCAAGTCAAGCCCCAAATAAGGAGTTTGGATCGGTGGCGGATTTCCGAGGCGGATGGATGATTTCATGTGCAGTCCCCCAAGTACCTGTCCTCTAAGGCTAAGCTCCCCACCCCGCAACCCGGCAGGGGCAGCGGGGCTCGCAGAGCGGTCGTCGCGGGCGGCCTTGGGGAGGGGCGCTGGGCCGAGGGTCCTCAGACCCAGCCAGATCTTTGGCGCTTTTCAGGTGTCTGAGCCTGTGAGTTATTTTCCTGCTGGGATGGAGTGGTGATCGCGGGCCTGCGGGCGAACCTGCCCCCCGGCGCGGAGAGCTGGGAGGAGAGAGGGCAGGGGCAGGAGCAGGGGCAGGGGCAGGGGCAGGGGCAGGGGCAGGGGCAGGGGCAGGGGGTGGCCTTCGCTCTGCCCGGAGCTGAGGGCAAGGCGGGCGCGTTGGGGAAAGGGAGGGAGGGGAGGGGAAAGGGGGCTTGCGGGGAAAATTGGGCAGGAATATAAAGGAGTGACATTTGGTTTTATGCGAAGAACAGGAGGAGGAGGAAGAGGATGGAGGGAAAAAGAGGAGGAGGAGGAAGAGGAAAAGTGGGAAGAGGAGGAAGAGAAGGCAAGGATGAGAAGGAAGAGGAAAAGTAGGAAGAGGAGGGAAAAAGGAGGAGGGGAGGAGGAGGAAAAAGAGGAAGAGGAGGAGGATGAGGAAGAAAGGAGGAAGGGGAGGAAGGGAAAAGGAGGAAGAGAAGGAAGAGGAGAAAGGGATGAGAAGAGGAGGAAAGAAAAAGGAGGGGAGGAGAAAGAGGAGGAAAAGGAGGGAGGAGGAGGAAAAGGAAAGGGAGGAGGAAGAGGAAGAGAAGGAAAGGGAAAAGGAGAAAGGGAAGAGGAGGAGGAGGAGGAAGAGGAAAGGAGGAGGAGGAGAAGGAAGAGAAGGAAAGGGAAAAGGAGAAAGGGAAGAGGAGGAGGAGGAAGAGGAGAGGGGAAGGAGGAGGAGGGAAGAAGAAGGAGGAGGAGGAAGAGGAAAAGAAGGAAGAGGAAAGGAGGAGGAGAAGGAAAGGGAAAAGGAGAAAGGGAAGAGGAGGAGGAGAGGGGAAGGAGGAGGAGGGAAGAAGAAGGAGGAGGAGGAAGAGGAAAAGAAGGAAGAGGAAAGGAGGAGGAGAAGGAAGAGAAGGAAAGGGAAAAGGAGAAAGGGAAGAGGAGGAGGAAGAGGAGAGGGGAAGGAGGAGGAGGGAAGAAGAAGGAGGAGGAGGAGGAGGAAGAGGAGGAGGAGGAGGAGGAGGAGGAGGAGGAGGAGGGGGGCGGGGCGGGCGGGGGAGGGGAGGAGGGTTGCACATTTTACAGCTCACTGACCATTTGGCGATCCATTGAGAGGGGTTGGAAAAGGTTCCTTTGTGACAGGTCTGGCCAGATTGGGGGTCCGCCCATTTGCATGTCATTAAGCGCGCCGGCGTCCGGCGGGATATAAGGCGGCGGGCGGCGGGCGGCGGGAGGCAGGCGGCGGGCGGCGGGCGGTACGGACAAGGGACGGTCGGACGGACGGACGGACGGACGGAAGGAAGGAAGGAAGGAAGGACGGACGGACGGACAAGGGACTCACGGCCAGAGCTTCCCCTCACCGACCGGGCCCGGCCCAGCAGAGAGGCGAGGAGAGGCGAGGAGAGGAGAGGAGAGGGGAGGAGAGGAGAGGAGAGCAGACCCCCCCCCCGGCCCAGAGGAGGGGAGACCCCGGCGGGCGGAGGCCAAACGTCGTGGGCCCGGACCGGCGGGCAACAAGCAGCCGCGCGCGCGAGCTGGCCCGCTCCAGACCACCCCCCTCCCCACCCCACCCCCCCAAAAAACTCTCCCCCTCGGCGTGTGGTTCATCCTTTTTAAAATTCTCTTCTCCTTGGATTCGTTGAAAAGAAAGGAAAAACCAATAAACGACCCAACCCAGATCACTTGCCGCGGCCAAGGAGCTCGAGCCTAACGTGGTCTCCGAAAAGCATCGCCGCCGCCGCTCTGAGCCTTGCGAGAGACCATCTGCAGGGGCCGCCCCTCCGCGGCCCTCCGCCGGACCCTCCGCCGGACCCTCCGCCGGACCCTCCGCCGGACCCTCCGCCGGACCCGCCCGGAGACCTCGGGGATATCCAGGGCTCGCCCTCTCGCCCGGAAGCCGCCTGCCAATTGAGCGAAACGTTGCGGGGGAGGTCGGGGGCCGTCTCTCTCGCTGTCTCTCGCGGTCTCTCGCTCCCCCGTCTCCCGAAGAGAAGGAGCGAGCGGCCGAGAGAGGGCGAAGGCGGCGTGGCCCGCCCGCCCCCGGGGACGGCCCGGGAAGGGCAGAAAATCGAAAGTTGCCGGGGCGAGGACATCCGCCTCTCCTTCCTCCCGGCGGGCTCCCCTCGAGGGCCGAGGCTCCGGCGGCCCCGGACCGACCGACCGTCCGACCGACCGACCGACCGACCGACGGACGGACGGACAGTGAGGCCGGGGCAGGAGGCCGGTCCGGGACGGGGCTCCCCGCCAGACCCTCCTTTCCCAGCAAGGGCTCGACCCCGCCGCGCCACCGAAAGGGAGAGGACGAGGCCCTCCGGCGGAGCCGACATGGGACCGCCGTCCACGCTGACCCTGGTCGTGGTCACCGCCCTCCTGCCCCAGGTAAAGGACCTCGGGGGGACGGGCCGGAGGACCGGGCGGCTGGGTCCGTCCGGCCGCGCCCGGAGGAGGCGGCCCCCGGCCCCGGGAGTCCGGCCGGCCTCACCGACCCGTGTCCGGGGTAAAGTCGCCGCCGCCGCCCTGGACTTGAGCCGGCCCCGGGTGGGCGGTCGGACGCCTGGGTCCCGCCGAGGCTGCCGCGGGCCGCGGGGGTCAGCGGAGAGGGGCCGAGGGTGGGTCCGCGGGTCCGTGGGTCGGTCCCCCCCGGGGGGGTGGGCAGCGGGGACTCCGGTCGCCGGGCTCCTCCCACCGCCGCTTTCCCCCCCCCCCCCATCCCCTCCACCCCCCATCCCCTGCAGGTCTGCGGGTCCGGCGTGTTCGAGCTGAGGCTGCAGGAGTTCGTCAACAACAAGGGGCTGCCGGGGAACCGCAACTGCTGCGGCGGCGCCCCCGCGCCCCCCGCGCCCCCCGCGGCGCCCCCCGCCCCGGGCCTGCAACTGCACTGCGACTGCAAAACGTTCTTCCGCGTCTGCCTCAAGCACTACCAGGCCAGCGTGTCCCCGGAGCCGCCCTGCACCTACGGCAGCGCCGTCACCCCGGTGCTGGGCGCCAACTCCTTCAGCGTCCCCGACGGCGCCCGCGGAAAGGACCCGGCCTTCACCAACCCCATCCGCTTCCCCTTCGGCTTCACCTGGCCCGTGAGTCGTCGGCCCCCTCCCCCGCCCTCCTGCCTACGTGTGTGTGTGCGCGGGGTCGGTGGGTGTGAGGGGTGGGATGTGGGTCTGTGTGTATGCGGCGGTGTGGAGGTGTGCGAGGTTCGACCAAGCCGGGACTTGCCCCAGCGCGGAAGGACCGGCAGGGATCAAGTGGCCCAGAGAAAGCCCCAGGGATGGATGACGGGGAGAGAGGGAGAAAGGATGAGGGCCCGGCTACCCAGGTGGGGTTCAGGCCCAGTTGCCCAGATGGGATTCAGGCCCGGCCGCCCAGGTGGGGTTCAGGCCCGGTCGCCCAGATGGGATTCAGGCCCGGCAGTCCAGATGGGGTTCAGGCCCGGCCGCCCAGGTGGGGTTCGGGCCCGGCCGCCCAGGTGGGGTTCGGGCCCGGCCGCCCAGGTGGGGTTCGGGCCCGGCCGCCCAGGTGGGGTTCGGGCCCGGCCGCCCAGGTGGGGTTCAGGCCCGGCCGCCCAGGTGGGGTTCGGGCCCGGCCGCCCAGGTGGGGTTCGGGCCCGGCAGTCCAGAGGGGGTTCAGGCCCAGCAGGAATCCACTGAGCTTCTGGCCGTAGCTTCAGAGGAAGGCGCCCCGTGGGGGGAGGGTATTCACAGCATTCGATTCTGGACCTCGCCGACCCCCACTTCTCCTCCACGCTATCAGTCCGAAACGGACGGGGCCTAGAGTGTGGGAAAGTTTTGATTTCCCCACTTCTGTTCCCCTCCATCCCCCGACACTTCTTCGGAGGGACGGGTTCTGTCACTGTCGGCCCCGCGTGAAACTCCCAGAGACTCCCTTCTGCCGCCCTTCCCCCTCAGACCCACTGTGTGAAACTGGGTGAGCCCAAGTGCCAAGATTAATGACAACTGCTCTCTCTTCCCCTCCTCCCCGCTACCCCTCCACTCCCCCGCCCCCCACCATACACACATAGACACACACTCTCTATCCTGTATTAACAGGCTGAAAAAACATTCCAGGAAGCCAATCTTCAAAAAGTTGTTCCATTTCCTTGAGAAAAGCGAGCCCCGGTCCCCACCCCAGCCCCCCGCCGCCGCTGTCGCCCAGGTTCGGTTTTTTCTGGATGTCAGATTCGCACTCATTTCCTTTTTCCTTTTTTCTAGGGAACGTTTTCGCTCATCATCGAAGCTCTTCACACGGATTCCCCCGATGATCTCACTACAGGTAAATCCCTCGACTGCCTGCAGGGAAGGGGTGGGGGTGGGGGGCGGTGGACAGGGGCAAGACGGACTCTGGCTTCCTCTACTTCCCTCTGCAATGGAAACTCTTATAACCTCTGTGCTTCCGGGGCTCGCCTGCTGACCTAGAACTTCTCAGGATTCCTCTCCTGACTCCCTCCCCCAATAGTCCAACAGTTCTCTCCCTTTCCTCCCCCAGACTTTGCTCCCCTTGCCCTCCTGTCTTCTACTCTCCCCCTCCAGCCACCCCCTGTCCCTGCTCCCCTTGCCTTCCTACGTGCTACTCTTTTCCTCCAGCTGCCCCCTCTGTCCTCCAGCCTGTCCCTCAAGCTTGGCCAGGAATCCCTGCTCCCTCTGCCTTCCTGGCCCCCGACTCTCTCCCTCCGGCCACCTCCCTCTTCCCGCTCCCCTGTCCTACTGCCCCCAGTTTCTCCCTCCAGGTCCTGGCTCTCCCTGCTCCCTCTGCCATCCTGTCCCCTCCTGCCCCCTAGATTCTCCCTCCAGCCTTGCCATCTCTCCTGGTTTCTCCTGCCCTCCCACACTCCACTCTCTTCCTCCAACCGCCCCCTCTCCCTGCTTCCCCTGACTTACTTCCACCATCTCTCCTTCCAGCCCTGCCATCTCTCCCTGTCCACCTCGCTCTCCTACCCTGTAATCTCTTCCAGCTTTGCCCTCCAGCCACCTCTTCCTGCTTCCCCTGCCTTCCTACCCCCTGCTCTCTCCTTGCTTCCCCCAGGCTCTCCCTGCTTCCTCAGCCTTCCCGCCCCTAGTCTCTCTCTGCCCCTGACCCTCTCCCTCCTGCCCCCACCTTTCCCAGCTTCCCCTGGCCTCCTGCCTGTCTCCCTCTAGACCCATCACCTCTTCCTGATCCCTGGGTCCCCCAGACTCTCTCCCCCGGCCTCCTCCCTGTCCCCGCTGGGCTCAGGGCCCTCTCCTCTGTGGCTGCAGAGAATCCGGAACGATTGATCAGCCGCCTGGCCACCCAGCGGCACCTGACCGTGGGCGAGGAGTGGTCCCAGGATCTTCACAGCAGCGGCCGCACGGACCTCAAGTACTCGTACCGCTTTGTCTGTGATGAGCACTACTACGGCGATGGCTGTTCCGTCTTCTGCCGCCCCCGGGATGACGCTTTCGGCCACTTCACATGCGGGGAGCGAGGCGAGAAGGTGTGCGACCCCGGCTGGAAGGGCCAGTATTGTACCGAACGTGAGTACCTCGAAATTTCACCCATGCGGATCCTAGCCTGTGTGTTGGTGTGTGGGCCTGCGTGTACAGGCGTGTGTGTCTGCACGTGGTATGTTGCACACGAGATGAGGGGTCCTGATCCGCCCCTGTCCAGGCCCTCGGAGAAGCAGCGTGGTGGCCCGGGGTCAGTCAGTCCAATACATGGCGGTCGGCTGGCCGGTGCCCGGCCCCACGCTGCTCCGGCGGTGGCGTGGTACGTGGTAGGTGTCACCACCCTGGGGCAAGCAGGGATGCCGGGGGTTGCTTCCGGCCAGCCGGCCAGAAGACCGAGACAGGGAGGAAGCCAATCTCTTAGTGCCCCAGTGGGCAGAATCTCTCCTCCCTCCCCCACAACCCAACTTCACTGGCTGCCCATCGCTAGTCCCCACCACCCACATGCATAGTCTGCCTACCTCCGGGCCTGCTTGGCAGGGCGTGCAGTTTGTGGTCCAGAGAAGTTTCGGCTTTGCTTTCCGGGGACGAGCAGTATCGACCGCCCCGTCTCTCCCCTCTCCCCCTCCCCTTCTCACCTGGCGGAGGTAGGTCCCACAGGGTGTGTGTGTGTGTCAGGGAGTCCCTGCAGGGACAACCAGGTGGAAGTGAAGGAGGGAGAGAGGGAGGCCAGGGTATCTGGGGGTGGGAGGCAGGGAGGAGAGGGTCTGGAAGCTAGCAAGGGCTCGTTGCAGAGCCTGGCTCCTGCTTTCCCATTCACCCCTGCTGGAAGGAGAAGATCGATTCTCCATCCGGTTCCCTTTGGAGCAAGGCATTGTGCCTGGCCCGGCTTTGTCAATTTGAGCTTGAAGAGCCGCTGGCTTCATGAGCGCCTCTCTAACCAGGCTGGGTAACCAACTCGAGAAGGGGCCTCTCCCCACTCTCTCCCATCCTCCCTGACCTCCTCCCCGCACCGCCCACCCCCTCTTCCGACCCTTTACGAGGTCGGGACTAGCCCACCCCACGTTTTCTTTTCCTGGACGCGATAGCTATAAACTTAAACTATTTCTCTTTCTTATTCAAATACAAAAGTTTCCCTCCTCCCCCCAGCCTCCCCCTTGCTGAGGAATCACGCGCGTGCCGTAGATTAGATCTCTATGGGGATAGGCTGTCTAGGAAGCAGGCCTCGCTCTCATTGGCCGTGTGCGTGTGCGTGCGCGTGTGTGGGAGAGAGAGCCAGGCCCCCTTTGCTCCCCCCACCCCGCACATGTGTGTGTGTGTGTGTGTGTGTGTGTGTGTGTTGGGGTGGAGGGGGGCCGCGGTATTGTTGCAGCGGGGCAGCTGCTGGAGAGAATAGACAATAGGGCAGCTGTCCAGCCCTGGCACCCTGCACACCAGCTGTCCACTCTTATCTCCACACACACTTTCTGGGCTTCTAAGAGGTGGGGCTTTGTGCATGGGATTGGGAGGGGGAGGGGGGAAGGGAGAAAGGACTTCTGACCCTCTTTGGCAAGAAAAGGGGTTAGAGGGGCGGGGGAGGCCCTGTAAGTCCTCTTTTGTCTGTGTGCAACTGTACGGAGACCAACCGATGGACAGACGCCGGTTCCCAGCAATGAGGAAAGTCCGCAGGGGCTGGATGCCACCAGCGCTCGGCCAGCCCGGGGCTGAGGTCCGCCCCTCTGGGCGCCGTCGCCTAAATTAGGAGGGCGGGTCTCCCCAGCCCAGGAGGTGGCGGGAGCCGGGTGGCCCCGGGGGTGGGCCGGCCGCCGCCTCACCTGTACGTGTGTGCTTTGTTGCAGCGATCTGCCTGCCAGGGTGCAATGAGCAGCACGGCTTCTGCGACAAGCCCGGAGAGTGCAAGTGAGTCCCCGGAACTTTTACCTTCCACCCTTGCCCCCGGGCACCTTTCCCCGGGAGGCACCGTGCCCCCAAAGACGGCCCGGAGACGATCCTGGCCCGACCCGCTGGTTGATGTGGCCCGGCCGGGGAGGCGGGACTCGATCTCGCCAATGTGAGGGAGGGCCGAAGAGGTGGCGGCTGCTGGTGCCAGGGCCCCCGGAGGCTTTCTGGTGAAGGAAACTTGACCGGAAGGTGTTTGCTGTTGTTTGCCCGGGGGTGCGCGGTCCGCTTGGGAAGGGGCTTCCCAAGGGGAGACGGGCTTGGCTTCGGAGGGAGTCGGACTGCACCCATCGGTGACTTGGCAAATTTCCGTGCAGGTGTCGAGTCGGCTGGCAAGGGCGTTACTGTGACGAGTGCATCCGCTACCCCGGCTGTCTGCATGGCACCTGCCAGCAGCCATGGCAGTGCAACTGCCAGGAAGGCTGGGGAGGTCTTTTCTGCAACCAGGGTGAGTTTTCTGTCCTTGGCCCCAGAACATTTTGAGACCAGCACCCCTGAGCTATCAATCAATCAATCAATCAATCAATCAATCAATCAATTAACCGTATTTATTGAGCGCCTGCTGTGTGCAGAGCACTGTACTAAGCGATTGGGAGAATGGAATATGGCAGACATGCTCCCTGCCCACGACGAGCTTACAGTCTAGAGGATTAGCGGTGTGCTCTCCCACTGTGCCACCCCCAGGGGGGCAGTGCAGCTCCACTGCCCTTCCTCACCCCCTTCCCTGTCACTCTCCTGCCCCAGGAGAATAGTCTCCCTGGCTCGCTCTGCCATCCCGGGAGAGCCGTGCGCTCCCCAGCTTACTCTGCCCACCCAGGAAAGCGAACCTTCTGCCCCCTCCTCCAACCCCCCACCCCCACTCGCTGTGCGGTCCCGGGAAGCGAGGCGCTCCGGGCCCCGTGCTGACCATCTCTCCCCCTCGCCTCCGCACAGACCTCAATTACTGCACCCACCACAGACCCTGCCAGAATGGGGCCACGTGCACCAACACCGGCCAGGGAAGCTACACTTGCTCTTGTCGCCCCGGCTACAACGGTGCCAACTGTGAGATGGAGATCAACGAGTGCGACGTCGGTCCCTGCAAGAACGGAGGGAGCTGCACGGTGAGGAACCGTCCCGCTCGGCCCACTCGGCCCAGGGAAGGGAGCGGAGCGGGGAGGGGTGACGGGTCCCCCCACGTCTCCGGGACCGACTTGAAATGACATCCCCTCTGCTCCGCCCAGGATCTGGAGAACAGCTATTCCTGTACCTGTCCGCCCGGCTTCTACGGGAAAAACTGCGAGCTGAGTGCCATGACCTGCGCCGACGGCCCGTGCTTCAACGGGGGCCGGTGCTCCGATAATCCAGATGGAGGCTACCTGTGCCACTGCCCTCTGGGCTACTCGGGCTTCAACTGTGAGAAGAAAATTGACCACTGCAGTTCCTCACCCTGCTCCAATGGTGAGAGGAGTTTGGGGAACCTCGGGGAGCTTGGGGGAGGCTGGGGTCTTTCAGGGCCGGGGAATGGGAAGACTCCAGGACTGGGGAAACCTGCAATGTTCAAATGTGTGTTGGGGAAGCGGCCTTTCAGACCTGAACCCTGGCAAACCCTGAGATTTTAGGCTCTTCCTTTTGCCCGTAGCAGGCACCGGGGCTTGGGTCTGCAGCGGGCACCCAGCCTGGCTGTCCGTCTACAGTGGGCCCCCAGCCCGGCTCTCTGACCACAGTGGCCACCCGGCACTCGGCCCTAATGGCCACTTAATAATGATAACAGTAATAATAATAATGGTCATATTTGCTAAGCACTTGGCACATGTCAAGCCCTGTACTAAGTGCTGGGGTAGACACAAGCTAGTCATGTCCCACATGGGGTTCACTTAGGCCAACTCTCTGCCCGCGGTGGGGGTTCAAACCTGGCAGTCACCGGATCTCTACTGTGCTCCTGGGAGAGCCGGGGGAGGACTGGGGGGGCGCCCCTGGTGAGGGTGGAACTGGCAGGGCAGCTGGCGGGACACGCTGCATGGCACCAACGCCGGCGCAGTGAGCCTTTCTGGGCTCATCTGACCCATGGCCAAATGAATCCGGGGCACAAAGTGGCATCGGCATTGGGGATGAGAGTCGAGCCCCCTTCCCCGGGGACGGGAGTCACCCAGCCCCTCAAGAGTCGACCCGCTTGGGGCAAGAGGTCCTGGCTGGGAGGAAACCAGGCATGGCCTGGCCTCGTCTGCCCGTGTGCGCCTGGGAGCCTTGGCCGAGAGAGGGGCTCCGGAGAGTCCGCGGAGCTCTGCCCCTTCTGGCAGCTCCAGGGTCCCAGGGGTTTGAGGCAGGGGCGGAAGGGGCCCCGTCAAGCAGGCCCCAAAGCTGCGAGGTCCACGCGTTCTCCCAGCACACCGGAGGCCGGAACCAGCGGCTCGGTTCCCCATAGACGGCCGGTCCTCGCTTCCATCCAGCAGTGCAGGGGACGTTGGCCGAAAGCCTGGACACGGTTTATCCTTTTTAAGCTTGTGGGGACCCGGAAGTGCTAGTGTCATCGTCATCTCAGTGACAATAGCCGGCCCTCCGGTCGACTCGAAAGCGCAGCCAGCCCTCTTGCGTGGTATCGGGGGGAGCTGGACGTTTCTGACCTTGGAGCTGTTCCCAAGTCAGAAATCGAGCTTTGATTTTCACTCTCATAGCTTGACGGGCCAGGAGGCGGGGAGGAGAGGGAAGGGGGGATGTCCTGTCCCAGGAGCGGAGGGAGGGGGGCGATGGGCTCTCCTGCAGCGAGGGGGACTGGACCAGACAAGGAAGTCCGCCTTTCTTGGGCCCGCGCCCGCGGTGGGCCAGAGGTGGAGCGGGGCCCCCTCCCGCTCCCCTCCCCGTCCCCCCGCCGGGGCTGGCCGCCTCGGTCTCACCCGTCGGCTCTCTCCACCGCGTTCCAGGTGCCCGCTGTGTGGATCTCGGGAGCTCCTACCTGTGCCAGTGTCAGGCCGGCTTCACGGGCACCCACTGCGACGACAACACGGACGACTGCGCCTCCTCGCCCTGCGCCAACGGAGGCACGTGCCAGGACGGGGTGAACGACTACTCGTGCACGTGCCCGCCCGGGTACACGGGCAAGAACTGCAGCGCCCCCGTCAGCCGGTGCGAGCACGGCCCCTGCCACAATGGGGCCACCTGCCACGAGAGAAACCGCCGCTACGTGTGCCAGTGCGCCCGCGGCTACGGCGGCCTCAACTGCCAGTTCCTGCTCCCCGAGCCGGCCCCGGGGCCCGGGCCCGTGGACCTGAGCCAGAAGCACACGGAGGGTCGGGGCGGCCCGTTCCCCTGGGTGGCCGTCGGCGCCGGGGTGGTGCTGGTCCTCGCGCTGCTGCTGGGCTGTGCCGCCGCCGTGGTCTGCGTCCGGCTCAGACTCCAGAAGCGGCGGCCCCCGGCGGGTCCGGTCAGGGGCGAGACCGAGACCATGAACAATCTGGCCAACTGCCAGAGGGAGAAGGACATCTCCGTCAGTGTCATCGGCGCCACCCAGATCAAGAACACCAACAAGAAGGCGGAGCTGCATGGGGAGAGTAAGCCCCCGCCCAACGGCTTCAAGGCCCGCTATCCGGCCGTGGATTATAACTTGGTGCCCGACCTCAAGAGCGCCGAGCGGGGCGGGGAGGACCTCGGCAAGGCCCCGACCCCCGAGGCCCCAGAGAGGACCCCTGCTCCACTCAAGAGGTAGCCAGCCGTCCACGTGAGGGGGACGGGGTGGGGGTGGGGGGGACGCCGTGAGGATGTCGGGGAAGCCTCTGAGAGTGCCGGCGTCGGGAACCGGGCGGATCGTGGAAACGCAGGGGGGCATGGCCAGGTGTCAGAAGATGGGAGAGGAGGGGATGAGACTGAGTCGGGGGTGTTGGGATGCCCGGGATGTTGGGTGGTTGGGGGCTGGGTGAGCTGGGGGGGGCTGTAGATTAAGAGAATCTTAGGGGAGACGGGGTCAATTAGAGGGTTGGGGGTCAGGGGGACTGTCGATGACTCAGGGTCGAATGAAGTTGTGGTCTGTGGGATCGGGACTGTGGATGAGCGGGGAGGTTGAGTGTTGGGGTGTTGGGGTACTGGGAGACTAACGGGGCTGCGGGTGACTCGGGGGATCGAACGAAGTGTGAGGGCCTGAGGGATTGGGCTGTGGACAAATAGGGGGTGAAATGTTGGGGTGTTGGGAGGCCAAGGGGGGCTGCTGATTGCTCGGGGAGTTGAATAGGGTGATGGGGAGGCTGGGGACCCGGGGCCGTGGACGAGTCGCGGTTTGAGGTCTCGGGTTTTGGGAGACTTGTCGCGGGGGAGGGTGAACGCTGTGGGGGCCGGGGGCCGGGCTTCTGCGGATGAGGTTGGAGGGCGGGGTCGGGAGACCGGGGGTCGTCGGTATGCGCGAAGGGTCATCTTGGTGCTCTCCGGCAGCGGCGACGGGTCCGAAAGGAAAAGGCCAGAGTCCGTGTACTCCACCTCCAAAGACACAAAGTACCAGTCGGTATATGTCATATCAGAGGAGAAGGACGAGTGCATCATCGCCACAGAGGTCAGTAGGGCGGCCATCTCCGCCTCCGCCGCCGCCCCCGGTCAGAGGCGCGGTGTAGAGCCCGAACCGAGACAGTCTCCTTCTCCTCTTGCCTCCCCCCAAACCCTAACCCTCCTCTTGGCCCCGCAGGTGTAACGTGGAAGTGACGCGGCACAGCCTCTGTTTGTCTTGGGCGAAGATCTCTGCCCCAACGAATGAATGCTGCTGAAAGAGGGAAGGAGGGAGGGAAGGAGGGACGGAGAGAGGAAGGGAGGACTTCCTCCCTCCCCTGGGCTCCTCCTCTGGGCCGCCTCCACTCTGCTCCCTCTGCGGGCCCCCTCAACTCCACTCCCTCCCGGGGCGCTCTCCCTGGGCTCCTCCCGTGGACTCCCCCCGTGGACGTCCTCCGCGGGCTCCCTCCGTGGACATCCTCCGCGGGCACCCTCCCTGGGCTCCCTCCGCCGGGGGCGGAAGCAACAGCAGAGGTAGCCATGGCCTGCTGCTCAAGAACTAAATTCAGACTGAGCTGGTTCTCTTGCTGAAGTTAGCGACCGGGCAGCGATAGGTGCTGTGTCCACCCTCCCTCCTTGCGCTCCCCGCCCGCCGCCCGCCCACCGGCCACCCACCGGCCGCCCCGGGGTACCTGTTGCACTGCCCTTCGGATGACTCTTCCCATTGCACTATGGACAGGCCCTTTTGAGCGAGATATTTAATGAGCAGACTCCCTGCGGGGCTCGGAGCCCACCCTTGGGTGCCGTGCCCCACCCCTCCTCTCCTCCCCGCCCCCGCCCCCTCGGGCCCCGGGCTCTGCGGAGCCCTCCTCCGGCGGAAACACAGACACGGCCTTCGTCGCCTCTTCGGACACTGAAACGTGTTTTCCTAGTGGGGAGAGAAATGCGTCTTATTTTTTTGAATCTGTAAAAATATTTTCATGATATCTGTAAAGCTTGAGTATTTTGTGACGTTCCTTTTTTATAATTTAAATTTTGGTAAATATGTACAAAGGCACTTCGAGTCTATGTGACTATATTTTTTGTATATAAATGTATTTATGGAATATTGTGCAAATGTTTTTTTACTGTTTTTGTTAATGAAGAAATTCATTTTTAAAATATTTTTCCAAAATAAATATTATGAATGATCACCCGAAGGGATTTTTCCCCACTGCTTGTCTGCCTGCCACCATTTTCTGCCCGTCTCCTTCTCTGCCCGTCTCCCACTCGTATGTCCACTCTATCTGTGTTCCTGGAAACAGACACGATCCCAGAATTGTTTCCTCTCTTGCATGGTTTCGTTGGATAGACGGAGAGCTACTTTCCTCTGCCTTCCAGGTCCCAGGCAAGACTCCCTCCCGTGCAGCCAGCAGGCACCCAGCCAGGACGTTGCCACCGGTCCGTTCTGCCCAGCCGTCCTTGCCCACGGGCAGGCCTGATGCCCCCGAGGAGGCTGCAGGGCACCTGACTCTTCTCTCCGTCACGTTTCCCTGGGGGACCGGGGGTGGTGAATCGGCCTCTTTCCTTTGGCTTTTTCGGGAAAAAGAAGCGTGTTCTTTAGGAAACTGTTGACCGCGGCGTAGCTTGGGCTCCAACTTCCTCGGGAAGTTAATAGGTTGCCATGGCAAATGTTGTGTTGCTGATTTGGAGCTGGTTCTCTTCATTCAGTCAAAGTTATTTGAGTTTGGATTCAACTGGCAGGTCGGAACAGATGGGCCCAAGGTCACTCCCCGGTTCTTGGCAGGTCCTGGGCACGCTGGGGCTGGCACTGGAGACGGGGCTTGGGTATGCCTGGCAAGGGCACGGATTGGGTCGGGAATGAGGCAAGCTGCTTTCTCTGGTCCTGCCCGTGTTTCTCCCCTCCGGCTCTCCCCTTTGATTCTCTCCATGGCTCTCTCTTTGATTCTCTCCTTGGCTCTCCCCATGGCTCTGCCTATGGATTTTTTTAATGGTATTTGTTAAGCTCTTATTATGTGTCAGGCCCCGTACTAAGCACTGGGGTAGATACAGGATAATCAGGTTGGACCCAGTCCTTGTCCCACATAAGGTTCACAGTTTTTATCCCCATTTTACAGATGAAGTAAAAGAGGTAAAGAGGTCACTTAGCAGAGAAGTAGCAGAGCTGGAATTGGAACTCAGGTTCTCTGACTTCCAGGTGTATTCTCTTTCCACTGGGCCACACTGCTTTCCATGGCTCTCACACAGGGGCTCTCCCTAGGGATTATCTCCAAGACTCTCCCCCTGGGCTCTGCCCATGACAATCCTTATGGATTCTCTCCATGGCTCTCCCCTGGGATTTCCCTTTGGCTCTCCTTCAATCGATCAATTAATCAATCAATCATATTTATTGAGTGCTTCCTGGGTGCAGGGCACTGTACTAAGCACTTGGAAGAATCAACACAACAATCTGACACATTCCCTGCCCGCAACGAGCTCAGAGTCTAGAAGGGGAGACAGACGTTACTATAAATAAATAAATTACAGATACGTATTTAGGTTCTGTGGAGCTGGGAGTAGGGATGAATAAAGGGAGCAAGTCAAGGTGAGGCAGAAGAGAGTGGGAAAAGAGGAAAAGAGGGCTTAGTCGGGGAAGGCTTTTTGGAAGAGATGTGCCTTCGAGAAGGCTTTGAAGTTGGAGAGAGTAATTGTCAGATATGAGGAGGGAGGGCACTCCAAGCCAGAGGCAGGATATAAGCGAGAGGTCATCGCTGAGATAGATGAGGTCTAGGTTCAGTGAGTAGGTTAGCATTAGAGGAGCGAAATGTGCGGGCCGGGTTGTAGTAGGAGTAGCGAGGTGAGGTAGGAGGGGGCAAGATGATTGAGTGCTTTAAAGCTGATGATGTGGCGTTGCTGTTTGACGCAGAAGTGGATGGTGGGACAATCTTGAGGAGGGGGGAAACTTGGACTGAGCGTTTTTGTAGAAAAATGACCCGGGCAGCAAAGTGAAATATGAACTGGAGAGGGGAGAGACAGGAGGCTGGGAGGTCAGCAAGGAGGCTGATGCACTAATCAAGGCAAGATAGGGTGAGTGCTTGGATTAACGTGTAGTAATTTGGATGGAGAGCAAAGGACAGATTTTAGCGATGTTGTGAAGGTTGAACTGACAGGATTTAGTGATCAGATTGAATATGTGGGTTGAATGAAAGAGATGAGTCAGGATAACACCAAGGTCAGGGGCTAGTGAGACAGGAAAGATGGTGGGGCTATCTACAGTGATGGGAAAGTCAGGGGGATGACAGGGTTTGGGTGAGAAGGTGAGGAGTTCTATTTTGGATATGTTAAGTTCGACGGTGAAGGCCAGGTCATCCAAGTAGAGATGTCTTGAAGGCAGGAGGAAATGTGAAGCTGCAGAGAGGGAGAGAGATCAGGGCTGGAGATGAAGATTTGCGAATCGTCTGTACTGAGGTGGTGTTGAAGTTATGTGAGCGAATGAGCTCTCCAAGGGAGTGGATGTAGAAGGAGAATAGAAGGGGACACAGAACTGAACCTTGAGGGACATCCACAGTTAGGGGGTGGGAGACAGAGGAGGAGACTGTGAAAGAAACTAAGAAGCCAGAGAGATAGGAAGAGAACCAGGGGAAGGCGGTGTCAGTGAAGTTGACAGTTGTGACCTTTGAGAGGGCAATTTCTGTGGCGTGAAGGGGATGGAAGCCAGATTGGGGGAGGTCAAGAAGAGAATTGGAGGAGAGGAACTTGAGACAGCGGGTGTAGACAGCTCGCTCAAGGAGTTTGGAGAGAAACGGTAGGAGGGAGATGGGTTAACTAGATAACCGGAGGGAGCCGTGGGGTCAAGGGAGGATTTTTTTTAGGATAAGAGAGACCATGAGCTTGTTTGAAAGCAATGGGGAAGAAGTCACTGGAGAGAGAACAGTTGAAGATGGCAGTCAGGGAGGGAAGAAGCGGGGGACGGGGGGGCAAGTGTTCTGACAAGGCATGAAGGGATGGGGTTGGATGCGCAGGTGAAGGAGGTGAATTTTAAGAGGAGGCAGGATGTCTCCTCTTGAGATCCTGCTGGGAAGGATGGGACCGTTGAAGAAAGGGCAGGAGGAGAGATGGCCTGGAGAGGACAAGGGGAGATTTTAGGGAGATCATGCTGGATAGTTTCAGTTTTTTCAATAAAGTAGGTAAATAGGTCATTAGGGGCAAGGGACGGGAGAGGCGGCAGGGAAGGGAGTTTGAGGAGGAAGTTAAACATCTGGAACAACCGTCGAGGACAATGGGTATAATAATAATAATAATAACAACAACAATAATAATCATGTCATTTGTTAAGCGCTTACTTTATGTCAAGAACTGCTCTAAGCGCTGGAGTAGATGCAAGCTAATCAGGTTGGACACAGTCCCTGTCCCACATGGGGCTCACAGTCTTAATCTCCATTTTACAGATGAGGTAACTGGGACAGAGAAGTGAAGTGACTTGCTCAAGGTTACATAGCAGACAAGTGGCAGAGCCGGGATTAGAACCCTGTTGCATTGAATCCTCCCATGTGCTTAGTACAGTGTCCTGCACACAATAAGCACTCAAGAAATATGACTGATTGATTGATTGGGCTTTCCAGTGGCTCCCCCTGTTGCTCCCTCTGACCCAGCATCACAGGGGGAAATAATCTAGGGATGATTGTGTGACTTCTTGGAGAGGAGAGGATGTGGAGGGGTAAGTTGGCAGTTGTTATCTGGACATTTGTAAGAGAAGGTTTCACCAAGACCAGTGTCCTCATTCCAGAGGAGGGCTGTTGGAGAGGGAGAGTCAGAGGTGACGGCTGGTCCACGCTGGATCACTGAGGGATTCAGAGGTGGAGAGGGGAGAATCGGTGTGTTGGCTGGTCCATAATGGGTCACTGGGGGCAGTCAGGAATGGAGACGGGAGAGTCAGGGTGCTGAATAATAATAAAATGGTATTTGTGAAGTGCTTACTATGTGTCAAGCACTGTTTTAAGTGCTGGGGTATACAAGATAATCAGGCTGAACACAGTATCTGTCCCAAAATAACATTCACAGTCTAAATCAGAAGGAGGAGGTCTTGATCTTTATTTTGCAGGTGAGGTAATTGAGACACAGAGAGATTAAGTGACTCGCTCAAGGTCAGAGCTGGGATTAGAACTCAAATCCTCTGACTCCCAAGCCCGTTATCTTTCCACTAGGCCACGCTGCTTCTCATGCCAGATTACTGGGGGATGATTCTTGCTAGGTCACTGGGTGACTGGGGAAGTCACAGATGGAGAGGGGAGAGTCGGGGGGTTGATGATGATGATGATGATGGCATTTGTTAAACTCTTACTTTGTGCCAAGCACTGTTCTAAGCACTGGGGTAGATACAAGATATTTAGGTTGTCCCACGTGGGGCTCACACTCTTAATTCCCATTTTACAGATGAGGTAACTAAGTCACAGAGAAGTTGAGTGACTTGCCCAAAGTCACACAGCTGATAAGTGACGGAGCTGGGATTAGAACCCACAACTTCTGACTCCCAAGTCCCGGTTCCTTCCACTAAGCCATGCCGTTCTCTAGCGTGGATAGGTCGGTCTATCTGGAGCAATGAGTTTCAGTGTCCAGGAGGGCAACCAGCCCCCAATTCCTCCCAGATTCCTGTTGTGGCTGTCAGAGCAGAGGGGTGAGTCCTGGTCTGGCGGGCCGGGGGCGGACGGCCCGGGGAGGGCCATCAGCGTGGATGGTTTGGGGCCGATGGCCGGGACCGGCTGGTCCTGGACAGAGCCGGGTTGTGACCCTCCCCAAGCTGCTCCCCCCTCGCCCGACCTCTGGCCATCGTCGAGCTGTTCCCGACACAGCAGCGGGGGCAGGGCCTGGGGCAGCCGATGAGGCCGGGCTGCTGGGGCGGGCTGAGTGAGAGCCATCTGAGGGCCACCACTGCCCGTGGGCACCCTGCGCCGGCTGCAGGTTCCCGCTCCTGGGTGCAGGTGGGCTGGGGTCTCCCACCAGGCAGAGACCGCTGCTTCGCTGGGTGGCACGGGGCACAGGGGGCCGCCCTCGAGAGGCTGGGAGAGGGGATTCGGCCGGGGGTTGAAGCTCGGTAATAGATACCAACAGCCCTTGGCCCTCCCCTCCTCTTGGGTGCCAACAGTGCTCCTCCTGCCCTGAGGAAGGCTGACATAATAATAATGTTGGTATTTGTTAAGCGCTTACTGTGTGCAGAGCACTGTTCTAAGCGCTGGGGTAGATACAGGGTAATCAGGTGGTCCCACGTGAGGCTCACAGTTAATCCCCATTTTATAGATGAGGTAACGGAGGCACAGAGAAGTTAAGTGACTTGCCCACAGTCACACAGCTGACAAGTGGTGGAGCCGGGATTCAAACCCATGACCTCTGACTCCCAAGCCCGGGCTCTTTCCACTGAACCACCCTGCACCATGGCGGGTATTGTGCAGAATGGGATCGCGGGCATGGGGTCCAGGGGATGGCAATCATTTCCAAGGTTGCCCCAAATGGACAGCAGGACTTTCTCTGTCACAATAGGCCTGGTTGTCTTTGTACCCCCACCGGGGACCTCCTGTTCAGGGCTTTTTTCTCCAGCTCCCGAGAGTTGGGCAGAAAGCACAGATCCTCTTCCGGCAGGTCCCTCTCACAGAAGATTCCCTCCCCACCCCCAAAATGATCAAGTCAATAAATCCATTGATTAATTAGTGGTATCTATTTAGCCCCTCACTATGTATAGAACTCTTTGCCTGCTGTCAGCTATGTGCAGAGCGTTGTGCTGGGCGCCTTCTGTGTGCAGAGCCTGTACTCGGTGGCGGCCGTGGGCAGAGAATCACGCCTGGTGGCCTTCGGTGCTCCGGTAAAGGGGTGAAGGAAGGATCGGTCAGCCGTGCTACAGTCCCACCTCCCCACCTCCCCAGATCCGTCCCCCGCCCCACCTTCCCCAACCCCTCATCCACCCCACCCCCCAGCAATGGCCACGGGGGCGGCCACGTGCCTTGGCCCCGTCTCCCTGGAGCCGGGTGTCCTGGCAGGGGCTGGAGGCTCCTGGCTCGTGTCAGACCTTCCTCACGGCGAGTGCGTCCTCTCCCCGGGCTCCGTCCGGAGCCTCGTCTGGCCGGCGGCACACCTGTTCCCAAAGGCCATCTGGCTCAGAGGGAAAAAATGATCCCCCCGATACATTTTCACCTTAATTCATTTTCAATCAAAGCTGTCGAGCCGCCTCCCGCCCTTTCATGGCCACGGTCCGCGCAGCTGTCGCTGAAACTCTTGAGTCCGCGGGAACGTCGGGGCTCCGCACCTCACGACCTGCCGGGCCCGTGACTCTGTCATCCTCCTGCCCGACTGCCCACGGGTAGGTCAGCTCGGAGTGTGGGGCTTTTCCAGGCCCCCCAGCCGAGGCCTGCTGCCTAGGACCCAGCAGCTCTTCCCGGCTTGGATCCCAAGGGGGCAACCTGGAAGGGGGGATAGAGGGCACCCGCCCCCTGGCTCCCGTCCTCCTGCCCTCTCTGATGGAGCCAGAGGGTGTAGCCATTGTGGGGGGTGGAACGTGGGGTGGAGCGTGTAGCTGGAGAGCAGAGTCAGAACATGGGGCAGAGCAGGTAGCCAGAGTGTCCAGCCAGATTGCAGGGCCAAGTGCATGGTTGAATGTGTGGCTGGAACACCGGGCCGAGGGATGTGGTCGCTGGAGCGCGTTGTGGGAGTGGTTGCCTGGACCTTGTGGCCAGAGCCTGTGCCTGGAGCAGGTGGTTGGAGTGTGGGCGGAGTGTGGGTAGAGCTAGAGGCTGGAGCGCATGGCTGGAGTATGCGCTTGGGCCCAACAACATCCCTGAGTTCATCCACTGGACATATCCTGGTGCCCAGTTTGTCTGGACTGGAATTCAGGCTGGTGTCCTCATCTTCTGGTGCCAGGCTGCCTGAGACAGCGGGACTCCCCAGGGTCAGGGTTCTGTCCGCCCAGCCGGCCAGAGGGGCCCGGGAGGCCCGTGGTCTCTGTCCACCTGGTCCGAGAGGTCTGAGAGCCCTCTCTCTCAGCCTGATGACCACCGTTCCTGGGGTCTGTTTTCTTTGATGTTTTAGCAGTTCTGTGGGCAGGGAACGTGTCTACCAAATCCGTCATGTTGTACTCTTCCAAGTGCTTAGTACAGTGCTCTGCACTCAGTAAGCACTCAATAAATACCATTGATTGAGCGAGAGAGACTTCTGAGAACTGGAGGAGGAGGAGGGAGGAAGGGAGGGACCTGGGTGACAGTAGGGGAGCAGGGAGGGCCAGAGAAAGAAGTAAGACTCTGAATCTGTCAAGCAGTTCCACTTCAACTATGGGGTTTCACCCTTTTAGCACTGTTAGGACAGGGGAGGCAGGGTCATTCTTCTTATTGTATAGAGGACCCCGGGGCAGCCCAGAGAGGTTGAGTGACTTGCCCAAGGCCTCTCAACAGGCCAGGGGCAGAACGAGGATTGGAACCTGGTTCTCCCAACTCCCACATACTTGCGCTTGGCATCAGACCACACTGCCCGACTCAGGACAGGGAGACAAAGAAAGTGGAGAAAAGGGAAGGGGAGGGGGGGAGAGAAGCGGGGAGGGGGCCCATGGGGCACCCAGTTCCCGGGCTGGAGGCCGGCAGAGCTGGAGGGGGTTGGCGGGGTTTGGGGGAGTCAAGGGGGCTGGCGGTGGTGGGGAAACCTAGTGGGATGGGGAGCCGGAGGCTCGGTGGATGGGGGGTCAGGAGAACTGGTGGCCTGGAGAGTTTGGGGGGCAGTCCCCCGTCCTGCCGGCCCCCTCACAAACCTGTACTTGTTGGGCTGAAGAAGGACTACAATTCTCTTCGCTTCCAAGACTCCTGACAACCCCCCTTCCCCAGGGAGCCTCCCCTGATTGGCTCCCACCTTCCAGGTATTGTAATCCCCATCCACCCCCTGAGTCACGCTTAGCCCTTAGGTGCAGATGGATTTACGCACCCTGATGTTTATTCACTTATCCTTCTCTCCTTGCCCTTCGGATTTCCGGTGATAGCTCTGTTTTCCCATTTAATCTGTAACCATCTGTGTCTTCCCATGATTTATTCAGGTCCTTAATCCCTGTATAATTCCTGCCTCACCTTAGTTCTTCCTTTTTGCCCTCCCTCTGTAAATTACAGGTGTTTCTCTTCCCCATTGGATTGTGAGCTCCTTGAAGGTAGGGAACACATGTTCTGCTGCTATAGCGCTCCCAAGGGCTTAGTGAGGTTGTGCCAGGTGGGGCTCACAGTCTGAATCCCCATTTTACAGATGGGGTAACTGAGGCACAGAGAAGTTAAGTGGTTTGCCCAAGGTCACACAGATGACAAGTTGCAGGGCTGGGATTAGAACCCACTACCTCTGACTCCCAAGCCCTTGTTCTTTCCACTGAGCCACGCTGCTTCTCGTGGCTTCTCGTGACTATGCACAGAGAGCACTGTGCTGAGCTCTGTGTGGAGAGTGCTGTGCTGGTCACTATGTATAGAGAGCACTGTGCTGACTTCCAAATGTGTGCAGAGCTCCGTGCTGGGTTCTGGGTGCTCCAGTGATGAAATGGCTTATTGATTACCTGAACCGATGCCCGTTTGGATAATCAAATGAAACGTCTGGATCGTTGAACAGAGTTGGTGCGAAGCAGCCCAGGGCAAACGTGCCAACCTGCCACTGGGCTGAGCTGCCCCTTGTTGGCTCCAGCCCCTGGGTTCGCTGGGTCTGCTGCCCCTGCTGTGCCCCCTGCTGTGTCAGCTGCTTCTGCTGTGCCCGCTGTACCCCCTTGGCCCCACTGTGCCCTCTGTGTCTGCTGTGTCCGCTGCACACAGTGTGCTCACTGTGCTTGCTGTGCCTGCTGTCTCCACTGTGCCCACTGCACTTGCTCGGTCTCCTGGCTCTGGATGGCTGTGTGCTCTGGCTTTGTGGTAGTCCCAGAGCCGGGCAGGGCCGGCAGGAAGAGTCCTGGCTTCGTTCCCAGAGAGAGGTTCAAGTTCACTCAGGGGCAGGGCCCCTCTACTCACACTTCCCTCTTTTCTGGCAAGGCTATCCAGCAAGGGGCCTTGAGTGTGTGCAGAAGCATCGTTCCGTCTCCCACGGTTGGTCTGTCCGGGGGGCCACCATCTGCCCAGCCGTTTACTGGCCGCCCGCCTGACCCATGCTCTCTGCCCAGCCCCCTCGTCCTCCACCGCCCGAACCAGGATCTCTGAGCTGGATTCACTGAATTGGGGTCACTGAGGCAGGATCTCCTGGCCTGAAAGTTCTGGGTTGTAATTGCCCAAGCCGGGATGGCCCAAAAGCCTCGTGTGCCGAGGCCCGGCTGGGTGCTCAGGCGTGGCAAGGAAGAAGCCGACGGGGTAAGGGCCGACTAGGCATCGACCAGTTTTCTTTGTCATTCGGAGGCTGGGGTGCTGTTTCTGGGGAGGGGTGCCCAGCTCTCCGTGAAGAGCTGCGGGTAAGCTGAGGATGGGAATCAGGGACAGGTGCCCCGAGCAGCTGTTCCTGATGCATGACTAGTCTTCTCTTGGCTGGGGAACCGAGGGCTTCCAGAAGCATTTTGCCGTCAAACACGTGAGGAATGTCCGCTCTTCCACGCGGCGGCAGCAGGCAGGGGTTCAAAAGTCGAACCGTCGGCCTCACCCTGGAATTGCCAAAGTCACTTTTCAGGCTGACCCCATTGTGCCATTCAGCGGTTCCTTCTTCAGAAGGCTTCTGGGGCTCCGACAAGTCTGATTCAGCCTCCTTCAGGGGCGAGAATATTCCCTCCACCTCCCCCTTGTCCTGGAGGGAAAGCTAAGGGGAGAAAACCATGGAGCTCTGGCTCTTCTGATGAATGGACCCTGATCTGAGTGGATGATGGAGGCTGGTCATGCAGATGACTGAGCTCTGAGCTGAGTGAATTATGGAGCCCTGATTGTATGGACAACCGAGTCCTGAACTGAGTGGACGATGGAACGCTGGGTGTTTGGACAATGGAACCCTGCCCTGAGTGGGTGATGGAGCAGTGGGTGTTTAGACAACTGAAACCTGATACAAATGGAGGATGGAGCCCCAATCTGAGCGGATGATGGAGCAGTGCGTGGCATAGTGGATAGAGCACGGGCCAGTGAGTCAGAAAGTCATGGATTCTAATCCTGGCTCTGCCACCTGTCTGCTGTGTGACTTTAGGCAAGTCAGTTCACTTCTCTGGGCCTGTTACCACATCTGTAAAATGGGGATTGAAACTGTGAGCCCCACGTGGGACAGGGACTGTGTCCAACCTGATTTGCCTTGTATTCCTCCCTCGCAGCTCTCAGTACATTGCCTGGCATATAGTAAACGCTTAATAAATACCACAGTTATTATAATGATGAGGTACTGGTTGCGTGAGATCTGATCCCAGGGGATGATGGAGTGTTGGGAATTTCTCTGGAAGGAGCATATGTATCCCTACTCCCAGCAGCTCCAGTCAGACTGGAAGGAATGTTTCTACTGTGCCAAGATGACCAGGCCGGCAGGCAGCAGTGAGAACTGGGCTCACGTTCCCTGAGCAGGAGCTGCAGGATGGTTGGGGGACCAAGCATCCTCTGTCCCAGTGAGACCAGAACCCTTCCTCCCTCCAGCGTGAAGTGGAATGTTGGTCCGCCAGCCCCTGTCACCACAAAGACGCCATCTCCTCCCCGAGCCCTCCTCTACCTTGACCGACGGTGTCTTGGGGGTGAGTAGGTGACAGGCTTGGGCACTCACTCCCCCTCTCCTCACCTCCAGAGTAGCAGGGAGGCAGGACGCTGCATCCACCCAGGAAGGCTCAGCAGGGGTCGGTGGGGGGGGGATTCACTGACCAAATCCCACTGCCTCTGAGATGTGATGATGAATTGGCCAAGCCTCCTCTCCCTGTGTGGTCCGATAGGTCCGGGAAGCTTCCTGATGGCCAGGCAGCCTCCCCTTCCCGCCAGACCCCAAAAGAATCACCCTCCTGGGATGATTTCTGGAACCCTAGGAAGGTTCTGGCCAAATGGAACTGAGGCCTGGAGCCCAGAGGGACTTGCAAAGGCCCCTCCTGGCACTGGTCTTAGCCGCTCATTGCAATGTCCTCATTTGAGTTGTTTCATACAAAGTCGGCTCGTTGCTTGTAGTTTATTCTTGCTGTCCTCTGTGCCTGTCTGCCCCACTTAGACTCAGACAGGGACTGCGCCTGCACCGATTACCTCGTGCCCACCCCAGCTCTCCACACAGAGCTCGGCACAGAGTAAGAGCCTGATAAAGAGCAGAGCGATAGTGGCAACGGCAACTACGTTGTGACGATGACAGCAATGATGGTGGCCATGATGAAGGTGACGGTATAGTGATGGTGGCGATGATGATGGCGATGATACCGATGACGATGATGATGAAGATGGTGACGGTGTCCATGACGACGATGACCACGGTGATGGCAGTGATGGTGCCGGTGATGATGAGGATGGTGATATGCCAATCACGCCGATGATGGCGACAGCAGTGAAGATGGTGACGATGCCATCGATGACGATGACCACGGTGTGATGGTATGTGATGGTACGTGAGCTCACTGTGGGCAGGGAATATGTCTGTTTATTGTTTATTGCACTCTCCCAAGTGCTTAGTACAGTGCTCTGCAAACGGTAAGCACTCACTAAAGATGGTTGAATGAATGAATTGATAATGAGGTCAATGATGATGATAGTGTTATGCTGTTGATGGAGATGGTGACGATGATGAAGATGCCAATGACAATAATGCTCTTAACGGCTAGGCGCCCATGGTTCTCAGATATAAGAACAGATTCCTTACTTTCATCCTTCAAATTCACATTTTCTCCCTCCCTCCCAGGAGCAGAATAGACTCCAAATTTAAAAAGAACTGAAGACTAGAATGGACAAGAGAAGTCACTCTCATCTCCCAAAATGGTAAACCGAGGAACAGTGGGAGCCCCGTTTGAGGGAGCTCTGGGTTGGAGTGAGAATTACAGAGCAGCTTATAGGGTCCCTGACAATTGGCTCCGAGTGGCTCGCTCCTGGAATGACCAACTCCACTGAGTAAACAGCTCCCCAGAGGGACCAGCTCTCAGAGTGGCCAACTCCACTGAGTAAACAGCTCCCTGCGGTGACCAGCTCCATGGAGTGATCGGCTGCTCAGCAGTTTTGGATCTCCCCAGGGGCCCGATCCCCTGGGTGAGTGATTCTCAAGAGTCACCGGCCCCTTTTAGCTCGAGGCAGACGAGAGCGTATGGGGTGGGGAGTCATGGAGCTGACATTTCCACCAGCTGTTAAGGGACATGTGAGAGCAAGGAGCCGTGACATCTGGTCAACTCGGATATTTTTTAGCAGAAGTATGCTTTGTGAGGGGGGAGGTGTTCTCAAAAACCACATCTTCTAGACCTCAGTCTCCCCCTGCCCCCGAGCCCCTCCCCACCACACTTGGAGAAAAGTGAACAGGACTAGATTGGCTAGAGTGACTGAACAGGTTTGCTGCAGCTCCAGCTGGGATTGAGGACTGCCTGTCCATCTCCCACTGACCACTGCCTACTGTCTGCCCCCCACCACCCACCGCCCGCTGCCTGACGTCTGGCATCCACCACCCGCTCCCCCGCTGTCTGCCACCCATCCTTGGTAAAGAGCAGCTCAATCAGTCAATCAATCAATGGTATTTATTGACTACCATGTACACAGCACTGGTCTAAGCTCTTGGGGAAGTACAATACAAGAGAATTAGCAGAACATTCCTTGCCCATAAGGAGTTTGCAGTCTAGAGGAGCAGTTACTTTCATACCCTGAGCTATCAAAGTCGACTTGCATTTTCTCCCCTGATCCCTGTAATGGCTTTTTTTTTTCCTTTGCTGAGCTGGAAACTCTCAGGTGGCAGAGTGAACCCTTCCTTTGTTCCTTCATCGTGTGCAGCCACAGCAGCGTTCATAAAGATTCATAAAGATTTTCCGTTTCTGTGCCCCACCACCCCCTTCCTCCACCTCCTCCACCCAGATGTGTGCGTGTCTGTGTCTTTCTGTATTTGTCTGTGTCTGCGTGTGTCTGGGGGCGGGGGGGAGGGGGTAGCGAGGAGGGGTTTAAAGGAAATGATGTCAAGTAAATGCCACTAATTAAACAGCCCAGATTCTTTCCTCAAAATCTCCACTGTCCTGTCTTCTTATAAGTACTGAGATTCTCTGTTGACTTTGTAAATGCTAAAAGGCATGTTTTCCTGACAGATGTTTCTTTTACTCTTCATCCCTATCCCTCAATGGGGGATAAGATGGCTGGGTAGTTCAAGAGTCCCTCTAGCCTTTCTTCCTGCTCTTCTTCCTCCCCCTCCCTCCTCCCATCTTTCCTATCTCTCTCCCCTCCCTCTCCTTGTCTCTCTCTCGCTCTCCCTCCCTCTCTCCTCTCTTTCCTTCTCTCCCTCTCACATACACACACATCTCCTTCCCTCCCTACCTCCCTCTTTCTCTCTCTCCACACAGAAGCACACGCAGCTCAATCCAGTAGATAATACAAGTCCCAGAATGGAAACAAATGAAAAAAAAAGTTGTTTCCTGAGGTCAGCAAAGGACAGGAAAAGAACAGACAATGACTTAAGTAAACAGTATTCAGAGGAGCAGAACTCTCAGCACAAACGCAGTTTCAGGTGGGCGGAGCCTCAGCTACAGGGAGAAAGAGGGAGGGCGGAGCGCAGCTCTCTCCACCCTCCCTGACCAGAACTTCAGTCCCGAACAGGACTTCAGTGGACGTTCTCCCGGCTGCCAGTGAGCAGTGAGGCCCAGCACCTCGAAAGGCCAATTGGGAGCTCTTGTTTCCCGGCCCAGATGAGGGAGGTCCCCGGCTGGCCCTCCGGCCGGCCGGTCGGTCCTCGGCTCTCCTTCCCTGCTGGCCCAAATCCAAGAGGCTTTGGCGTCTTCACCTTCCGGTCACCCTTCTCTCAGGCTAGAATTAGGGAAGAGCAAAAGGTGCTTCCTGCAGGGGGGCAGTGGAGTCAGAATCTCTTGGAGAACTCTCCCTTTCCCCTCACAACTTGACCTTGGGACCAGCCATTGTCAAGACAGGGCAGTCAAAGATCTCGGGGCCTCCACATTCAGCTCCTTCCAACAGCGGTGTCATGAACCACCATCCTGCCAAGCCCTTCCCTGCCCCCATTTGGAGAGGTCTAACCCCACATGAAAAGGCCTGTCTCAACCACGTCCTCATTTGAAAAGGCCCCCCCACTCTAGCCCCACCCCCAATTGCAGAGGCTCACAGCCCAAGCCACGGTGGAGCCTTCCTCCGCTGGAGAAGTTGGGGAAGTTGGTTGTGAACGTTGAGGGGAATGGGCAGGGGAAGGGGGGATGGGGAGGTTTGGGGTTTAATTGTTAGTTGTTGCTGGGTTTGTCTCCTCCCACTAGACTGTAAACTTCTTGTGGGCAGGGGCAGTCTTTACTTTAGAACCATCTGTCAGCCGTATTTATTGTGCACCCTTTTTGTGCAGAGTAAGGGGTTCTGGAGGTGGGAGAGAGAGAGGAGCAGAGAGTGAGATGGGCTGAGCGGGTGAAAAAAGTGGTTATCTAAGTTCAATATGTCTAAGACTGAACTCTTCATCTCCCCCCCCCCCCATTCTCTCTTCTATTTCAATTTTCCATGGCCGTTGACCACATCACCATCCTCCCTGCCTCTAAAGCCTGTAACTGTGGCACTATCCTCATCTCTTCCCTCTCTTTCAACTCCCTTAATAGTAATAGCATTTATTCATAATGATGGTGTGTGTTTAGCGCTTACTCCGTGCCAAGCTTTGTACTAAGCACTGAGGTTGGTACAAGATCATCAGGTCAGACACACATTCCCTGTCCCACAGTGGGATCACAATCTAAGTCGGGAGGTGAGCAGGATTGAATTCCCAGTTTACAGATAGGGAAGCTGAGGCGCAGAGAAGTTAAGTGACTTGCCCAAAGTCACACGGCAGGCAAGTGACAGTGCTGGGGTTATCACTCAGGTCCTCTGACTCCCAGACCCGTGCTCTTTCCACAAGCCCACGCTGCTTCTATTTTATTAAGTGCTTACAGTGTGCGGAACACACTGTACTAAGTGTTGGGAGAGACTGCACTGTGGGAATTAGATGTTGTCCTTGTCCCCCAGGGGGCTTACAGCCTCAGTGTATAAGTGGGAAGAAGGGGCTGAAGACAAATATATTAGGATGACAAAATAATAAAACACAAAACAAACACACAAAATAAAAACAAAAGCAGTAAGGTGTTGTGTCTAGAGGAGCAGAATTTCAGACTCATTGTGACTCCGAGTCTAAAGCACACCCATAGCCATAGCAATAGCTTCAGCAGCCCCCAGTCTTCTCAGGGTTTGTGGAGGCCTCCAGGTTGGTCAGGACAGGGCAGCAGACCACCAACGCAGTCCTGGGGAAGACCTAGGACTGTTAAGGGTTGGGATGGGGACCCAACCTGTCAATCAATCAATGGTATTTATTGAGCATTCACTGTGTGCAGACAGCACTGTACTAAGCGCTTGGGAGAGCACAATACAACAAAGTTGGTGGACATGTTCCCTTTTTAAAAAATGGCATTTGACAATAATAATAATAGTATTTCTAAAAAGCTTACTATGTACCAGGCACTGTTCTAAGCTGTGGGGTAGATACAAGGTAATCAGGTTGGATACAGTCCATGTCCCAGATGGGGTTCACAGTTTGAATCCCCATTTTCCAGATGAGGTAACTGAGGCCCAGAGAAGTTAAGCAACTTGCCCAAGGACACACAGCAGACAAGTGGCAGAATGGGAATTAGAACCCAGGTCCTTCTGACTCCCAGGCCTGTGCTCTTTCCACTGGGCCGTGCCGCTTTCCTGACCACAAGAGCTTAGTCTAGACGGAGAGACAGAGAGTGGTAGTCATCCGTCATAAATGAATGGGGAGGACCAGGATAGAGGGAGAGAGGACACGGGCAAGGAGCTGAGGGAGTTGGGATGGATGTGCAGTGAGAAGGTTGGTAGTGTTCGAGGAGTGAAGTTTATGGGCTGGGGTGCGGTGCAGAGTTGTGATGCCAAGCGGGAATGGCGAAGCCCAGGCTGGGAGATGGAGTTCTGAGGCCAGCTCCCTGCAGCCTCTTGCCTGGGCAGTCTTGGCTTGAGGTCCTGTCACACCTCTCACCATCCCAGAGTTGAGTGTTCAGGTTTTCCATCCCCATGTCTACCTCCCTCTAGATCTCTCAATAAGTCAATCAATAGGATTTATTGATAGCTACCTATGAATAGAGCACGGCTTCAAGTGCCTAGGAGAGTACAACAGAATTAGTGTACACATTCCTTGCCCAAAATGAGTGGACAATCTAGAGTTTATTCCTTCAAGTTTATGGTCTACATTTCCATATCCTTCATCTCCCAAGTCCTCCCATCCCCAAATGTGCCCCCGACCTCCATCCCCATGACCTCACTCTTTGGATCTCTTCATAATCTGTCCCCCAGGATCCCATCCCCCAGCTCTTCTTTTTCTTTTCAATGGACTTTGTTAAGCTTCACTCGTATTTATTGAGCACTTACTGTGTGCAGAGCACTGTACTAACCACTTGGGAGAGTACAATATAGCAATAAACACACATTTCCTGCCCACCACAGAGCTTACGGTCTGGGCTGGGGGAGACAGATATAAATATAAATAAATAAATGATAGATACGTACATAAGTGCTGTGGGGCCGGGAGGGTGGAAGAACAAAGTGACTAAGTCAGGGTGATACAGAAGGGAGTGGGAGAAGAGGAAAAGGGGGCTTAGTCAGGAAAGGTCTCTTGGAGGAGATGGGCCTTCAGTAAGGCTTTGAAGCGTGGGAGAGTAATTGTTGGATATAAGGAGGGAGGGCCAGAGGCAGGACGTGGGTGAGGCAGACGTAGGGAAGCAGCGTGGCTCAGTGGAAAGAGCACGGGCTTTGGAGTCAGGGCTCATGAGTTCGAATCCCAGCTCTGCCACTTGTCGGCTGTGTGACTGTGGGCAAGTCACTTAACTTCTCTGTGCCTCAGTTCCCTCATCTGTAAAATGGGGATGAAGACTGTGAGCCCCACGTGGGACAACCTGATTCCCCTATGTCTACCCCAGCGCTTAGAACAGTGCTCGGCACATAGTAAGCGCTTAACAAATACCAACATTATTATTATTATAGGTTGGCGGTGAGAGAGATGAAACTGAGGCACAGTGAGAAGGTAGTGAGAAGATTAGCATTAGAGGAGAGAAATGTGCAGCTTGGGTTGCAGTAGGAGAGTAACGAGGAGAGGTAGGAGAGGGCAAGGTGATCGAGTGCTTTAAAGTCAATTGTAAGGAATTTTTGTTTGATGTGGAGGTGGATGGGCAACCACTGGAGTTTTTTGAGGAGTGTGGAGAACTGTCTTGAATGTTTTTGTAGAAAAATGATCCGGGCAGCAGATTGAAGTATGGACTGGAGAGGGCAAGACCAGACAGAGGCTGGGAGGTCAGTAAGAAGGCTGATGCGGTAATCCAGGCAGGATAGGATGAGTGATTGTTTTAAAGTGGTAGCAGTTTGGATGAGTGTTTACTGTGTGCCAGGCATTGTCCTAAGTGTTGCGGTAGATACAAGTCCTTATAATAATAATGATAATTAATAATTATGTTATTTGTTAAGTGCTTATTATGTGCCAGGCACTGTACTAAGCACTGAGGTGGATACAGCAAATAGGGTTGGACGTAGTCCCTTGTTCCACATGGTGCTCACGATCTTAATCCCCTCTTTACTGATGAGGTAACTGTGGCACAGAGAAGTTAAGTGACTTGCTCAAGGTCACACAGCAGACAAGTGGCCAAGTCAGGAGTAGAACCCAGGCCGTTCTGACTCTATTCACTAGGCCACACCTCTTCTTCCTCCATTCCCAAGACTCCTGCCCTCTGGATCTCTCCATCACCAACCCCCCCCCCCCCGCCTTCTGGTCTCTCCATCGGAGTGGGCCCTGCCCCCCAGGTCCCTCCATCTCCAAGGCCCCTGCCCCAACTGGATCTTTCCATCACCATTCCCCTGGCCCCCCAGGTCCTTGAGTCCCCTTGTACCCCGTGTACCTACCGAGGTCCTCTAGACTGTAAATTTACTATGGGCAGGAAATATGTCTGCTAATTCTGTTATAGTGTAATCATAATAATGATGGCATTTGTTAAGCGCTTACAGTGTGCCAAGCACTGTTCTAGGCGCTGGGGTAGATACAAGGTAATCAGGTTGTCCCTCTTGGGGCTCACAGTCTTAATCCCCATTTTACAGATGAGGTCACTGAGGCACAGAGAAGTTAAGTGGCTTGCCCAAGGTCACACAGGATTAGAACCCACGTCCTCTGACTCCCTAGCCCGTGCTCTTGCCACTAAACCACGTTCACAAACTTTTAGTACAGTACTCTCCGCACAGTAAGCAGTCAATGAATACTATTGATTGATTGATGGGTCGATTGATTGATTGATGCCAACACCGCCGCCGTCCCGGACCTCTCCGTCCAGGGTCCCCCGACCCCAGACGTTTTACTAGCGAGAACCAAACTTCGTTTGAGTTTTCTGCTGGCCTGGCCGGCCCTGGGGATCCGGGGTGCGCTGCGGGAGAAGCGGGAGGGGTCTGAGCGGGACAGAAGGTGCGGGGGAGGGGGAGGAGCCTGAGGAGGAGGGCCGGGCGTGGGGGGGAGCCTGAAGAGAAAGGCCCTCCCCGATAGAGGATGGGTAGAAGGTGCTCAAGAGAGGGAGGGGCCGCACGGAGAAGAAGCGATGCCTGCAAGGCGGCCTTTGCTCCGCGCTCTCCAGTCCTCGCCCGCGGCTTCCCACCGGACTGGATGTCGCCCAGTGACCGACGCCGGACCGGTCTGGCGAGTTCCACTTTCTCTGCCCGCGGGGAGTGAGGGTGAAGTGGGCCCGGGCGGCTGGTAGGCCGGCAACTCCTTTTGGGCCTCTGCGGGGGTCGCTCCCCGCCCCCCATCCCCGGGGGCGCAGCTGGCCAAAGATCGGCTTCTGCAGCCCGGCAGGTTCACGGATTCAGCTAGCCTGGAAATCGGTGTCATGCCAAGGAGTTAATTAGGGCCGTTAGCGGTTGAGCATCGAATCCCAGCCCTTCCTCAGAGCCAGAACCCCACATCCCTAGGCCAGCCGGAGCATATGACTAACCAGAGATAAAAATAGGAACGGTGGGATTTGTTAAAGTGCTTTCTAATGTGCCAAGCACTGTACCAAGCCCTGGGGTAGATGTACGATCATCAGAGCAGGTCCTGTCATGGGGCTCACGAGTCAGAAGGTACTGAACCCCCATTTTACAGTTGTGAAGTGACTGTGAACAAGTAACACCTCCCTCTCTCCTGGCCCCACGATTGGGTCCAAACGCAGTCGGGTGCCCCCCATCTGGTAGATTTCCAATCAGCCAATCCATGGTATTTATTGAGCGTTTACTTTTTGTAGAGCGCTATACTAAGCGTTTAGGAGAGTGCACTAGATCTGGTGGATGTGATCCCAGCTCTCAAGGAGCTGCCTATCTAGTGGTGGGGTCAGAGGGAAGGGCAGAGTAAGAGGATATGAGCGCAAGCATTTTGGGGGAGAGGATGGGGTGAGTATCTAAGTCTTCAGGGGGTATGGATATAAGAGGGTAGGTGACATAAAAGGGAGGGAGAATCGGGTGGGGAGAGGGGAGAGTAATCAGGGAGGGATTCTTGACTAATGCCCCTCAGCTGGACCCTTTCCGAGTTGCTCCATGTGGAAGCCCCAGAGCAGCTTCTAGAGGCCCGGCAGCTTTGGGCAAGCTGCTCTCTTTTCTTCCTCTCCTTCCTCTGAATGTGTGTGGTAGCACAGGACTAACCAGAGATTAAAAAAACAGTAATGTTATTTGTTTAGCGCTTCCTATGCGCCAAGCACTGTACAAAGCCCTGGGGTAGATACACGATAATCAGGTCGGACACAGTCCCTGTCCCACTAGAGGCTCATTCATTCAATCAATAGTATTTATTGAGCACTTACTGTGGGCTGAGCACTGAACTAAGCGCTTGGGCAGGTAAAAGACCACAATAAAAGCATTCCTTGCCCACAACGAGTTTACAGTCTGGGGGGGTGGGGTGGGTTTGTGGATCTTACAGTCTAGCGGGACTGTATCTCCACTATACAGGTGAACAGCGAAATGACTTGTCCAAGGTCACACGGCTGGAAGCGGCAGAACGAGGTTTAGAAACCAGATCCTCCGACTCACAGGCTAATACTCTTTCTATTAGGCCATGTGGTGGTATTATAATAATAATAATGTTGGTATTTGTTAAGTGCTTACTATGTGCAGAGCACTGTTCTAAGCGCTGGGGTAGACACAGGGGAATCAGGTTGTCCCACCTGGGGCTCACAGTCTTAATCCCCATTTTACAGATGAGGTAAGTGAGTCACAGAGAAGTGAAGTGACTTGCCCACAGTCACACAGCTGACAAGTGGCAGAGCCGGGATGCGAACCCATGATCTCTGACTCCCAAGCCCGTGCTCTTTCCACTGAGCTACGCTGCTTCTCAACTGATTCTCTATTGGTATTGATTAAGCCCTTGATAGATGCCAAGCGTTGTGCTAACGGCTGGGGTGGATGCAGGAGATTCTGATAGGAGTCCCTATTCCCCCCGGATTCGCGGTCTAAGAGGAAGGGAGAGCTTAACGGGGCGCCTGGTGTGTGCCCATCGTATTCCATCTAGAACGCTGTCCTGGGCACCTACCGTGTGCACAGCACTGTAGTGGGCATCTACCTTGTGCACAGCACTGTTGTGAGCCCCGGCTGCGGCCAGAATGCCTTGTCAGGTGCCCGTTGAGTGTGGAGCTCTGAACTCGGTGCCTACCATGTGCGGGGGGAGGGGTCTGGCCGCTCTCCGCGCCAGGAGTAAGACGAAGGGGCGGGTCGGACTGGGCCGGGTGGTCCTGTGGTTAACGCCAGCCGAGAGGCTGTTTAACTGCGGCCCGTGTTCCCAGTCTGGGGCCGGTTCGCCCCCGGCCGGCTTTTGTCCGGGAAACGGGGCGGGGGCGCGGGGGCCGCCCTTCCTTCTGCCTGGATTGGTCGCCATAAAGCGACTTTCTGCAGCCACAGCCTCCGGGGCCAGGGGGAGATCAGACGGGCCTCAGGATCGGGCCCCGGACCCCGGACCCCCCGCCCCCCACCCCCCGCTTTGTTCTCGCGGCCTGGTCACCTGCCGGGCTCACAATGCCAGCCCGCCCCCTCCTCCTCGCCCCCGTCCCCCTCCTCCTCGCCACCTCCCCGCCATCGGGCGGGGGCCTCGCTCATTGGCCGGTCCGGCCGGACTTGTTGCCGGGAGATCCAGAGAAAGGCAACCACCCCAGGGAGACCTTCCCCCTCCCCTCCGCTCCCCCTTTGGGGAGGAGGGCGCCGACCAGTGTGAGCAGGGAGCCGGATTCTGGAGGTTGGTAGGAGCGTAGGGAGGACAGGGCGCTGGATTTGGTGGTGATCCTGGAACAGGAAACCCCCACAGGAAGGAGGGGAGGCCTCTGCTGCTAAAGGACTGAAGCAGCCACCCCAACCCCATCCCCAACCTCTGCATCCCTCAGTTGCCCCAGGGCACTGGGAGGAACCACGTATTGGTTGCCCTTCTGATTAGGGGTGAACCATCCAGCCCCCCAACTCACCCCCTTGACCGGGACCACCCAACAAGCCTGACTCTCTCCTCTCCATCCTTGACTGTGCCCCACTGACCCAGCGTGGACCACCCGACACCCCTAACTGTCCCCTCTCCATCCCCGACTCTCCCCCAGGGACCCAGTCCAGACAACCCGGCTGATTCTCCCATCTCCATTCCTGACCCTCCTCCGGTGACCTAGTTCGGACATTCGTCCGTGGATCTATCCAGACCCTTCTAGCCTGGCCCGTGTTCATTCATTCATTCATTCATTCATTCATTCATTCATTCATTCATTCATTCACTCAGTCATATTTATTGAGCACTTACTGTGTGCAGAGCACTGTACTAACCGCTTGGAAAGTCTGGCTGCACAGTGCCCATGGAAATGGATTCCCAGGCTCACCCACTGGGGAGGAAGTCTTTCTTGCTGTTTGTTTCAAACCTGTTACCCTCAAGCTCCCAGTGCCCCTTGCCCTGGTGGGTGGGACTGTGGGAAACAGCAGTCCCATGTTCACTCCATCCTACTCCCACTCGCTACTCTAGCCTGTGCTATCCCAAGGGCTTGGCTACCAAAGGCTTGTATCACATCAGCTGGTGGTGCATGTGCCTGAGGTTCCCTCTGTGCCATATGGAGCCAAGCTGGGCAGTGCCAGGGAAGTTAGGGTGATGCCCTATCACGAGGTGGCTTTAGGAAAGGCAGGGAGTCTCCATCTTTAGAAGGGAAAACATTCAGGGAGCAAGAGAGGAAGGGGAAGGGAGTGAGTCCCGGACTTGCGTTTATGCGGCAATGAAACACTAATTGTGTTATGTTAGAGGTACGACATAGTTAATAATGGGATAATGAGTAGTCCACGCGGGCCCAGGGGGGACAGAAGAGCTCATAAACTCTGGGTTCCCACCGCTCTCATCTAAGGAAGAAAAATAAACAACCCAGAGACAGTTCCCAGCGGATGCTGTGGGCTCCCAAACATTCCGTGTTTCACACTGTCAATTCGCTCGGGCCTCAGGCACGGAAGGAGGAGAAGGGGTACAGCTGGTTGGCCCAATCTGTGCTCTGGTGCACCTGGATCTGTGCTCTGGTGCACCTGGATCTGTGCTTGTTCACATCTGGATCTGTGCTGTCCTTGTTCTCACTGTCTGATCCATCGCATATTTGGCAATATATATCTGCTTGTGTTCCCTGCTAGAGTGCAAGCTCCGTAGAGCAGGGACTGGATTTCGTACTTCTGTGGTAGGTTTCCAAAGGCCCAGCACGATGCTCAGGACCTAGTAGGTGCCCCAGACAGAGCTTGGTACCGAATAGGCTCCTTGGAAAGTGCTCAGTACCCAGTAGGTGCCCCGGATGGTGCTCGGCACACAGTAGTGCTCGGTAAATATTTTTAAATGATTGACTGTGTACTTCTGCCTTGGAAGCAGGTTCCTGGCAAAATGCTCACAAGTAATTTTTCTTTGCCGCTTCCTCCTCAGGGGCTGGAAACTCTAGCCGTTAGCTGAGAGGATGCCACTACCCACCCCACTGGCTGTGGTACCGTCAGCCCGTTTCAAAGGCCT
Source organism: Ornithorhynchus anatinus (assembly GCF_004115215.2). Taxonomy (NCBI): domain Eukaryota; kingdom Metazoa; phylum Chordata; class Mammalia; order Monotremata; family Ornithorhynchidae; genus Ornithorhynchus; species Ornithorhynchus anatinus. The sequence goes on along the minus strand of NC_041746.1, from coordinate 131,859 downwards.
TCATCAACGATGGCTTCCGGCGGTCACCATCTGGAGTTGACAGTGCATTGGCCAGAGCCTGTGACCTGCCTGAGAGCTCATTCCCTGATTCCATCCACCACCCTGCCACCCTCCCTATGTGGCACTGGCTCCCTTCGGACCGGGAACGCAGGGATGGGGAACCCTTGAGGGAGCTGATGCCTGGGTGGCAGGCTGCATCGGGCCTAGAAATTCAGAGTGGAGGTTGGCATCTTGGCTTTCTTTGGCGTGTGGGGCCGAGGGGGAAGAAAAGGAAGGGAAGAAAAGTTACAGGAGTTGCTTGAACAGTCTGGTCCTTTGCCTGAGCCTGCGTGGCCACCAAAGTCTTATTCCCGGCCAATCCCTGGCCAGACTTGGGTCGAGGGTGAGAGTGTGGGTGGTGATACACTGGGCCAGAAACTGATTTTCCTCCCTGCTTTCTGTGCGGCCAGAGCTCCACTGCCCAAACCCATAGGCTGGAAGGATGGGGCAGACCAGCCAACCCCTTCCGAGATCCTGGGGGAAGCTTGCGGCCCGCCTTGCCACAGGAAGGACCAGATGGGATCGGAAGGTGGTCTGGGAACCGTGTCCGGCCGGAGCCCAGCCTGAGGCTACCCCAGCTGAGGGTATCGGCAACTCAGACCCAGAAGTCATAGTGTTCCCACCTGTTTTGCCCTTGCACTCGATAGCCGTGTCTCGAATTGGGAGGACACGACGTGCCTCTTGGAACATTTCGATGAGGCACGTGGATGTAATGGCCCCACAGAAACGTTGGGTCTTCTTTCAAAGTGAGTGGCATTTGTGCTAAGCGACCATCCCGTCTCAATCGATCTCATTTATTGAGTGCTTGCTATATGCAGAGCACTGTGCTAAGTGCTTTGGAGAGTACAATACAATAGAGGTAGCAGACACTTTCCCTGCCTATAAGGAGTTTAGAGTCTCCTTGGAAAATTCTCCCCTCCTTCTCACCAACTCCCCATCCTCCTCACAGGCTCTGACCTCTATAGCCTGGAAGCTCGATGAGGGCAGTGAACGTGTCAGCTTATCGATGTAGTGTATTCTCCCAAGCTCTTAGTACAGTGCTCTGCACTTAGTAAGTGCTCAATAAATAGGATTGAATGAATAAACCTCCTTCATTGGTTCTCCCCATCATGTTTCCATCAGAGCCCCATGCCGGAGGGAAGGATTCTCGGACTTTGCTCAGCCTGCTCATCTTTGACCAGGGGCCGGCCGGCCTTCACCGTGGGAAAAGCTGCGCGGGCCGGCCGAGCAGCCGACGGCGGCGCCCGCCCAGACCGCCTTTGGGCGAAGCCGCATTTCCCACCAGGCATGCTGGGAAGAGCGAGGGATAGTAGCAGATGCTGTCGGGGCCCTAAGCAACAGATGCTTTCTGGGCAAGCTCCAGCCTGGCTGGCCAGACCACCCCATTCACGAGTCCGAGCACGGCTCCCCCGCCCCCTCCCTGTTTTCCAAGGGAGGAGGAAAATACAAATATTGCAGAGGAATCAATGACAGCAGATGGTGGCGGCAGGATTTAATGAAATCAGGGTCAGGTATGAGGCTCCGTTTGGCGGGACCGTCGCTCACCCTGGCCGGGGAAACGAAGGTTCAAACCTAGGACGCAACCTTAAAGCGACGGCTCACCCCCTTGCTCCCGCTGCTGACCCGGCCGGTCAGTTCTGAGGCAGTCATCAGGTTAGACAAACATACGTTGGAGATTTTTTTAAATTCAACTTGTGTTTAAGTGATTGGGGTCAACCAGTTCCAAAAGGGGAATTTTCATGTGCTTGGCTTGTTGCATTCCCCACTTCCCACTGTGCTCCCGCTGTCTTTACGGAAGCCAGTTTCTGCTCTCGCAAAGAGTCTCACGGCGGGGTCTCCGACAGCCTCTGCTTTGGGCTGAACCTGTCCTCATCCCCCCGGTGGTGTGGGCAGAAACCGAGGCCCAGGGTGTCTCCCGGCTCAGAAAGGTCCAGGCCAGGGTGGAGACTCTGTGCTTCCAGTAAATTTCTCTGTGCCCTGGAAAGGTCTGGGTTGGGGTGGGAGCTTCAAAGTGTTTGGAGGAGGAGAAACAGTGGACACTGCCCTCCAGACTGCCCTCCGGACTGCCTGTTCGGTGAAGGGGATGTGCACCTAGGAGGAAACAGTTTAGGGAATGTGTAGGTGGGCATGGATGTGGGATGCTGGGGGTGCGGGCCTGGGAATGTCCTGTTCGAGGGCTCAGCACCTTCACACCTCTTGCACCTCAGGTTGTTCATCTGCAAAAAGGCTGGACCAAGGTCACTATGGCCTCTCTCGCCTGGTGGGGGAGGGAGGACATGAGGTGAGTGGTACCCAAAGCGTGAGTGGGGGTGGCTACGGGAGGAAATGCCCCTCATTCTTCTCCCTGTAATAATTCGAGGCCGGAAACAATCGATCAATCGATCGGTCAAGCGATCTATGAGTTGGCCAGTTGGCTTGATTTCATGGGGAAGGGCTCATCGAGACATGGAAGCAAACGTTGAAGTCACCACCTTGCTCGACCGGGGGTGAATCTTTGTATCCACCAGGAAATGCAGCATATCTCAGTCCACTGTGTCGCAGAGATAATTCTTCCCCATCCCCAGTGGTTGGGCCAGGCTGGGCTCTGAAAGCCTTGTTCCCACCTGTGAAAGGGAAGCCCATTAGCCCCCTCGGCTAGAGCCCAGGCCAGAGGAGAGCGACCGGAGGATTGGGGCTGGGGGCCTTTATGTGAGGCACGACTCCCCAGTTTACCACTTAAAGGAATTTTTCAATTAACATTTCTTTCCCTCAAGAGTGAGTGAAGCTTTTGGACTCCCCACAAAAGGCTGCTTTATTTCGTATGGCCAACTGCCCCGGTCAGAGCCTTCTCCTCAAGGCCATTCTTTGCCATTGATGGGTCTGCCCGGCCCCCCTCCCCCTAATCAATAGCTGATCAATGCCCAGCAGGGGAGGAGGTCTGTTCAAAACCCTCTTCTCTTCAAGGGCCTGAAATAGCTTATTTGAAGCCCAAATGCCCAGGATGCATTGAAAACCCAGCTAATTGGCTTGAAAGCGAGTGTGGGGCGGGGGGGCCCAACCGGGGACGGGGGCGGGGAGGAGGAGACCAAGACAAAGGTCAGCTGGACACCCGGCTGCCTCACAGCTCAGCTAACCTCCAGGCGGAGCCCGATCCTCTGCGGGTTCTCGGCTGCTTCCCTGACCAACTTGTAAACGAGGAGATTGGGTCTGCCCGGGCCATCTGGTAACTACCCCATGCTCAGCACAATGCTTGGCACACCGTGAGCGTGGAGTCGACACCGCAAGTGAGGGTGGCTGGAGGCTCCCGCTCACTGTTCCACAGGGGCAAAGGGTTTCTGGGTCTGGTCCGTGGTCCCCAAGCTCCCCCTCCTCCCACCGCAGCTGGGAAAATTGGGCTTCCAGGAGGGACAGGAGGCAATCCAGCTCCAGGCTTCCTAGGTAACAGAAAGAAACTAAGAAACAAATGATTCCCCCAGTGGTAAATTCCCCCTTTCCCCACAAAAATGAGAGACCCAAGATGGCCCCGCACCCTAGCAGAGCCCGAGAGCTGTGGTGGACTTACCAGGAGCCCGGGAACACTGATGAGAGCCAGATATGGGAGGCAGTAGTCAGAAGCCACAGTGGCCTGGCAGATTCAAAACAGTATCTAGTCATTATTCATTCATTAATTCAACCATTTTTATTGAGCACTTACTGTGTGCCGGGCACTGTACTAAGCACTTGTAGTGTACCATTCGGCAACAGACAGACAATTCCTGCCCAACAATGGCCTCTCAGTCTAAAAGGGGGAGAAGGAAAGTAGCCACTCAACAGAGGATTGATCAATCTCTGGTATTTACTGAGCATCTACTATATACTGGGCACTTGAGAGAGTACAGAAGAGATAGAAGACATGACTCCTGTCCTCAAGAAGCTAGTTGTCTAGTGTGGAACAGTGGCTGGGCAGGAAGTGGGCAGCAGCCAACAGGGAAAGGTAATTTTTGCCATGAGGGCCGATCTTAAGGGTGAGGTATGCATTTCCTCTCTGGTTTGGTAAGAATGGGGAGTAGGAAGGGAGTTGGGGGGCTGGGAGAGTCACCCCAAGGAACCAAGATTTCTGGGCAGGTAGAAATCCAGCTCTGTCTGGTGGAGAGTGGGAAAGCTGCTTCTTGGAGTTGGTTATCTTGCTGGGTTGTTGGGAAGCAAGCAACCACGAATGTCAGGAGGTGGGATTCCAGAGCCTGTAAGCAACACAGAGTGGCCACTGGCCCCGTACTCTCCCAGACCCCCCCAGTCCATCTGGCCATGAGGCCGCCGCTGCGGTGAAGCCGCAGAGTAGTGACCCTGCAGGGCTGTGAGACCCTGTGGGTTTTTCTCAACAGTTGCAGGTGGTTGGGGGGCGGGGGGAGGAGAGACACAGACTATGAGTGGGTGTGGATGTGTGAAACAGGGAGTGAATGTGTGTGCTTGCCTTCTCTGGCCATTCAAGGTTGACCCCCTGCCTGTGGTTTTCACAAGGTCTCTCCAGAGGCTCCCCTAGAGGGTGGGCAGTGGTAAAGAGGAGGAGGAAGATGTGGTGATGGGAGAGCAACAGAGCTGCCCAGGGTTGGTCTTTGGGGAATTGGGGGTGGGAGGGGGACCCAGATCGGTCAGCAGCTACAATGATCACTTTGGTCCAAGCATGCAGGGTTGGGTGGGGAAGGGTGTTTGAGTGGAGGGCTGGGGCTGCAGGAGGGTGCGTGAGGAGGAGGAGTGGAAGGAGAGGATAGGTAGGGGAGAGGGGAGAGAGGGAAGGAAAGGAGGGGGAGAAGGGGCGGAGGAGTTAGTGGAGGAGGAGAAGGGATGTCTCTGCTTGCTTGCGTCATCAGCCTCTTCCAGTTAATTAGCCTTTCCCTACGCTCCTTTCCCAGAGAGATCTAAAGCACCTCCTTCGTTAACTGAGACCACTAATTACTCCCCCGACAACACTGGGGACATTGGTCCCAGCCCCGGCAGCTGTGCCTCTTGACGAACCTCAGTTTGCCACCCTGTGGAATGGGCATGAGAGCACCCTCCCAGACGTGGTTCCAAGGGCTGCAGAGGCTGCTGCCTGCCGGACCCGCGGCGATCGGCCAGACCGAGAAGAGGGAGGGTCCGTCCTCCCTCTCCCCAGCTGTGGGAGGCCAGAGAGGGGGAAGCTACAGTCCTGAGCTCACCAGTCTCTGGGACCTTTACAGAGCTGGGAAATGCTCTCCGCAAATTACACCTCCTCCATTAAGCCGTCCCTGACTAAGCCCGCTCATTCTCCTTTCTGCATCACCTATGCACTTGGGTCTGTAAAAATAATAATAATGGTATTTGTTAAGCACTTACTATGTGCCAAGCATTGTTCTAAGCACTGAGATAGATACAGTTAATCAGTTTGTCCCACGTGGGGCTCACAGTCTTAATCTCCACTTTAGAGATGAAGTAACTGAGGCACAGGGAAGTTAAATGACTTGCCCAAGGTCACACAGCAGACAAGTGGCGGAGCAGGGACTAGAACCCATGTCCTCTGGATCCCAAGCCCGGGCTCTTTCCACTAAGCCATGCTGCCCCTTGGTACCCTTTATGCACTTTGATATTCACCCCACGCTGAGACCCACAGAATTTGTGTACATACCCATCTGTAATATATTTTAATGTCTGTCTCCCTCTGTAGGCTGAGAGCTTCTTGTGGGCAGCGATCGGGTTTACCAATTCCTATTGTATCGTACTCTCCCGAGAGCTTAGTTCAGTGCTCTGCACACAGAAAATGCCCAGTAAGCACAACTGATTGATTTCCCTTCTCCACCCATCCTGTATCTTCCCCTTTCTTTCTCCCTTGTCTTCTTTCCTTCCCTGGTCGTTTTCCCTTCCCTCTCCCCTCATCTTCTCCCCTTTCCCCTCCCTCCGGGGACTACAGTGAAGTGGTTGGAGACAGGGTGTGAGCAGAGGGAGGGACGGGGGAGGGGCCCAGGGTCCCTGAATAATTCCCAGGAGAAGTGGGGCCCTGGCTGTGTGGCCTCGCTCTGCTCAGCCACTGAGGTCATTGGGAGAGGGCCCTTAGGTGTGCACGAGTGAGTGCATGAGTATGCGTAAGAGCGAGTGTGCGAGCATGCATGTGAGGGTGGTGGTTTGCTAAGGGTAGATCCCTGGCAGGGTGCCCACAGATCTTCGAGTGGCTGGGAATGGGTTTTTGAGGAGGGGTCCCCTGGTGCTCTCCTTCCCCCATCTTCCTCTTGCCCGCGGTCGACATTCAGCCAATATCAATCAATAGTATTTATTCATTCATTCATTCAGTAATATTTATTGAGCCCTTACTAGGTGCAGGGCACTGTCCTAAATGCTTGGAATGTACAATTCGGCAACAGCTAGAGACGATCCCCACCCCATAATGGGCTCACAGTCTAAACGGGGGAGACAGCAAAACAAAACAGTACAAAACAAAACAAAATGATCACGATAAATAGAATCATGGAGATACACCCCTCATTAACAAAATAAATAGGGTAATAAATAATATATACAAATATGCACAGTGCTGAGGGGAGGGGAAGGGGGAAGAGCAGAGGGTGGGAGAGAGGAGAAGGGGAAGGGAGGAGGAGTAGAGGGATGGGGGGCTCAGTCTGGAAAGGCCTCCTGGAGGAGGTATTTATTGGGTGCAGAGCTCCATACTAAGTGTTTGGGTGAGGGAGAGAAAATCAGTAGGCTTGGTTCCTGTCCTCAAGGTTCTGTCAGTGTGCCTGTCTGTCTTCGGCATTAGATTGGAAGCCCTTGAGGGCAGAGAAGGAAGGTCTCGTTCCTCAGGCCAGCACTGCGCCTTGACTGACTGACTGGCTGGCTGCTATACATCGCCTCCCGGAGGGCAGGCCACCTGGCCTCATTCTGGTCCTCAGGAGACTCCTGTAATTCTGTCCTACGGAGACATAAATTGCTGTAGCAACTCAGGCAAAAGAGAGAATGGCTACAGCCGATGCAAGTATGCAATAGATTAGCTAGAGAACAGTTAGCCAGAGGCTCCCAGGGGTGACTGGTGGTCCAGGAAGTCAGGGATCCCTCAGGGAAGGCCTCCTGGAGGAGGTGTGGCTTCCGGAGACTTCCAAGCTGAGGAAAGCCCTGGCTGGCCTGTCTGAGGTGGGGAGGTAGAGAAAGGGGAAGCAAGATCCAGGGCCTGTCAGGAGGTCTGCTCCAGAGGAGCAAAGAGCAGGAGCTGGGGGATGGGGGAGAGGAGAGTGGAAAGGTAAGAAGAGGACAGCTGGGATGGCCAGGGAGCCTTGGAGCCAGGGGCCAGGAATTTTTGTTTTATGTGGGAGCCACTGGGGGACTTTGAGGAGGGGAATGATGTGCTCCGATCAGCTCTTTAGAAAGATGATCCGTGCAGCTGTGTGAGGGGCAGACTGGAGCCGAGGGAGGGGGCGGCAACCCCCTGGAGATCTGTCACGTCCTGGGGCGGGGCAGGGGAGACCCCAGACCCGGGCACAAGGAGGTGGGGCATGCTGAGCCCTATTCCGTCTGCCCCTGTCCTGGGCCCAATGATACCCATTGCCCCTTCCTCCCTTCTGGGGAAGCCTGGAGCAGCCAAACCACACAAGTAGAGAGGAAGGTATAAAGGGCACAGACTCCTAGTGCTGTAATCAGTCAACCCATCTCCCAAGGTTGACCCCAAGTGTCCCCTTCCTCCCGCATATCCACTGGATCCCCTCCTGGCCTCAGAGAGAACCGGATGGGGCTATACTGGTAGGTAGGAAGCAATGATGGAAAAAGCTGCCAACTCTGGGCACCGATGTTCCCAAGTTTCAGCTGTGGGGGCGGTGGGGCCAGTGTCCGCTGGTTTCCAGGATTAGGAGGATGAGAAGGAGGTGGAGGAGGGAGAAGAGGAGGAGGTAGCTAGAAGGCTTTCTTGTGTTAAAATAGTTTAATTTATTACATTAAATAATGTAATTATTATTACATTAAATAGATGCAGACATTAAATAGATACAGTTTAACATCTCAAATCATTTTTCTACCCTATTTCAGGGAAAATGAAGTTTTCCATTTATCTGGGAGACTTATAGTTCTGTCCAGCAATGCTTTTGATCATCTGTAATCAGCGTTTGTGGTTTTCCCCTGTGTTTACAATGGCGGGTCACTCTGCTGGTCACCCCTGGGTGATTCAGCCCTGGGATGAGTCTTTGCTTCATCATCCCCATCCTCCTCTTTCTGCTCATCCTCCTTCTGTTGCCAAATTGTACATTCCAAGCGCTTAGTACAGTGCTCTGCACATAGTAAGCGCTCAATAAATACTATTGAATGAATCCTCCTCCTCTTCCTCTCCTGTGGAGCAGGTCTCCTCTGCAGCCATTCTCTACTGCCACTCCCACCTAAACCCACCCTTAGGAAATCAGGAGTTTCTGCTTAATTTGAGTAGGAATGAGTAACCACTGGTGGTTTGTGGGGTATGGGGAGATGTGGCCAGAGTGATGTTTTAGAAAAATGATCCCGGCAGTAGAGTGAAATACGGACTGGAAAGGGAGGGGAGAGACTGGAGGGAGGGAGGTCCGTGTGGAGGTAGATGCCCTAGTTGAGTCGCGATATGGTAAATGTTTGGATCAATGTGGCAGCAGTTCGAGAGGAGAGGAAGGGTTGGACTCTGGAGATGCTTTGAAGGAAGTGGACAGGATTTTGTGCCTGACTGAATATGTGATCTGGAGGAAAGAGATGAGCCTAGGATAATACCAATTTCATAAGCTTTGAGACAAGGAAGATGGCGGGGTGGTCAACAGTGATGGGACGATCAAGGGGAGGAAAGGATTGGGAAGGACGAATTCAGTTTTGGACATGTTGAGCTTGATATGCCCGTGGGACATCCAAGTTGAAATGTCCTGGAGGCAGGAGATGTGAGGCTGCAGAGAAGGAGAGAAGTCAGGACTATTGTAGCTATCCCACTCCTTTCTCCACTCCCTTCCTCCTTGATTCCATTCTCTTCTCAATCATTAACAATCAATCAATTGTATTTAATAATAATAATGTTGGTATTTGTTAAGCGCTTACTAGGTGCCGAGCACTGTTCTAAGCACTGGGGGAGATACAGGGTCATCAGGTTGTCCCACGTGGGGCTCACACACTTTTAATCCCCATTTTACAGATGAGGGAACTGAGGCACAGAGAAGTGAAGTGACTTGCCCACAATCACACAGCTGACAAGTGGCAGAGCTGGGAGTCCAACTCATGACCTCTGACTCCGAAGCCTAGGCTCTTTCCCCTGAGCCACGCTGCTTCTCAAGCAGAGAAGCAGAGCAGAGCACTGTGCTAAGCGCTTGGGAGAGTACAATATAACAGAGTTGGTAGACATTTCCTGTCCACAACGAGCTTGCAGTATATTTATTTGGGGAGGCAGTCACTGATATAAATAGATTACAGATGTGTACCTAAGTGCTGTGGGGCAGAGGGAGAAATGAAGAAAGGGAGTGGATCAGGGTGATGCAGAAGGGAATCAGAGAAGAGGAAATGAGGGCTTGGTCAGGGAAGGCCTCTTGGAGGAGATGTGCTTTTAATAAGATTTTGAAGATGGGGAGAGTGATCACCTGTCAGATATGAAAAGAGAGGACATTCTAGGCCAGAGGCAAGACGTGGGCTGGAAGTGAGTGGTGAGATAGATAAGTTCAAGATACAGTGAATAGGCTGGTATTAGAGGAACTAAGTGTGCAGGCTGGGTTGTAGTAGGAGAGCAGTGAGTTGAGGTAGGAGGGGGCAAGGTGATTGACTGCTTTAAAGCCAACGGTGAGGAGTTTCTGTTTGATGCAGAGGTGGCTGGGCAACCACGGGAAGATCTTGGGGAGTGGGAAAACCGCCACTTGTCAGCTGTGTGACTTTGGGCAAGTCACTTAACTTCTCTGTGCCTCAGTGACCTCATCTGTAAAAATGTGAGTGCTACGTGGGACAACCTAGTTATCTTGTATCTACCCTAGTGTTTAGAACAGTGCTTGGCACTTAGTAAGCGCTTAACAAATACCAATAGTATTATTATTATTATTGTATCTACCCCAGTGCTTAGACCAGTACTTGGTACATCATAAGTGCTTAACGGATACCATCATTATTTTTATTATGGACTGAATGTTTTTGTAGAAAATGATCCAGGCAGCAGAGTGAAGTATGGATGGACGGGAGTGCGGAGAGCAGGAGGCAGGACGGTCAACGAGGAAGCTGATACAGCAATCAAGGTGGGATAAGATAAGTGCTTGGATAAATGTGATAGCAGTTTGGGTGGAGAGGGGAGGGTGGATTTTAGCAATGTCGTTAAAGTTGAACGGATGGGAGTTAGTGATGGATTGCATATGTGGGTTGAATGAGAAAGATGAGTCCAGGTTAGCATCAAGGTTATGGGCTTATGAGAGAGGAAGGATGATGGTGCTGTCTACAGTAATGGGAAAATCAGGGGAGGACAGGGCTTGGGTGGAAAGATATTGGAGTTGTGTTTTGGACGTGTTAAATTTGAGATGTACATCCAAGTAGAGATATCCTGAAGGCAGGAGAAAACGTGAGTCTCTAGAGAGAGAGAGAAATCAGGGCTGGAGATGAAGATTTGGAAATCATCCACAGAAAGGTGGTAGTTGAAGTCATGTGAATGAATGAGTGAATGAATCTACCTCCTAGTAGAGGGAATAATATTTATTAAACACCTTCTGTGTGCAGACCACTGGGAAAAATACTCAGCTGGAAATTAGCGATGGCTGCTGGGGCCTGAGGGCTACTGCTCTGAAAATAAGGAAAGGGGACAGACCACAGGTGAAATAATAGAACCACAGAGACAACAGAAGGGACCATGGCAGCACTATATACAACAAGAGGGATCGGGATGAGATTGGTTCTGGAGGAGCAGAGTTTTGGGCTCCTGGTGGCTCAAAACCTTCCTGTCGTGGTGGTAGCTGTAACTGATGCCTTCCCAGTGTCCTGAAAGTCAATCAATCAATCAATCATTCAGAGGTATTTATTAAGTGATTATTGTGTGCCGAGCATTGTACTAAGCCCTCAAGCGGGTACAGATAGAGTTGGTGGACACGTTCCCCGTCCAAAATTAGCCTACAGCCCCAGGATACCAAGGCTGCTACCCTCGCCCTCCCAGTAGCAGAAGGTGTTGCGCAGGAGGCCTGGAGAGTAGTTCCTGTGGTGTGGGTACTACCCCAGCTCCACTGCTTGCCTGCTTTGTTACCTTGGGCAGGTCACTTTGCTTCCCTGGGCCTCCTCAACTGCAAAATTGGATTCGATACCTGTTCTCCCTCCTAGTTAGACCGTGAGCCCTACAACCTGATTAACTTGTATCTGCCCCAGTGCTTAGAACAGTGCTTGACATATATAGTAAGCTCTTAACAAATACCATAATAATTATCATTATTATTATTACGGGGTTGGAGCATCTCCTTCCCATGTGGCAGGCCAGTGCAGTTTTCCGTGATCTTCTTCCCTCTCCCTCCTCTCTGTTCCCTCCTCCCAACTCCCTTTTCCCCACTTCTGCTCCCTCCTCCCTCCATCCTGTCCTCCCCACTGTGGCTGGCTATTTTCACCCCACAGAGCAGTCCCCAGAGGCGAGGCGGAGGCCTGGGCTGGGGGCTGCTGGCGGGGTGTGGGGGCGGGCATGGCGTCCACTTGCATCGAGAATGGGGATTTCCCGGGGCTGGGGCCCAGGCCGGGGCTGGGCACCGCAGTGGCTGCTGGCAGAGCCCGGTGCCTCTGCCGCCCTGTGATTAGGAGTGGCCGAAGTCTGGAGCCGGGGAAAGTTGAAGAGGGTGCAGTGTGCGGTTGCTCGGCCTGCGGCTGACCCTGGCTCCCGAGACGCAGCCGGCTCCGAGCGGCCGCACACCGGCCCGGGGCACCGGGGCGATCCCGCCGACAGATGGGCAATTCTGTCAGATGGGCAGCTCCGGCGGGGCCGATGTGTGGGACGTGGAGGTGGGGGCTGATGTGTGGGTCGTGGAGGCGGCAGCTCGAGCGGAATGTGAAACCCCAAAAATCTCGGGCCAGAGGCTTTCTTACATTATGTTTGGGAAGTGCCCTGCAGGCCTCAATTACCCCCATCCTGTCATATGAACAGACCTCCATATCCGGTGACCACACTGGGCCGGGCTCCTTTGGCGTGCAGAGCACTGAGGTGGGCCACTGGCTGTGTGCAGAGCACTGAGGTGGGGTGCTGACTGCGTTCAGGGCACTGGGCCAGGCTAATTGCTGTGTGTGGAGTGCTGTGCTAGGTTTCTGCTCTTTGCAGAGCCCTGTGTTGGGGTGCCCGATGTATGTAGAACACTATGCTAGGGTGCCCACTGTGGGCAAATTGCCGTGCTGGGCGCCTGCTATGTGCAGAGTGCTGTGTCAGATTCCCACAGGGATTTTCTTACCTGTAGCTCTCAGCTGGAGCACTGAGCCAATTGAAGGTGCTGATAAGGAGTCTCTGCAGACAACAGCGGCTGGAAGCCAGGGTGGGTGTGTCGCGGGGTGATGGCAGGCTCCAGGTGAGAGCAGCTGGATGCCCGAGGAGGTTGTATCACAGGGTGATGGCAGGCATCAAGCGAGAGTGGCTGGATGCCCAGGATGGTTGTATCATGAGGTGCGGCAGTAGAGTTATGAGGTGTTCACTGGCCCTCCTAGTAAGAAACATTTTCTTTGCAAGCCAGTGATTTATACCCACAGCCCCTCATGGGTGACTGCTGAATGAGAGGAAGCTGGAACCAGGAAGGAGGAGCTGGTCTTTGTGGTTGCCCAGGAATCTGGCTCTTTTGGGGGTCCACAGTAGAACCCCAAAGGCTCAGAAGGGATTTTTGTTCTCATCTCCCAGGTCTTGATACCCTGGTCCATATTGCCCTGGCCTTCTCCTGGAGAGAGTAAGAGACGCTTGCATTTTTGCCTTGGCTCTGTATCATGCCATACTGAGCTGAGTCGAGCTGTGCTGCACGAACCTGTGCCGAGCCAAGCTGAGCCAAGCTTTGCTGAGTGGAGCCGTGCTGTACTGAGAGATGCTGAGTTGTGATGAGCTGAGTTGAGCTGAGCCGAGCCATGCTGTTCTGAGCCATGCTGTGCCTAACTGTGCCAAGTTGAGTCGAGCTGTAGCGAACTGTGCCATACCAAACCTTGCCGTGCTGTAACGAGTCACCCTGAGCCAAACTTGAACCTTGGGCCTGTCACCTGTCTAGGCCTGTGGCTCAGGAGCCAACTTCTCTCCTCTTCCCTGCCCAAGACTGCCCTCCTGGCCCAGACACCCCACTGAGGGCAGAGGGCAGAGGCCAAGGCGGCTAGAGACTTTCCTGGGTTCCCGGTTCCCTCTGCTCTCCCACCTAGGGGAGTGTCAACCTTGGGAATGTCGTTATAAAAATGAAAACATGTAAATTGAGAAGACGGGCTAATATGGACCTCTCCTGGTGGTGACTCGATTTAGGTTTTGGACAGCTGGTGCCAGAGCACTTGGGAGTTAGTGCTCCTCGCTCCAGGAATATCCAGGGGGCAGAAGCAATTAGGGTCTTAAAAGCAACATTTTATGACCTCAGATGCTGGGTAGAGGAGGTGCTATATATAAAAAAATATATATAAATACACACACACACACACACACACACACACATACTCGCGGGTGCCCTCTCTCTCTCACTCACCCAGAGTTGCAACCACTCCAGACACCCAGCCACTACAGTTGGATAATTTCCTCAGCTACAATCACACTATGATACAACCACCCCAGGGATCCAGCAGCTCATGCCTGATGCCTGACCCGGGGCTACGATCACCCCATGACACAATCACTGCAGGGATCCATCCAGCAGCTTTTGTTTGATGCTTTTCCCCAGGCCATTTCTCAAACTCAATTTCTCTATGTCGCTGAGTTGTTGCATCCCATTTGGAGGAGTTGTTCTCTAAACTTCAGCAGAGCAAAGCATCATCACGAAGCCAGAACACAAAGGAAAGCCACCAAGGTTTCTCCATCACCCCTAAATTCTCCATCTCAACTGTCCTTCTTAGCTCTCCCCAAGACCAAATTCAGTGCTCCTCCCTGGTGCTTACCTGCTGCTGGCTGGAGAAGGCTGATAGGATGGATGAGAGCCCCTCTCCAAAACAGGGCCACATCTCCCCCCATCCTTCGCCAGTGAGTAATGATGCCCTGTGGTCAGAGCCGCTAATGGTGCAGAGCTCCATATCTGTGCCTTGAACTCTGTATCTACCCCTTGAGCTCCATGTCTACCCCTCGAGCTCTGTGTCTGCCCCTTGAACTCTGCTTCGGCCCCTCAAGCTCTGTGTCTACCCCTCTAGCTCCATATGTGCCCCTTGAGTTCTGTGTCCATCCATTCTGGTCTCTCCAGACCAGGCCTGGACCCCAGTTGGGCCTCCAGCCCAGATCTGATGCCCTGGGGGGATGGGTTTGGTCTGTAGCCTGCTGCCCGCTCAGATGGCCCCTTCTGCGGGGGCCGGGGTGGGATCCTGAACTGGTGAGGCCCATGGGGAATGTTTCCCTACCAGGACCCGGCTGGCATGCGCTCCCTCCTCTTTGGCTCAGACCACTGCTCTCGGTCTGGAATTCCTCCCCCCAGTCCCTGCTCCACACCGCTCCCTGTCCCCTCTGCTCGGCCTGATGCTGACCAGAACCCAGTGTGATCGAGTGACCCCGGGAACAGTGTGCACTTTAATTTGTCAATTTGGGAAATTAATTTGTGGAAGAATGAGGGGGAGTCAGAGGTCAGGCGGTGGGAGTGCAGACCCTGCTGGTGGGTTCACTACCCGTGGGGGGTTAATGAGGACCCTCGGCCAAGTGAACAGAACAAAGACAGACAGGTTCCAGAGACCCCCTCCTTGTTCTCCCGCCCCTGCCCGGGGGCTGAAATAAATAACCGGAGGCTTCTGTGACTCTCAAAATGCCCAGAACTTGGGATGCCCGAGGCTCCGTGGACAGAAGAGCAAGCGAGAGCATCATTGGGGTACTTCTCCCAAGCTGGATCCACCTAAGGTCAGGGTGACCAGGGAAGGAGGTCCTTCTCTAGGGATGGGCTGATTGGACCATTGCTCCAGGCCTGCCTCTCCCAGCCACTGAGGCTCCCAAAAGCTACCAAAGTGCCCAGTAGGAAACATTTAGGAGCCTGAGTCTCTGGTGGTGTGTCTACTTCCCTTCCCTTGTTGCCCCACCCCTCGCCTGGAAAGAATGGCAGTGAGCAGTCAGCTGGCAAAGGATGGGTAGGGGGGAGAGGGGCAGGGAAGCATCAGGGTGTTAAGGGGGCATCAAGGTGTTAAGGGGGCATCAAGGATTTAGGCTCTGGGATGCCCAGGGTGTGCCTTGTGAAGGAAGCTGGAAGAGGTAGCAGGTGGGGCTGGTCTCCTGGGGTGCCTGGCGTGACACGGTCATCGGGGTCAGGGGCGGGGGATGGGATTCAGAGACCTAATTTCCACCCTCTTAACCCTCACTCACCCACCCACTTTCTCCAGCCCTATCCAAGGCCCTCCCATGTCAGGATGGCAGGACTAGATAGGAGATGCTGGATCTGGTAAGGAAAATTACTGTAAATGTGGAACCTGGAGTTACTACCCAGGATATGGAAGAAATTAGGTTGGGGAAAATAAATCAGGCCCAAGTCCAGGAAGGGTGTTAATCCAGTGGTAACTGCCCCTGATTAGAGTGGATGCCACCTGTGAGCACGTCTCAGTATCTGGCGCTTCAGTTCCCGAGCACCTAGTATAGGGCTCTGTCCCCAGGGAGAGCTCTTTTCAGGGCCCCCCCGCCCCAGGGGGCGCTCAGGTAGGTGCTCGGCTCTCAGAGGTGTTCAGTATGTGCCATCTCTGCTGCTTATCCCCCGCATTAGGTGTGCGCACCCTCAAAATCATCTGAGGAAAACAGTTTCTGCAAACTGTATTACCTGCGCTTTTCCTAAATCGCAGATATCGCTTCTCTGTCTATGGAAGGAACTCTCTGCTATACCCTGCCTCCCCTGGACCATCCCACCCCTCTCCCCCACCCCTCTCCCCCACCCCAGACCCCCATCCCTGCCTCCCCCTCAAGCCCACAGGCCAGAGCGGGTTTGGTTGCAGGTCAGGGGACTCTGGCTTTGAAGAACCTCCTCTGTGTTAAACTCCATACTGGGGCAGCAACTCCCTGGTCTAGAATTTCCAAATATCAACGGCCCTTTGGCCGTGTGTATCAGGTGGTTAATCCGTCAACCCTCCCATCCGTCCCATTGTTCCCCCTCCCTTCCCCACCCACCCCTCCGCCCCAACTTCCCCGTACATCCTGTTCATTTCAGTTCCATGATTCTAACTGCTCTGGCCCTCTCTTAATTTCACTGGCATTTTCAAACGCCCACAGGTGCAGCCAGGTCACTGCAGTCCAGGAAAGGGGCCAGGCTGAGGGCAGAGGCTGGGGGAGAAGGGAGGCACTGCTGGGGGGTTTCCAGGGGAGCTTCTGGGAAGAAGGTGGGTTCTGGGGTGGGTGGGAGGGGTGCATAGTGGGCCTGGTCAGCTGCCAGCTCTGGCTGCATGGTATAGTGGATAGAGCAAAGGCCTGGAAATCAGAAGGTCATGGGTTCTAATCCTGACTCTGCTACCTTTTTTTTTTTTTTTGGTATTTATTAAGCGCTTACTATGTGCCGAGCACTGTTCTAAGCGCTGGGGTAGACACAGGGGAATCGGGTTGTCCCACGTGGGGCTCACAGTCTTAATCCCCATTTTACAGATGAGGGAACTGAGGCACAGAGAAGTTAAGTGACTTGCCCACAGTCACACAGCCGACAAGTGGCAGAGCTGGGATTCGAACTCATGAGCCCTGACTCCAAAGCCCGTGCTCTTTCCACTGAGCCACGCTGCTTCTCCAGCTACCTGTTTGCCGTGTGGCCTCAGGCAAATCACTTCACTTCTCTGGGTCTCAGTTACCTCATCTGTAAAATGGGGATTGAGACCGTATCCAACCCGATTTGCTTATAGCCACCCCAGCACTTGGTACAGTGCCTGACACGTAGAAAATGCTTAACCAATACCACGATTACTATTATATTGTTAAGCCCAGAGTGGGGCTTGCCATACTTGCCATTGTGCCCGGCAATAAGGGCTCAGAGAAGGAGACCTCTGGGGTGGACTGCCTGGGGGTGGGGAGGGGCACCTGTTCCGCTAAGGCAGCTGTTGGATATTTTTCATGCAGAAGACAAGGTTTGCACCACCTCTGTAACTGCTGTTTGCATTCTCCAGGCTTGCCTGTTGTTCCACCAGAAAGCCTCCAGCAGAACAGGGCTTGGGCCAAATTCCACTCACCAGCTTAGAATCTGCAGGGGGAGACCAGGGCTGTGGGGAGGCCGGGGCTGCTGGGAACCGCTAGAGTCCAGCAGGCCTGCCTCCCTGGTTCAGCAATTACTGGGCAGTCACTCAATCAGTCAGTCAATCAACTTACTGGGTGCGCAGCCCTGCTCTAAGCACTTGAGAAAGGACAGTGTGGCATGAATTCAGGGCCTCTGTATGAAGAGCACTGTCTTTCTGTCTCTTCGGCAACTGCCCCATGCTCTGTACAGTGTCTGTCTCATAGTGGGTGCCCATGGAATGCCTCAGAGTGAATCAGCAGAAGGGCCCTGGGCCCTGTCGGACACTTTGCTTCCTGTGCCTCAGTGTCCTCTGGTGAGCTGGGCTTTAGGGTGTCCTCCTGCTCCAGGAGCAGCCAGGGCTGCCGGCTGGGGTCTCCATGGTGAAGGCGGTTTGATTGGACCAGTGTTCTCAGGTGTCAGGGACCGATTTCGTCGTGTGTGTCAGGGGCTCAGAAAGGCTTGGGGTGTCTTTTAGGAAGGTCAGATGGTAATAGTAATGATGATGATATTTAAGCACTTAACTATGTGCCAGGCACTGTACTAAGCCCTGGATCGGCCTGTAGGGGGGAAGCAGCATGGCCTAGTGGAAAGAGCAAGGGCTTGGGAGTCAGAGGACTTGGGTTCTAATCCTGGCTCTGCCAAATGCTTGCTATGTGACCTTGGGCAAATCACTTAACTTACCCATGCCTCAGTTCTCCTGTTCTCCCACCTACTTAGACTGTGATTTAGACTTAGACTGTGAGCCCCATATTGAACAGGGGCTGTGACTCAGCTCCAACCTAATTAACCTATATCTACCCCAACGTTTAGAACAGTGTTTGACACATTGTAAACTATGAACAAATACCATAAAAAAGGTGGGCTGCACCGAGCAAGCAGGTCAGAGAGACACCCCTCCCCCTAGCCGCCCCCGGCAACCACCATGTTGGCCTATTGGCTTCTCAGATGCTCCCTGGTCTGGTTGGAGCCATGGGGAGAACTAAGCTGGAGCTGAGGACAAAGGGTTGTAAGGGAATGATTTTACCCTTGCACTGGGGTCCCTGGGCACCGGCCCCGTTACCTCCTCACACTGAACATCCGTGTTACCGGCTGAAATGTAGGTGACACAAATCCTGATAGTCGAGCAGCATGTTCTTTTTCCCATGAAAGCCCCTTGAGAATTGTGCTGTGCCAGTCACCCCCTTCCCCTACTTCTCAATGGAGATAGAGCCCGGAACGGGCCCCACCCGCAGGGGGCCAGCCAGGAACCCAATCTCTTGGGGGTAGAAGGTGCCATTTTACCCAGGGTTGGAGTTTGTGGTCCTTGTGCCAAGTCCCTGGCCCCCAGCCCTGGATCCAGACCCTGTGGAGGCAAAGGTCAGGAAGAGGTGGGAAGGGGAGGGAAGATGTGGCCAGGGATGCAGCCAGGTTTGGTCTGGCAGTGGCAGCAAGGAAAACTGTCCTCCAGGGCCGGTGGTCAGAGATCTGATGGCTTCTCTGTGCTGAGCCAGTGTGGGACCGCTGGGGCAATGCTTAGGGGTTGAGATGGTTCGAAGTGGGCCAGCATGCAGCAACCAACAACCCTAACTCTCCCCTCTCCATCCCTGACTCTTCCCCAGTGACCCAGAATGACCCATCAAAAACCCCTTACTCTCCCCTCTCCATCCCTGACTCTCCCCTCTTAATGTCTGACTCTCCCTTCTCCATCTCTGACTCTTCCCCAGTGACCCACTGTGGACCACCCAACATCCTTGACTCTCCCCTCTCCATCCCTGACTCTCTCCTAGTGACCCAGCACTGGCCATCAACCCTTCTTAATTACTCTCCAATGCCGAATTTTGGGGCTAGCCCCAAGTTCCAGCACAGTGCTCTGCCAAGAGGGGCCTCATGAAATATTTGTGAGGAGGACAAGTTCACCCACCAGGGAGGAGTCTGGGGAGCTGAGTGTCTCTGTTCTTTACTGAAGCTAATTCACATTTATCTCTCTTCTCATGGCCAAGTGACAAACCATCCCCTATTTCCCAAAAACCAAGTCCCCTTGGTCTAGTTCCCCCTCTCTTCTCCTCCTCCCTCCCTTTTCCCCTCCCTTCTCCCATCTTCTTTACTCCCTTCTTCCCTTCCCCTTCCCTCTTCTCTCCCCTCTTCTTCCCTCCCTTGCCTACTTTCTTCCCCTTCTCTCTCCCCTCCCTCCCTCCCCTCTTCCCTCCCTCACCTTCTCTTCCCCCTGCTCCCAAACTTTCAGTAATCTTCTTCTCCATATGGGGGGAGGCTATGTGAGGGGCAGCTGGCGATGTGGGGTGGGGGTGGGATGGAGGCAGAAGGTGGCGTGGGAAATCGAAGATCAAAGGTCCCCACAGTCACAGGAAGCTCTTTCATCTCCCAATTGTCCGGGGCCCTATTTGGCACCTCCCCGGGCAGGGCACTGGGTTGGGGTTGGGGAGGGAGGAGGAGGGGAGAGGGTGCAGAGAATGGGGGGGTGGGGGACACCTCTCCTCCCCAGAAGCTCCCTGGGTTTGCCATGAGGATGGCTCACCGGATTCTGGTACGGGTCCGCGGCCCTCCCCGGTCCCCCTGCGCCCTGGGGATGGTGATCCGGACCGCTGCACCAGTGTGAATGATTGGTGCTCCGCTTCTCTTCCTCCCCATTCTCCCCTCCCTCCCTCCTTGTTTCTTTTCCATCCTTTCTTTCCACTTAATCCCTCCTCACTATCTTTGTCCCTCCTTCCTCCTCCTTTCCCCTCCTCCCTGCCTCCCTCCCTCCATCTCTTCCTCCCTCCCCCATAGCTTCCTTGCTCTCCTGCCCTTCTCTGCCTCTCCCTGCCTAACCCTAGCCCCTCTGCTTCCCTGCCTGCCTGCCTCCCTAATTCCCTCCTTCCTTGTCTCCCTCCCGTCTCCTGCTGCCTCCCTCCAGTCTGAGCCCAGAGCCATCCCTCCCCAATCCCAGAGAAAGGCTATCTACCTGTAGGACGTGGTAGAGATGCTGGAAGGACACTTCGTTAGGCAGAGATTTGTGTGTGTGGCTCTGACCGCCATTCATTCATTCAATCGTATTTATTGAGCGCTTACTTTGTCCAGAGCACTGTACTAAGCACTTGGAAAGTACAATTTGGCAACAGAGACAATCCCTACCGAACAACGGACTCATAATCTAGAAGGGGGGAGACACAACAAAACAAAACAAGTACACAGGCATCAATAGCATCAATATAAAGAGAATTATAGATATATACACATCATTAATAAAATAAATAGAATAATAAATATGTTCCTATATATACAAGTGCTGTGGGGTG
This sequence comes from Ornithorhynchus anatinus, assembly GCF_004115215.2. Taxonomy (NCBI): domain Eukaryota; kingdom Metazoa; phylum Chordata; class Mammalia; order Monotremata; family Ornithorhynchidae; genus Ornithorhynchus; species Ornithorhynchus anatinus. The sequence continues at coordinate 111,299 of NC_041746.1, read as the reverse complement.
GAGTGAGTAGAGCAGAGGGAGAGAATATGGGCGATGGGGAGGGGAGGAGAAGCAGAGGAAAAGGGGGGCTCAGTCTGGGAAGACCTTCTGAAGAGGGAAGGCCTCCTGGAAGGAGACAGCTAGGTAGGGATGAAGAAGTTGGTTTGGAGGGAGGATGGGGTCTTGGCTCCACTGTCTCTGATCCCCAAGGTTCCTGAGGCTCCTGCTGACACCTCAATCTTCATATGCCCAAAAGAGAGCTCCTCATCTTCCCACCCAAACCCTGTCCTCCCCGTGACTTCCCCATCACTGTAGCAACACCACTATCCTCCCTATTTCACGAGACTATAACTTTGGCATTATTCCCAACTCATCTGTTTCATTCAACCCACAGATTCAACCTGTCACCAAATCCTGTGGGTTCAGCCTCCACAACATTGCCAAAATCCACCCTTTCCTGTCCATCCAAACCACTACCATATTAATGCAAGCATTTATCCTATCCCACCTTGATTACTGTATCAGCCTCCTTGTTGACCTCCATGCCTCCTGCCCCTCCTAACTCCAGCCCATACTTCGCTCTGCTGTTGGGATCATTTTTCTACAAAATCAACCAATCTATCCTTCCTATATATTGAATGCTTACTGCCCGCACAGCACTTACTAAGCACTTGGGAGAGTAAATTATGACAACATGGGTTGGTAGACACATTCCCTGACTACAGTAGACTTACAGTCTAGAGAGGGAGACAGACATTAATATGAATAACTTATGGATATGTACATAATTGCTGTAGGGAGGAGGAAGGGGTAAATAAAGGGAACAAATCCAAGTGCCAGGGCAGTGGGAGAAGAAATGAGGGTTTAATCAGGGAAGGGCTCTTGGAGGAAATGTGCCTTCAATAAGGCTTATGGGAAACAATTCAGTCCATGTTTCCCCACTCCTCAGGAACCTCCAGTGGTTTCCCATCCACCTCGGTGTCAAACAGAAACTCCTTACAATTGGTTTTAAAGCACTCAATCACCTTGCCCCCTCCTACCTTTCCTTGTTACTTTCCTACAACAACCCAGCTCACACATTTAGCTCCTCTAATGCCAACTTAATCATTGTATCACAAGCTCATCTATCTCACCGTAGACCTCTCGCCTACGTCCTGCCTCTGCCCTGGAACGCCCTCCCTCTTTATATCCAACAGATGATCACTCTCCCTACCTTCCAAACGTTATTAAAAGCACATCTCCAGGAGGCCTTCCTGACTCAACCCTCATTTCCCCTTCTCTCACTCCCTTCAGCCTTGCCCTTGGATTTGGACCTTACATTCACCCCTTCTTTGGCCTCTCAGCATCAAGTACATATCTGTAATTTATTTATATCAGCTTGTGCTTCCCCCTCTAGACTGTAAGCTCTCTGGGAGCAGGGAATGTGTCTATCAATCAATAATGTACTTTCTGAAGTGCTTAGTACAGTGCTCTGCACCAAGGAAGTGCTCAATAAATACAATTGGTCTGTGACACGGGCGGTTGTGTCTTTGTCAGTAATAATAATAATAATAATGCTAATAATGATGGTATTTGTTAAGCGCTTTCTATATGCCAGACACTGTATTAAGCGCTGGGGCGGATACAAGCAAATCAGTTTGGACCCTGTCCCTGTACCCCCGGGGCTCACAATCTCAATCTCCATTCAACAGATAAGGTAACTGAGGCCCAGAGAAGTGAAATGACTTTCCCAAGGTCACATGGCAGACAAGTGGTGAAGCCGGGATTAGAACCCGTGACCTTCTGACTCTCAGGCCCTTGCTCTATCCACTATGCTGTGCTGCTTCTAGATGCTTCGAGAGGGGCTATGTCTCTGGGCAGGGTGTGTCTGTGTTGAGGGGAGTTGTATCTGTGCCTGGGGGGGTTGTGTCTGTGTTTTGGGGTTGTGTCTGCATCTCGGGGGGTTTGTGTCTGGGGCGTTTGTCTACTTCTGGGGGAGCTGTTTCTGAAGGATTGTGTTGGTCTGGGTGGTTGTATCTGTCTTGGGGAATTGTGCCTGGAGGGATTGTGTCTCTCAGGGCGGGTTGTTTCTGTATCCTGGGATTGTATCTGTCTCAAGGGGGGTTGTGTCTGGGTCTTGGAGTTGTGTCTGTGTCAATGGGACTTGTGACTGTGTCTTGGGGATTTGTGTCTGGGGAGGTGGTGTCTGCCTGGGACTGTGTCTGGCAGGGTGTGGCCAGAGTTCCTGAGCTCCTAGCCGAGCCCCGAACCCCTCTGAGACCCAGATCTGTTTACATGACTGCATCGGGGCTGTTTCATCTGGAGGAAGCGCCAGCCTGCTCACCCTGAAATAGTCCCCGCAGGAACAGAGTCTATTCTTAGGGCCGGGCCGGAAAGGGCCCCAGCGGTGACCCGCTCCCTGGCCTGCAGGTCACTACTTAGCCAGGGCATCCAGACATGAGGAACCACAGCCACAATGGAGAGAGAAGACTCAAGCAGATAGAATGGCAGCAAAGTGCTCTGCACACAGTAGGTGTGGTCAGTGCCGTGACAGGTAGGCTGCTACTGTGATGGGGTTTATCCTGTCCTAGTTGGGTAAGTCCTTTGGAGCCACTGATGAAACCATGCATATTTGAGTAATTACTGTGAATTCTTTCAGCCCAGGAGATGTGATCAGAATCCAGGAAGAGGCATCTTATTCCTTTTTCCTCGAGAGAAAGAAGACAGAAGCCGAGAGATCTGCTTTCTGCCTTGGAGGGGTAGGATTTGAGGAACGGCAATTGTGGGTTTGCCCCGTCTACCCTCTCCCTGGATCTGTAAACTCTAATCCGGATCCCCATTCCTGCTCCACCCAAGTGTCTCCAGACTACAGAGTCCTGACCCTTTTAGTTTCCCCTGGGCCGGAAGCTGCTCCCTTTGCCTGACCATCCTGCTTGCTCTTTCCTGCCCCTCCTCCAGCTCTGTCCTGTCCTTCCCGAAACACACAGCACCGCAATGATCAAATGAACTGGACGGCTGCCAGTTCTCCACTTCACATTGTGCTGTGTACACTAGGTCCCAGATGCGCCAGAGCATCGACTCGGGGACACTCCCGTGTAGGCCCCCGTGCCCTTGCAGGCGTATCCTATACATACACCTTGCCCTCTACACCCTAGCCATAGCTTCGCACACATACACCACACATACAGCTACCCGTACACCCTACGTGCTCGCATGTATTCCCTGTTCTAAAAGTTGTCCTTCATAGCGAAAGAAGACATCCCTGGCAGTGAAATGCCCCATTGGGTGCATTTGTATTGGCAAAAGTCAGGGTCGGAGCCACAGCCTGGGACATCAACACCTCATCAATGGTACCTCATCACCTAGTGCGTTTATGGAGCACCTGGGAGAGTCCAATACCATGGATCTGGTAGATGCATTTCCCGCCCACAACGAACTTTACTGTCTGGAGGGAGAGACAGAATTTAAATTAGGTAAATCATTTATACTGTCTAATATATGGCTATGTACAGAAGTGATGCAGGGCAAATATCAAATGCCCAGAGATCACAGATGCAGATACATAAACGGTACAGAAAGGAGAAGGAGCTGGGGAAAAGTGGGCTTAAACAAACACACACACACACACACACACACACACACACACACACACAAACAACTCTTGGTCGTGTTATCGCGTTTGATGACTGTAGTAAGTGGTGCTGCTTTTGCCTTTGTCTCTCTGTGGTTTCTTTCCAGGCTTTTGCTCCAAGAGAGCTACTCCTTTCTCACTAGCGGTGTGCCACCTTGGGCTGTCCTCAGCAACTGACCCTGCACTTTTAGCATGGTCGGAGGCTTGTCTTCTGTGCCCCTAAATGATTCCTTTGCCCTCCTGGCTTTTGGTTTCCCATTTTCAGCTCTCCACAGAGTGGTTGTTTGGGTACCTTCTTATCCCTTCTTCACCTCATTTTTGCATCCCAGCATAGCTTAGATCCTAGGAGAGTCTAGAGAAGCAGCATTGCCTAGTGGATAGAGCACGGGCCCAGGAGTCAGAAGGATCTGGGTTCTAATCTCAGCTCTGTCACGGGTCTGATCTGTGACCTTAGACAAGTCACTTCATTTCTCTGTGCCTGTTACCTCATCTGTAAAATGGGGATTAAGACTGGGAGCCTTAAGGGGGGACATGGTTTGTGTCCCACCTGGTTAGTTTGAATCTCCCCCGGCACTTAGGACAGTGACTGGCATCTAGTAAGTACTTAACAAATACCATTTAAAAAGGTAAGAATAACAATAAAAATTGTGGTATTTGTTAAGCACTTACTAGATTTTAGTGTCTGCACTAAGTACTCCTCAGCATGGGTTGACCAAATGCAGACTCACACATGCCAACATATATGCACATGTAGGTACACACTGGTACTCACACACATCATCATACAAGCATTTATGCGTACACATGCATGCAGACATACACATACATGAAAGCCCCCTCCCCCCCCATACACACACTCACACACACACAGTTACTCTTAAACACAGGCATTCCTGAGGCAGTGACACAGAGCAGTTGAAGAAGTTGCTCTTACAGAGGTGGGGCTTACTATGTGTAGAACACCGTACTAAGCCCTCGTAGAGTACTCTACACTAGAGTTGGTAGACACATTCCCTTTCCATCAGGTGCTCACAGTCTAGAGAGGGAGTCAGACATTGAAATAAATTATGGATATGCACATAAGTACTGTGGGGCTGAGGGTGCGGTGAATAGAAAATGCTTAAAGGGGACAAATCCAGGTACCAGGGTGACACTGAAGGGAGGAGGAGTAGGGGAGATGAGACCTTGGTTGGGGAAGGCCTGGGGAAGAGGTGATTTCAGTAAGGTTTTGAAAATGGAGAAAGCGGAGGGCTGTTGTATATGTAAGGGGAGGGTGTTCCAGGCCAGAGTGAAGATGTGTGCGAGAGGTTGGCAGTGAGACAGATTTAGTGGAGGTATGAGTGAGACAGATTTGGTAGAGTGATTATGTTGCCGTTAGATGAGCGGAATGTGTGGGCCGGGTTGTAGAAGGAAATCAGTGAGGTAAGGTAGGAAGGAGGGAGCTAATTGAATGGTTTAAAGCTGATGATAAGGAATTTCAGTTTGATGCAGGGGTGGTTGGGTAACCAGTGAAGGTTCTTGAGGAGTGGGAGATGTGGACTGAATGGCTTTTTGGGAAAATGATCTGAACAGCAAATAAGACACTTGTTTCCACTGGGCTGTAAGGGTCGCCCGGGTAGGCTGAAAGAGGTCACCGGAGAGGGGAGAGCCCAGCGGGGGGTGGATGCCAGGCCCAGGGCTGGTGACCATTTTCCCTCTTGGGGGTGTGTGACATCACTGTGTAGTGTACTGCCCCATGTGCCCCAAGTACCACTCAGGCACACCACTACATGTACACCTTCTGTTCCTGACCTTATAGCAACCAGCACTGTCTTTGTTGAAATGATCCTCTAGGGGCTAAAATAATGATAATAATAATTGTAGTATTTCTTTAGTACTTAGTACATAGTACTTACTATGTTCCAGGCACTATGTTAAGTACTGGGAGAGATACGATAGAATCAGATCATACACAGCCCCTGTCCCACACAGGGATCACAGTGTATAGGGGAGGGAAGACATGTATTGAATCTCCATTTTGCGGATAAGGAAACTGAGGCCCAGAGGATTGAAGCAACTTGTCCAAAGACATCCATCAGGCAAACAGCAGAGCCAGGATCAGAACCCAGGTCTCCTAATTCCCAGTCCTAGCCCAGCTGCTTCTCCAAAGAAATCAGATGTTAGAGAGGTTAAAGAGTTAAAGTTGAAGGATTAAAGAGGGGAACGGGAGGAGTCCTTGAGCCCCGCCCCTCCCCCCCACCCGCCTGCTCTGACCAAGACTAGCGGCGCCCAGGCACCAGAGTGGTCCGAAAGCTGGTGTTTTCTGTTCTAAATGCAGACGTAGGGCGACAGGATGGGGGTATTTGAGGAAGCGGGTGGTGATGCTTAGGGGTTTCAGACTGAGGTATTCATTTAAGCCAGAGGGGCCCAGCTCCCAGCCCCAGACACACAGTCGCTTTCTGGCCAGCCCTGACAGGCTGCCTTCAGCAGCCGTGACCGCTCGTGTTTCCCAGCACTGAGGGGCGGGGGTTGGGGGGTGGGGGGCAGGCCAGGACATGGTATTTGGTCCCTGTCAGAGGTTTCCCTGGGAAAAGACTGAAGGGTGAACAGAGAAGCGGCATGATTGCCCTGGGCTCCCGGCCGGTCAGTCCCCCATCCCCCTGCCGACCAGTCCCCTAGGCAGGCACGGCCTTCAGCGCTCCCAGTCCCCGCTAACCATCTCACTTCTCTTCCGGACCTGCTGCCTCAGATCAGGACAGAGTCCTGGGGCACCTGGGTCCCCACTGGCCACCCCAACCCTCTCTTCAGAGAGACTTTATCCATGTCCCTGGAATGTGCAGAATGGAGATAGCATGGAACTTAGATGCTGGAGAGACAGCGCTCCCCCCCGCCCATGGTTGAGGGATACCGGCCTCCCCTGGCAGGAGATGAAAGGGTGTGGTCAGATGTTGGCCTCAGCGGCCCTGGGGTGGGCACTGCAAAGGAGCTGTGGTGGTGGTGTCATCGTCCACAGTGGTGGCCAAGGCTGCAGGCTCCGGGGTTGCCCTGGGCCTGTGCAGGCTGCAGGCTGATTCTGCCAGGAAGGGGGAATGCAGTTGTTGGAAGTCCAGAGCAGGAGAGCAAGGCATTGTTGTCCTGGCATCTGGTTCCCGTTAGGGACATGTGTGCGCCTCCCGACAATGGTGGAGACCGCCCGTGCACCAGCGGGCTGGCCGGGGGAGCCGGGCCTCGCGGGGGAGGAGGCAGGCCAACTAGGGGAGCCGGGCCGCTAGGGGAAAGAGGACGGCCGGGGGGCGGGTGGGAAGCTGGGGCTCACAGGGAAGAGGCTGGTTGGGGGGAGGGGCCAGGCCTGTTGGAAGGGAAGGCCAGCTGGTGGAGCCAGGCCTCATAGGCAAAGGAGCCTCTCGGGCGGGGGGGCCGGCTGGGGGAGCCAGGCCTCATGGGGAAACGGGCTAGGGAAGTTGGGTCTTGCAGGGGTGGGGCCTGCCAGGGGAGGCGGGCCTTGTGGGGGAGAGGGCTTGCTGGGGGAGCTGAGTATCACAGGGAAAAGGGCCAGTCGGTGCGAGGTCTTGCTGGAGACACATTAAGGTTGCGCCTCGCAGCCCTGTCAGCTACCATGGGCTAGGACCCTCGACGGGGTCCAACCCCACCCAACCGTACCCCACCCAGCCCCGCTCATGGTTCCGCTTGGAAAGGCATCACCACTCGAGGCGATGCCGGTGAGAGGATGGGGCCAAGACCTCCATGCCACTCCAGGGTGAAGGAGGCCATGGTCCAGCTGGGCGCAGAATGAGCCGTGCCTGACTTCAGAGAGGCCATGGGGGCCAGCTGTGATGGCAGGCCTGAGGCTGGGGTCGGAATTCCTGGGCAGGAGATATGGTATGTGTGTGTGTGCGTGCGTGCATGTACGTGTGTGCACGAGTGTGTACACATGTACGCCTGTGCCTGATTCATTTGGTATCAGTTGGTGTGGAGGTGGCCACGGAAGCTGTGGAAGGATGCGGTTGGCAGTCTTCCCACATCATGTGCATACGAGGTTTGCAGTTGGCTGTGTTTCTGCGCTTGTTCCCCACATGGCTTGGTGCTGTTTTCATTCTCTCTGTCTAGGCCGCGAGATCTTCCCGAGCTTCTGCCTTCGGGCCGTGGCCCAATTTGTGACTGCCGTGCCCTGGGCTGGCCTGGCCTGCCTTCAGCAGCCCCAGGGCCATACCAGGTCACCTCAGGGGCTCTAGATGGTATCCTGATACAGTGTTCTGCACTATAAGCTCATCGTGGGTAGGGAATATGTTTACCAACTCTGTTAAACCGTACTCTCTTAAGGGCTTAGAACAGCGCACTGCACACAGTAAGCACTCAATAATACCGTTGAAGGATTGACTGTTTTCGACCACTCTGCTCTTTGATCACCCCACTTTGTCTCACCATAGAGTGGCTGCCTGGGGCTCTTGCTGTGTCCATTCTCCTCACACACCCTGCCCCACACAGGAGGGGCGAGAGGAGCATCGCTGTAGGGCCGGAGCTCCTACTGCATTCCAGGACCACCGTGTCTGATCCTGATTTCCCCTGGCTGGTGAGTGCGGTACATCCAGGTGGTGCGGAAATGGCTCCAGAAGAAGTATGTGGCGCCCTTAGAGTGTGACGTGTCCGCGTCTCGCAGCTGTGAATCTGGGTCTCACAGATGTGTGTCTTAGTCCCTCAAGCATGTAGTAGGTCGGACCCTTCAGTTGCCCTGCTAACCTTCAGTTTGGGCTGAGTGTTGACCACAGGTTGGCACCCAATCTCTCAGCCTCTCCAGGGAGAAAACAGCCTTTGTTATTGGGGTTCCTTCCTCCTCATGTGTCCTTGTCTTGATGGACAGTATGTTTCCTGGGCCATAGTGTTCAGTAACAGACTTCGACTCAGTGTTGCTGGCGGTGATTCTTGGCTGTAGGGAACATTTTCCAGGTGGATGGAGTTTGGAACCTAGCCTTGGCCTACTTCAAACTTCCCTTCGGCCCCGGGCCCTGCTCTCCCAGGTTCCAGGCTTGTTTTGGGGCCATTTCCATCTCATGAGTCCGACTTCCCCATTTTTTCTTCCGCAGGTTTCCTCCAGACTCTCTGCCCCCCGCCCCCGAAGTCTCGGTCATCTTACACTCTGGTACTGGGACCTGGGGTCACGGGGTCACAAACTGGGCTGGAACAGGGTCTGTGGGCTGCATTATCACGAGTTCTGTGGGATATTCATAACTTGGGGCAAAGTATTTAAGTGAAAAAATTCAAATGAGATTAGTGGTTTTGCGCTAGACCCGGGCATTCTTGATTTTCCCTAAATAGATCCCTATTTAAAGGGGCAGGAAGGGCGAGATTCAAAGCCCTGCCACCACAATCACCTCCTCACAGTCTCAGGAAGGAATCTTCCTGGAGAAGCAAAGTAGGTCGCTAGAGGCTGGCACAGCTCTGGAGAAGCTGCTGGAATTGGCCAGATTGGCCCCTCCCTCCTCTGGCCCCCCACTCCCACCCCCGGCCCACCCCTCCGGTTTCCCGTCCTTTCTTGCTGAATATTCCCTAGACATTGTTCCAGGCCCTTCGCCCTACCCTCAGGAGACGGCGGGGCGGGGTGGGGGTGAGGTTGGGGGGAGGATGGGCAAGAGATAGTGAAGGAGAGAGGGAAGCAGGGAGACAGGAAGTGAGGGAGGGAGATAGGGAAGGAGAGAGAGCTATGGGGAAGATGGGTGGGAGGGAGACAGAGCAAAGGAAACAGGGAGGATGGGAAAGAGGTAGGTAGGGAGACAAGGAGGGAGGAAATGATGTCCCCCATTTTACAGAGGGAAGACTGAGACAGGCAGAGGGTAAAAGGCCTAGTATCACTCCAGGAAATAGACAGGATATGGTATAACCCAGATTGGACTGACTGCTATCCTTCTAATCCCTACAGGCCCGGGATACTTCGTTAAGTTGTGGAATGAGGAAAATGCAAGGCAAGGCTGCTATGGAGAGTAGCATTCCCTGAGGGAGGTGGGAGTGTTCATCAACAACACACAAACACAAGCTGGCCACCACATCCTTAAAATAGCCCTCCAATGGCAGACGGCTAAGTAAGTCACTGTCTAAATTATGCCGGATTGATCCTGGGCAGACCACACAAATATGTTTTGCATTTAAATATTCATAATAGAATGAAATCTAGTTATTGTCTGAGATCAGCTAACATAATAAAAACATCACAGTTTCTAGTCTACGCTTTTCTTCATTAAGGAGAAAATGAAACATGAGCAAACTCCAGAGTAACAAATCAACAAGCACATTTTTGTGCCTGTACGCACTGGCACACAGACACATAAACACGCACACACATACAGATAGCACACACATATACCAGACACGCACACACATGCACATATACACAGTCCCAATTTTTCTTAAAATGGTATTTCTTAAGTGCTTACTTTGTGTCAAACATTATTCTAAGCACTGGGGTAGTTACAAATTAATTGGGTGGGACACAGTTGCTGTTCCACATGGGGATCACAGTCAAAGTAAGAGGGAGAACAGGTATTTCATCCCCATTTTACAGTTGAGGAACTGAGGTGCAGGGAAGTTAAGTGATTCACCCCAGATCACACAGCAAGGAATTGGCAGAGCAGGGATTAGAACCCAGGTCCTCTAGACAGTGGTCCCAACTCCACTGGACGGGGCCACAATTAAGCACAGGTCCATGGTGGCAGAATGCCTTGCCGACTCACTTCACCCCCATCAAAAATCCCCGTAGTCAGGGCGCTAAGCACCAGTATCAGTTTCACTAGTAAAATGAATGCCAACTTGAAGCTGAGATCAATATTTAGTCTTTAGAGATGGCATATCCCAACTGGCCTCCCAACCTCTTCCAGGTCAGGTATGGCTGGCTGGGCGGAGCCCACCTGGGGACCTTGGGGGAGGGAAGAGGAGGAGGCAGGATGGAGACAAAGCCCATCCTTTGCCCTTGGCTCCGCTTTTCCCCAGTTCCATCTTGCCAGTCAGGGTGAGGCTGGACTTCTGAGAGAGAGAGAGAGAGAGAGATTGATTTTTTTCAGAATTCTCTCATGGCCCCACTCCTGCTGCCCTTCCCCACTGTCTCCATGGACCAGTTCCCTCTGAGCTCAGAAAGAGGCTGCCAGGGATGCTGCTGAATGGTTAGAAACTCCTGACATTCCAACAAGAGCTTTTGAAAATAAACAAGATGCTTCAGGGACAAGAAAAGCTGCCAGGTCTAAAGAATTGACCATCTGATTGATTGATTAAATAGGTGTCCATGTGGGGCCCTTGGATGACCAACAGATGATGGCAGTCACCAAGAGATGACAGTCTAGAAGCTTGCTGTGGGCAGGGACCTGTTTACCAACTCTGATCATTAATAATTATAATAATAATAATGGTATTTGTTAAGCGCTTAGCATTGTCTAGTGGACTGTGTCCAACCTGATTTGCTTGTATCCACCCCATTGCTTAGAACAGTGCCTGGAACATAGTAAGCCCTTAACAAATATCACGATAATAATAGAGCATAGGCTTGGAACTCAGAAGGACCTGGGTTCTAATCCCAGCTCTACCACTTGCCTGCTGTGTGACCTTGGGTAAGTCACTTTACTTCTCTGTGCCTCGGTTCCCTCATTTGTAAATGAGGATTAAAACTGTGAGCCCTATGTGGGACAGAGGAGGTGTCCAATCGGATTATTTCGTATCTACCCCGGCATTTAGAACAGTGTCTGACACATATTGTTTAATAAATACCATCATTATTACAAACTGTCAAGCATTGTTCTAGGTGCTGGGGTAGATGCAAGCTAATCGGGTTGGACACAGACCCTGTCCCACATGAGGCTCACAGTCCTAATCCCCATTTTACAGATGAGGTAACTGAGGCATAGAGAAATTGAGTGACTTGCCCAACGTCACAAAGTAGAAAAGTGGCAGAGTTGGAATTAGAACCGAGGTCCTTCTGACTCCCTGACCTGTGTTCTATACACTAGACCATGCTGCTTCAGTGTATTGCACTTTCCCAAGTGCTTAGTACAGTGCCCTACTCATGGTAAATGCTCAGTAAATACCATTCATTGATTGTTTGACAAATTGGCCAATCATGGTAGGAAGCTCAAAGAAGCTTTAGGATGGATCAGGCTGGGCTCTGGGGTTTTTTCTTTACATGGAGAGATTCTGATTCCAGGGACAGTGTCTTCAGGCAGGACCCAGGATTCTGGGAAACAGGACCTTGTCTCCAGGGGGATTAGGTAGGATTGCAGAGGCCCAGAGTCACTTAGTCTGGTGTCAACCGGGCCGCCAGGGGAAGGGTCTTTGTACATGCATAAGGATCTTTGCCTGCTACTCTCCTGAAGCAATGTCATTGGGTCAGAGGTGACTTCCAGGGAAGGTGATTGGCTGGAAGGACTAGAAGAAACTAATGGCCTAGTGGAAAGTGCACAGGCCTGGGAGTCAGAGGACTTGGGTTCAAATTTGAGTTCTGCCACTGGCCTGCTGGGTGACCTTGGGCAAGTCACTTAACTTCCCCAGGCCTCAGTTCCCTCACCTATAAAATGGGGATTCAATATCTCTTCCCCTTCTCCTTGAAATCGTGAGTCCCATGTAGGACAGGGACTGTATCTGATCCGATTTTATTATCTCTCTCAACGCAGTGCTTGGCAGATGACACTTAACGAATACTATTATTATTATAATCGTAAGTGCAATGGAGAATGAGGTGGGGATGGTGAGTACCCAGAGGCTTAGATGATGAGGAAATACTGAATAATATGGTATTTACTAAGCGCTTGCTAAGTGCTAAGCTTGGGGGTAAATTCAACATTATGAAATCTGACACAGTCCCTGCCTTACAGAGGACTTACAGTCTTTCTTATCCTTATTTTACCGATGAGGAAACTGAGGTCCGGAGGGGCTAAATGACTTGTCCAAGGCAAGCTGCAGGCCAGGGGCAAAGCCAGGTCTTGAACTCGGGTTTCTTGATAATGATAATAATAGTGGTATTTGTTAACACTTACTGTGTGCCAAGCATTGTATTAAGTGCTGGGGTGGTTACAGCGAATCGGGTTGGACACAGTCCCTGTCCCACATGGGGCTCACAGCCTCAATCCCCATTTTACGGATGAGAGTATTGAGCCCCAGAGAAGTGAAGGGATTTGCCCAAGGTCCCACCGTAGACAAGTGGTGGAATCGGAATTAGAACCCATGACCTTCTGACTCCCAGGCCCTTGCTCTATCCAATAACTTCCAAGGAGTTTCTTGCCTCCATAGCACCGGGTTCTGTCCGCTCGGTCCTGCCTTTTGATTGATGGGGTCTGCGCTAACGGGCCTGAGTTATTTCTAGTGTTCTGTGGGATGGTGGGTGTGCGTCTATGAGTCCCTCCCTGCAGTGGTGTGGGTGAGGGGACGGGCAGGGGAGCAAAGGCCTAGACCCAATCCCAGCCCCGCAGTTCTCAGCTGCTCCCGGCCACAGGAGTGCAAACTTCCAGCTTGGATGGCCACCCCCAGCCCCCCGATCCCCCGGTCCTGCTCCCTCGGAGTGGGGCTCGGGGAGGTCCGGGGGGCGGGGGGCGGGGGGCGCTTTCTCCGGACCTGCCCGGGATGGGGTCAGGGGGTCACGGGGAGCTGGTGGGGCCAGAGGAGCAGATTGGAACCTCCCGGTCCCTTCCGACATCATTTAGACAAACAAGCAGATGGCAGGTGTCGGCGGTGACAAAGGGCCATCTGTGCGGCGAGGGGCCGCAGTCGCCCCCCACCCCCCCTCCCGGCCCGACTTCATTAAACTTTCCCCGCGAGGGGCGGCCCCGGCTCCAGCCTGCGCGCCCCCGGCCCCGCGCGCCCCCAGCCCCATACATCCTCGACCCCCCGACCCCGATACCTCCACTTCCACGTGGACGGCGCCAGGGCCTGGGGCTGCGGGCGGGGGCTCTGCCTTTGGGGTTGCTTGCGGGGGACCAGGGACCGGCTAGGCTGTGGTCTGGGCCTGGCTTCTCTGCGGGCAGTTCCGGTCCCCTTCTCCACTCTCATCCCGCCTCGTCCCTCCTTCCCCTCCCCGCCACCAACTACTCCCTAAACCCTGTCCCCCCCTTCCCGGCTTTCCCCCCATTCACCTTCCTGGGTTCCCGAATGGGAAAGGGTGCCCTAAGAGGCGAAGTAGCCTTTCTGCCCCCTTTCCCCTCCTCTTCCTCCTGTCCCTGGTGCTAGAATGGTCCCCAGTCATCCCATCCATTCCCCTGCCTCCAGGCCAACTTCCAGAAACTTTCCTGGACAGATGGCTTCCCGTCATGTGCTAGGCCAGGGAGGGGCCTCTAGCCTCCTCCTCTCCCCCAGAGACTACCTCGGAGGGCAGACCCCAGTGGGCGCTCCTGTTTGGTCTGTGGCTGGGCACTGCCCCTCACGCCTAGGTGTCTCTGAGCCTCCTGGCTGCTTGCCCTGCAGAGAGGCCTGCCCTCTCTGAGGAGTCTTGGTTTCTCTCCTGTAAAATCCCGGAGGCGGAGCAGATCCAGCACTCCAAACCCTATGGTCGTTGTGAATGGGGAGTGGGGAGATGCTAGAGCCCAAATCATCCAGCAAGTTTCTGGCCAGAGCACTCTGGATCCCAAATCCTGGGGGAATCTTTCCAGAAGCAGGAAAGATGGGCTGTCCATTTCCTCCAGATTTCCTCTTCTCTAGTTCTGTGCTCTGAGTTCCCCAGATCTGGGCTCCCCCAGATCTGAGCTCTTCAGCTGGCTGCCCATGCTGCCCTCTGGTGTCCTACTATGTCCGGGGACCTGACTGGGTGATGGCTGTCAATAAGGGGGGACTCCTGACCCCCCGACCCCGTTCACCCTTTCTCTCCATGCTGTGGGCCCCACTAGCCTCAGCAAACCTCCCCCCTGCCACCGGATCACCCCCCAACCAAGGCGCAGGGCCTCCACAAAGGGCTGTGCATTTTTAGGGTATATATTGCTTTTGGGTTCAGCAACACAGTTACTGTACACTTTTATTCAATCGTATTTATTGAGCGCTTACTGTGTGCAGAGCACTGCACTAAGCATTTATTGCTAATCTGTGGTGCTAAACAAACATTAATTGGGTTATTAGAAACAGGTTTCCGGAGGTTTTTTTCATGTATCTAATTACAGAATTGGTAATCCTCAATAAATATGTTTTTAATCATCAATTGGTGTTCACTGAAGAATGCCTGAGCAGGCTTTTTAAGCCAAACGAGAAACATATTTAGAACCTAGAGTAAAAATGTTCCCAGCCGTGGTTTCTGCTGGCCGTGCTGAGGTTTCCCGGGGATACTTGTTCTCCTAGGCTGGGCAAGAGGTTGGACTGCCCCCGGGGGAGATGCTGGAGTAGGAGATGGGGGCTTGGTGGAAGGAAGGGACTGACTGTCTGTGTTGGGGCCTTCCTGGTTTGACAGTGAGGGTGACAAGGCCCCCGATTCCAGGATGACGCTTTTGGGGTTTTGAAAAATGGGTCACGCAACAGAGGTTACCAGAGGACACCGGGGGCTACCAGGCACTCCACAGGGTGGCGGCTGGCCCAGAGCCAGGAGAGCCCTTAGCGTGGTGACATCTCAGAGGCCCTGGAATCCAGAGTGGATAACTCCTCTCTGGATTCCTGGGAGCCCAATGGGGGAAAGGAACTGTTTCTGACCTTTTTTGCGATCCCAGCACTTAGCACAGTGCTCAGACCACAGGAAGCGTTTAACAGATATCACTATTATTATTGTTATCATTGTTATTAATACTCACTCTTGGAACGGAATGGTCCAACTTCTGCAATGAAAGTGTGATCCCTGCCCCCTCTGCCACATCCACTCAGGCTAGCAGAGGGGGAGCCTCTGCCCCTGCCCCTCTCAGATGAGGGGACCCCCTTCACCTCCCCATCGAGGGAAGCCCCTGGCTCTGCTCCTTCCCACTGAGGGGAGCCCCTGGAGCTAGACAGCAGCAAGTTCAGACATACAGCAGAAAACCCCTGCATCTGCCAGCCAGGGTGAACCTAGAATGCGTCCTCCAGGGGAGCTGAGAATGACTGGAAAGCCTACCGGCCAGCACCAAGCGAAGGTGTTTCCCTCAGCCCACTGTTCACCCCCTCCCTCCATCAGACCAGCCGGCCCCGCCTGCCTGCTCCCTGGGGGACTCTAGAGCGGGCACTATGGGGTTAACCTAGCCAGCTTGGGAAAACACTGCGCTGGGAAGGGAGGGTAGAGGAGGGGAAGAGGGATGGAGGAAGGGAGGGAAGGAGGGAGGGAGCAGGCCCCAAGCACATTAACAGCTGGTGGGGGAGGGCTTCTCTGCCCATTCGTTAGCAGTGAGATGACACTCGGGATAATTGCTTCAGGTGGAGGCGGGGCTGACGGGAAGGTCGGGAAGCCTCTCCCCCAGGATCTTTAAAAACAAGGAGGAGCCTTGTTCGTCTGGAACCATTTAGGTACGGTCCTGGCCAAGGAGGGGGCAGGGCAGGAGGTGGGAAGGGGGAATGGGAGAGGAAGTGGGGTCGAGAGAAGCAGGCTGGGGCATGGGCCGGGGGCTGAGCCTCAGGCTCTGGGTCGATGGGATGCAGTGACTCCCTCTCAGGCTGGAGGGACCGGACCCATCTCACCATAAGGTCAACGAAAGCTAGCCATATTTGGTTTGACTGTTAGCCCCATTCGGTTTGATGGTCAGCCCTATTCTGTTTGGTGGTTAGCCCTTATTTGGTTTGATGGTTAGTCCCATTCGGTTTGACGGTCAGCCCCCTTATGGTTTGACAGTAAGCTCCTGTTCCGTTTGATGGTTAGCCCCATTGGGTTTGATGGTTAGTCCCCGTTAGACTGACAGTGGGACCCTGTTTGGTTTGACAGTCAGCCCCCATTCGGTTTAACATTAAGCCCCATTGGGTTTGATGGTCAACCCCGTTTGGACGGTCAGCTCTGTTCAATTCGATGGTTAACCCCTGTTCAGTTTGACATTTAGCTCCTTTTGGATTGACGGTTAGCTCTCTGGCCTCTCTTGGAGCCCAGGGTGTGACCCTGGCTGCAGTGCCAGGGCTGAACTGGGAACTGGCCTGGGAGTGGGGTGAGAAAGGGCTTGACCCTGCCCTACTGGGGAGGTGCCTTCCAACTCACCCTACCCCTTCCCTCTTGGCCTGTGCCTCTCAGTGGTCACTTTCCTTTAGTTACTCATCATGTCCTTTTCCCCCAAGTCCATACCAAGACTCCACCTTGGCCCACCCCCTTCTCCCCTTCCCTCCACTGTCTTCCTTTCTCCTCTCCTCTCCTTCCCTCCTTGTTTGTCAAGGCCAAAACTTTGGCATTAGCTTCTACTCCTCCTTCTTATTCAACCCCTGTATTAATTCTCTCACCAAAACCTGTGGGTTTTTCCTTCACAACATTTCTCGAATCCACCCCTTCCTCTTCATCCTAGCTGCCATCACGCTAGTCCGGGCCCTTATCATACCCCGAAGAAATGACTACCCCATCGGTCTCCTTGCTGAACTTGCCTCCGGTCCCTATCAATCAGTGCTATTTATTAAGTGTGCAGAGCACTGTACTAATCAACTGGGAGAATTCGACAGAGGTTGGAGTCATGTTCCCTGGCCACAACGAGCTTGCGGTTTAGAGGCCCCCTCCAGGTCATACTTACATCTGCTCTCCAGACCATTTTTCTAAAACATCCTTCTGTCCATGTCTTCCCGTTCCTCCAAAGCCTCCAATGTTGGTTGCTCACTGCTTTCTGCATCAAACAGAAAGTTCTCGCTGCTCACTTTAAGGCTCTCCAACAGCTCTCTTCTACTTATGAATTCTCTCTTCCCACTATACTCCAGCTCATTTGCTTTACTCTTCTCACACCAACCTATTCAGTGTGTCTCGCTTTTACCTCTCCCACCATTACCTCTTGCTCTCCCTCTTCACAGTGGGCAGACAGACCACCGCTCTCCCCATCCTTGAGGCCCTTCTGAAATCACAGCTCCTCTAGGAAGCCTTTTCTAATTCATCTCTCCTCTCTCTCCCCCATTTCTCCCCCAGCTGCCTCCTTAGCACTTCTGCATTATCTAGGTTCTTGGATACTTACCCCTCAGCCCCTCCAGAGCAGTTATGAACCACCCCTTACATCTTTAAAATCTATCATTTCTTCCTGCCTTAGTGCCAGTCTTCCACACTGGATTGTAAACTCTTCTGGGGAAGGGATCAGGTATTGTCCTCTCCCAAGTGCTCATTTCAGTCTTCTATATTCAGCAGCCTCTCAGTAAATACTTTTGATTGATGGACTGAGGGGGTGGGGTGGGTGAGGTCTGAGCCGTGAAGATGAAAAAAGCATTAGGGAAACCACGTGCCAAAGTGGCACTCCCTCCCGCTTAGACTGTGAGCTCCATGTGGGACAAGGGACAAGGCTGCGTCCAATCCAATCATTTTGTGTCCACACCGCTGTTTGTTTGGCACTGTGTCAGACACTTAACTCAGTGTCATTTTTACCCATCAGCTCTCCTTGTCCCTCCAACCTGGGGAAGTTGCCGCTCTCTCTTCCCTGTGGAGAAGCATGTCCCCAGGCCAATCAGGAGGCATGACTGAGGAAGCAGCCCCCATGACAACAGCACAATCCAACCTTGTCTCTCTGAGGCCCAACCTGGAGTCTCTGCAGCCTTTCAGGGATCAGTTGTCCCTAGTACCCAAGATCCCTTGTGAAGCAGTCAGGGCAGCCCAGGAATGTTCTTGGCAGGAGCAGGTCCATGCAAGAAGGAGGCAATGAGCTGTTGCTCTCCTTGCTTGCAGGGATCCCAGGAGAAGGCTCTAGCTTTGAGGGGTTCGTGGGGTTCCAGGTAGGAGGTGGGGTTCTGGATCCCTGTTTTTCCCAGGACCCCTCTGAGTGCTTCCGCTGCCTGGGTCTCTGTGTCCAAGCCCCCCAGGCCCACCTGAGCTACTAGGCTGAGCTGCTAGTAGTGGCGCCCCGAGTTTATGGGATCACAGATTGGCACTCAGCAGGTCATGGGGGTCATAGGTCAGCGTCCAGCTTGTCACTGGGTTCCACTGTCCCTACTGGAACTGGGCCCTCACCACTCTGAACTTGGACACACCATGGGGCAGAGCCAGCAGGGAGCCTGGGGGAAGTGGAGAAGTGAGGTCCAACCCCAAGGAGCCAGTGCTCTGCCCTCCTAGCCCAGCACCACCCCACCACAATCTGTGCCTTGCCCTGTCCCCCTGTCCCTGTGCCACTCTGGGTGGGGGCTGAAGAGCAGACAGGGAAAGAGCACCAGTTACTGGGCCCACCTGTGGAAACACCCGGGACCCCAGACCGGGCTTTACCAGGGCAGGGGAAGCTGAGGCAGAGGCATCCAGGCCAGCTGGTCAGCCTGGAGCTCTGCTCTGGGCGCGGCAATCATACTGAGGAGGCTCTTCAACGAAGGCTCAGGGTGTTGCCTCCCACTGCTCCTTGGCCCTCTCTCCCTCCCTGTCTCCCTCCTCCCTCCCTGTCTCCTGGGTTCCTGCCCATGTTGTCATTTCATTTGAATGAGTCAAAAGAGCCTCTTGCTTCCCCTAAATCAGGGCTGTCGAGGGGAGAGCTGGAACAGAAGGAAGATTACTTAGGGTCCCCAGGGTCCTGAATGCCCCCGGCGTGGCTGTCGGCAGGTCTGGCAGATTTATGGTGTGGCTGTGACAGGCTCAAAGGGCAGGGAGGGAAGGAGGAGGAGGAGGATGAGGAGGAATGTGAGACCCTTGAAAACTCCAGTCCCCATTGCCATGGATGGGTGCTCAGACCCATGCCCTGGCAGGGAGAGCTGGCAGAGAGAGAGGCTGCTGGGGGAGTTGCTGTGGGAGAATGGCTGTGGGACAGTCCCCGATGGGAAACAGTTGTGGGAGAGTCCTTGTGGAAGACCTGCTGCAGGAGAACCCCTGCAGGGAAATGGTTGTGGGAGAGCTCCTGCAAGAGAGCTCCCATGGAAGAGCTTCTGCGGGTTAGCCCCTGCGGAAGAATGGGTGCAACACAGTATCCTGGGAGAGCCCCTGTGGGAGAGAGCCTGTTGGAGAGTGATGGCGGGGGAACAGCAGCTGTGGAAGAGCGGTTGCAGGAGAGCCATATGGGAGAGAAGCTGTGGGAGAGCCCCTATGGGAGAGTCCCTGTGGGGGAGCTCCTATGGGAGAGTGACTGCAGAAGAGGCCCTGTGGGAGAGCAGCTATGGGAGAGGGCCTGTTGGGGAGCCGCTCCTAGAGAACCACTTCTTTTCCAGTAGTCTCCCCCAATCAGACAGTGGTATTTATTGAGCGGTTATTGTGTCCAGAACACAGTTGGGATGAAGCAGAAGGGGAGGATCCTAGAGTTGTTGTAGAACTGACAGGATTTGTTAGCAGACTGAATACGCTGGTTGAAGGCAAGGGTTGAGTAAAGGATAAAGCCGATGTTATAAGCAGTGAGTCAGGTAGGGTGGAGTGGGGTCATCTATTGTACTGGGACAGTCGTACTGAGAAGCAGCATGGCGTAGTGGATAGATCGTGGGCATGGGAGTCAGAAGGTCATGGGTTCTAAAACTGGCTCTGCTGCTTTCCTGCTGTGTGACCTTGGACAAATCACTTGACTTCTCTGTGCTTCGGTTCCCTCATCTGTAAAATGGGGATTAAGACTGGGAGCCCCATGTGGGACAGGGGCTGTCCCACCTGATTCACTTGCATCCACCTCAACACTTAGTACAGTGCTTGTCACAGAATAAATGCTTAACAAATACCATAATTGTTATTATTCTTATTATAGTTATTAGTTGCGGGGGGGACAGGGTTTGGGCGAGAAGATGAGAAGTCAAGGATACTGCCATTGTTATAGACAGTGAGACAGGGAGGATGGTGATGTTGTCTACTGTACTGGGACAGTCGTCGGGAAGACAGGGTTTAGATGAATAGATGAGGAGTTCTGTTTTGGACTGAGCATCCTCAGTCACCACAGTCTTCGTCCCCTCTTCCTGAGCCACTGATCGGGAGGGGAAGCAACTAAGGCCTGCAAGGGGTCCTCTGGGAAGTCCCTGTATTTTGTGGAGCAGGGCTGGGCTCAAGAGGGCATCCACCCTAGAAGCCAGGCGTTGGGATCGGGTAGGTCCCTGTTCAATGGACTCTGGGAAACGACGAAGGGAAGCAGCTGTTTCTGGCTCGGGCTGGCCTAGTGCCAGCACCAAATCCATAGGCCCAAATCCACCCCGATAAACCCTGGCTGCCCTCATGCCTGCTGGCCCCCAGGCCCAGCCAGATGGGAAGGCAGAGCAGGAAGCGGGATGGAGAGGGGCAACCAGGATGGTCACAGAGTTGGAGACATTCCTGTTTGATGGGGAACTGAAAGGGTTAGGCCTCTACAGTCTGGGCAGATGCAGGCTGAGAAGGGACTAGATTGTTGTTGGCAGATCCAAGATGAGGGTGAACTGGAAAAACACAAAATCGTACCAGAATGAGGGGCCCTTGTTGAAGCTGGAGGGAGACAGGAACACAACCAATTGCAGGAAACACTGCTTCCTCCAGTGGGCTGATGAACATGGGACTTTTCCCCACAAGGAGCTGGAAAGCCAGTCAATGGCATTTATTGAGTGCTTACTGTGTACAGGCACTGTACTAAGCGCTTGGGAGAGTACAATACTGTTGCAAGACTCAATCCCTGCCCACAGTGGGTTTACAATCCAGCCGGGAACACCAGCAGTTCCAGAAGGGTCTGGACCGATCCATGAAAGAATTCATGACTGTTGAGTCCCTGGGGGAGAGTCGGGCAAGGAGAGGGCAGAATTGAGTCAGGGGTGTTGGATGGTCTGAGCTGGGTCACTGGGGAAGAGTCAGAGTTGGAGAGGAAGAGTGAGGGGTGTGGAATGGCCCATCCCTAATTGTGAGAGTGGGTGCCCTGTTGGGGCCACCAACACAGAGCTCCTTCCATTGTCCAGATGCCACTATTGGAGATTAGATCCTAGGCTGGATGGGCAGTGAGACCGAGCCAGTGGGGCTGATGGTGTTTTTATACTCTATCACCTTACTTCTCCAAGACGATCGCTTCACCATTTAAGATCCATCTGAGTTGCTGGGCGGGAGATGCAGTCTTCAGCATCAATAATGCTGGTCACTCCTGGCTGTCCTGCTGCCTGCAGCCGCCTGGGGGAGGGGAAATGTTCCCGAGGGAGGAGGGGCCCTTCTGAATCTGGGTCTGGGCCAAGTCCCCTCCTCCTGGCTCAGGTCAGAGTGATGCCATCCAGCCAGCTTTCAGCCCGCCTGCTCTCTCTCCCTGCTGCAGATGGACACCCCCTGAGATTCTCACCCATGGATCTGGTCGCACTCCTCTGGGAACTGCTGGGATTCCTTCAGCACCCGGGGGGCAGAGGGGAAGGGGGATGCAGAACTGTGCCTTCTCCGTGTCTTCCAGCCTTGACCTACTCCATTGGAGGAGAAGGGGCCGGTGGTACAGGACACACAGGGAATCGGTAGCAAAGTCGGCAGTGTGGTCCAGGAGCGAAGACTCGAGCTTGGCTTCCCCGACCCCACACCCTCCTTCCAGACAGCCCGGGGCCGGTGCCTGGTGGGCGGGCTAGTGAGTGGAAGGGAGGGCCTGGGACAGGGCGGGCATGGGAAAGGGCAGGCAGGTGGACGGGTGGGCAGACAGTCAGGCGGCTGGTGCTCTGGGGAGTGGGAAAGGGGCCGTTCAGACTCTCTGCAGGAAGAGGGGGGCCCAGAGACCCGGGCGGGTCGTGTTGCCGGAGCGGGGGACAGAGTGGCCATCTGAATTCCAGCACGTCCCTCCCCGGGGGCTGCCCTCGCTCCCTGAAATCTGTTTGTCTGTGAAAAGGCCATCTGTGAAGTTTGGCACAGGCGGCAGCAGCGCTCCAGCCTCCAGGCGTTTCTGCACGGGGGGTTTGATCTAATCCAGCTCCATAAATAACTGCCGGATTAGGCTGAGCCGGGCACGTGGCCCTGGGCACACACGAGCTCCCTCTCCAGTCGGCTCTGCCCCGGCCTGCAGCCCCCGCCCCCTCCACGCCCTCTGCCGTACCCCCCCACCCCCCCCCACCCTCCCGCCACACCCTGGCCTGCAGGGAGGGGGCCTGTTCCTGCCGAGCCTGGCTGGGTGGATGCAGGGTGCCGGGCTGGGTGTCTGCTACATGCCCGGCACCTGGTAGGTGCAGGATATGAAGAAGGGAGCGGTTCAGGGCTTTGGCTGGTTGTGATGCTGGGTGTTGGGTAGGGTGCAGTGCTGGGTGTAGTGTTGGGGGCGGGGCACAGTGCTGGGCTCTGGCTGAGTGCAGTAGGCCGTACTGGGTGAAGGGTGTGGGGTACAGTGCTGGGCTCTGGCTAGATGCAAAGTACAGTGATGGGTTCTGACCGGGCTGGGTGCATTGCACGGTGCTAAACTCTGGCTGGGTGCAGGTGAAGGGCTGGGTGCTGGCTGGGTGCGGGGGGGAGGGGGCAGTGCTGGGCTCTGGCTGGCTGCAGGGTGCAGGGCTGGGCTCAGGGCAGGGTTTTTACCCTGACAAGTTTAGATGTGTGTCTGGACGATGTTTGTCTATCGATTAGACTGTAAGCCTGTCAAACGGCAGGGACTGTCTCTATCTGTTGCCGACTTGTTCATTCCAAGCGCTTAGTACAGTGCTCTGCACATAGTAAGCGCTCAATAAATACTATTGAATGAATGAATGAATGACTGGGGAAGAAGACCACCTCTCAGTTATCTCCTGTTCAAGACGGAGGCTCAGAGCTGGGCCGAGAACTTGGTGTGGGCAACCGAATAGAGAGGTCAGAGGCCAGGCTCCTCGGTACGTTTCTAGCATTCCTTGGGGTCGAACCAAAAGACGCATGGCTCAGGTCACTGTGGCCTCACAGACCACCTTGGCAGACAACCTCCCCGGGTGTGGGCCCGGAGTCTGGACCTCTTCCTTTCCTTCCTTTTGCGGTCCCGTTAAAGGCCCCTGGCATCAGGTTTACTCCAGAGGGTTCTGCTTGTTGAAGTGAACAAGCGGGTGAAGACCTCTATGCCTGTCTCCGACCATTGCCTCGGACCAGCTCCTCGGAGCATCACCTCGATCACCTTGGACTGCCTGCCTCAGACCATCACCTTAGGCCATTTCCGCAGACCGTTACATGGGATTGCCTACCTCGGACTATTTCCTCTAACCGTCGCCCAGGACTGCCTGCTTCAGACCATCACCTCGGACCGTCGCCTTGGACGATTGCTTCGGACTGTCACCTCGGACCAAATCATCACCTCGGACCGAGCCATTATCTTGAACCATCCCCTCCGCATTGTTGCCGCCTCCGCTTGCTCCTC
The DNA here is from genome assembly GCF_004115215.2 of Ornithorhynchus anatinus. Classification (NCBI taxonomy): domain Eukaryota; kingdom Metazoa; phylum Chordata; class Mammalia; order Monotremata; family Ornithorhynchidae; genus Ornithorhynchus; species Ornithorhynchus anatinus. Next base: position 87,497 of record NC_041746.1, on the reverse strand, counting down.
TACAACCTCTGGTGCGTCTGGTGGCTGGACCCGGTTCCCAGCCTCAGGCTTCCTTGTCCACCCTGATACTTTTGCTTGACTGCCTTCGTCTGCTCGGCAACCACTGTCGCCACCTCTGAGCTTCCCCTCGGTCACTCGGCAGCCCCGAACCCCGGCTCAGCTCTGAAGTTGGAGAGGTGGTCTCGAGGTGTGTAGGGGAGACAGCTGCCAGTGGGTGCCAACTGCCTCCTTTGACCAGCTTGGGCCCGTGGCCCAAGGCTGCCACTGCAAGGGGCGGCCAGGGCTGGGGCGGCGGTCCAGCCGGCCCGGATCAGTCCTGCTGTGGGCCAGGACCCAGCCAGCCCCTCCCCACCCTGGCACCGCCCCCACCGTGTGCTCTGAAACCTGGGCTGATCTGGCCAAGGTGGATCCCACACCCTGCTGAGGCAATGATGTCTTCTGAGTGCCTCCACTGGGGATACAGGGGTACACAGGAGCAGAGAGGCACGGTGGCAAGGGGGTGCGGGGGCAAGGGGTAAGGGAAGCTTAGGGCAGGAGGTCAAGGGGGAGAAGGGGGCATAGGAGCGGGGTGCCCAGGGGACAGAGGAGGACTGGATTGGTATGTGAGTTGAAGAAAGGGTTGACATATGGGAAATTAGTTTTTCTCCCAGTGTCAACCCCAGCCTTTTTGCAAGGTGCCTGCTCAGATCAAAGCCTGATCCCTAGGCCCACCAGTGGCGGTGGAATGCAGATGTCTTGTGCTCCCGTTGGTCTGGGCGGTGTGCTTGGTGGATGGAACTCACTCCCATTTCTCTGGGCCGTGTGCTTGGTGGATGGAATGCATTCCTATTTCCCTGAGTGATGTGATTGGTGGACGGAGCGCAGTCCCCACTCCCATTTCTCTGGGTGGGTGCTCAGCAGAGAGAATGCACTTGTGTTTCTCTGGGCAGCATGCTTGGCAGATGGAGGTTGCTCACGTTTCTCTGGGCAGCGTGCTCAGCAATGAGAGAACCGGTCCAAAGCTCACACGCCCCTCAGCCAGTGGTTCTAAAGGTCTGAAAATGAATTTCATTGGCTTGGTTTCACTCACTGGTCCCTCCCCCGGGTCGTGGGCACCAGTGCCCAGGGGCTCAGGCCTATGTCCAGCCCTAGTTGACGCTGTGGGACAGTACAGTCTAGCAAGGTAGAGTCTGCTATGATATCACTGGGGTTTAGTGCAAAGTCAGTGAGGTTCGGTGGAGTGTTACTGGGGCACAGTTTGGTATGGGGGGTATTATTATGTCATCTTTACCGATCTCTAGGTTTTTAGCTGTGCCCAGCTGTCTGACTTTGAGACTAATCCCTTGTCTCTAGCGCCCGGTGCCCCCTGCTCTCCATTTTCCAGTGGCTGGTGGGCTGGTGAGTGGGCGGGGCCTGGCAGGCTGGGCGCTGAGAAGCAGCACAATAATAATGATAATGAAGGTATTTGTTAAATGCTTACTGTGTGCCAAGCACTGTTCTAAGCATGATGTAGTGGATGGAGCACAGGCCTGGGAGTCCGAAGGTCATGGGTTCTAATCCCAGCTCTGCCACTTGTCTGCTGTGTCACCCTGGGCAAGTCACTTCACTTTTCTAGGCCTCAGTTACTTCATCTAAAATGGGGATTGAGACTGTGAGCCCTCGTGGGACAGGGACTAAATCCAACACAGTTTGCTTGTATCCACCCAGTGCTTAATACAGTCCCTGGCACATAGTAAGCACTTAACAAGTACCATAATAATTATTATTACTGGGGCTGGTCCAAGTCCTTAGGCAGTCCTCAGGAGGTCCTCAGGCACTGGGGAGAGCCCTGTGTGCACTTGGTGTCACTGCCCCGGGGCCCCATGGCAGCTGGACTCAGTCATCACCCAGTTAGGGTAAGGCAGAGGATGGGAGGGTACCAGGTGGGCGGGAGCAGGTGCCTCGGACGTGGGTCCCTGGGGGCCAACCGAAGGCTCTTGGAGTTTGGCCTCTACTGGGAAATGACCACCGGAGAGGCCTGGCCCCTGTCACTCGAGATAAATGCGGAAGCCCAAGTGAAGCAAACCCGAAACTTGGGGGAGGAAGGGGAGGAGCTGTGAGGAGGGAAAGTTCATTTCCAAGAAACTTTCCCTCTTCCTGGAAGAACTAGCTCCATGTGTCCCGTGGCCGGGAGAGACCACCTGGACTATCTGGCAATGAGACCCTCCCTCCTTCCCACCCTGGGACTTGTGGCTTGGGATTGGCTGGAGACTTGAGGGCTTTGCGGAGGCTGGGAGTTGGAGAGGAGCACCTGGGGTCCTATGTGGTGTCAGAGAGGGGACCCCAGGGTGGGGGATCACCAGACTGATGGGAGTGACGGGCCACTGGGGACACTGACTGGAAGGGGCTGCTCCTTCCTTCCCCTCCTCCCCGCTGCCACCAGCCTCTCCCCTGCCCTCCCTTCTCCCATTCCTCTCACAAGGCAACAACAACAAAGTAAGTACTTAACAAATACCAATACTTAACAAGTACTGTAAATATTATTATTATTATCATTATTATGGCTTAGTGGAAAGAGCCCGGATTTGGGAGTCAGAGGACGTGGATTCTAATCCCGGCTTCGCCACTTGTCAGCTGTGTGACTTTGGCCAAGCCACTTAACTTCTCTGTGCCTCAGTTACCTCATCTGTAAAATGGGGATTAAGACTGTGAGCCCCACGAGGACAACCTGTCTACCCCAGTGCTGAGAACAGTGCTTGGCACATAGTAAGGGCTTAACAAATAGAGGAATCTTTTTGCAAATGAAGGCTGAGAGGCTGGGCGCTAGAAGGTGGGGGGCCTGGGACAGAGGTTGTGGGGCCATGCCCGCTCCCCCTGGCCTGGCGGCCACATGGCTCGTGTGCTGCCAGTACATATGAGCAGTGGGTGCGTTTGGGGCGCGGTAGGGGCATGGGGGCCGAGGACCAGCTCCCGCCAATGTCGTCACTGGCCCACCTGGGCGGCTCCTCCTTGACCGCTCCAGCTTCCCCGGTGGCCTCTGCTCCCCCTCCCTCTACCCAGAGCGGGTGTGGTCATCGAGGGTGAGCTCTTCCCCTCCTTCCCACATGGTTGGTGTGCTGAGTGGAGCCAGGGGGCTGCAGGGTGTGCATTTCAGACTTGAGGTCCTGGAGGGTTGCAATGTGGACGTGGGGGCCTGATGGGCATGCAGTGCGGACCCAGGGGCCCAGTGAGCATAGAGTGCAGCCCCGAGGTCCTGGCAAGTGTACGGTGTAGACCTGGAGGCCCAGTGGGTATGCAGTGTGGACCCAAGAACCCACTGGGTGGATACAGTGAGGACTCAGGGGACCTGCTGGGCATGCATGTGGACCTGGGGGTCCCAATGGGCTTGCATTGTGGACCCAAGGTTCCTGTGGATGTGCATTGTGGATCCGGGGGCCCACTGGCTGGGCATGTGGACCTGGAGAGCTAGCGGGGCTTGCAGTGCAGATCTGAGGACTCAGTGGGTATGCAAGGAAGACCTGAGGTTCCGGCGGGTGAGCAGCGCAGACCCTGGGGGCCTGGCAGACACACAGTGTGGCCCTGAGAGGCTTGGCCGGTGTTCAGTGTGGACATGAGGGACTGGTTAGCATGCAGTGCGGACCTGGGGGCCCGGAAGACATGCAGTGCAGTACAGATCTGGGAGGCCCTACTGACGAGCACCTGCCCATGCAGGAGGCTGAAGGCCTTCCTCTCATTGTTCCCATCCCAATGGGGAAATGCATTGGAGAGCAGGGAATACCAAAGCCAGGGTGATGGGGCTGGGGTCATGGAACCAGCACCTGGCTCGTCCCTCTCCATAAGCATAAGGGCCAACCCCTAGGCGGACGAGGACCAGCCACCTCCGGTGTCCTCACGACACCCACGTCCTTACCCAGGAGAGATCGGTCTGACCTCTGACCCCTAACCCTAATAAATAAGAATAAGTGAAGCCAAGCCAAAAGGGCACTTTCTTCTCCCTTTGTCTCCAGATTTGCCCACAGCAGAAAGTCTGAGACCTATCACCACTTAAGCTCCTTGTGGGCAGGGGATGTTGTCGTCTTGTGGTATCTACTGTATTGACCAAGCATTCAAGCATCATACTACAGGAGAGCTGGATGGAAGGCTGACACCTAGACACCGGGCCCAAAGAATCCAAGGGTTGACTGGAGATGCCATGGTGGAAGACAGACTTGTCCCTTTCCAGATTCTTGGAAACGCACTCGTTCGTCCATTGGTATGTACTGAGCATGTACTCTGTGCCAAGTGCTGTACTGTGCACCTGCTGGGCACAGATCACTGTACCAGCAACCTCCTGAGGTCTGAGCAGTTTACTGGGATGATGATAATGATAGTGATAATAATAATAATAATGATAATAACAATAGTGCTATTTGTTAAGCCCTTACTATGTGCTAAGCACTGTACTAATTGCTGGGGCAAATACAAAGTAATCGAGTCAGACACAATCCCTGTCCTACCGGGGGTGCACAGTCTAAGAAGGAGGGAGAACAGGAATTGAATCCCCATTTTACAAATGAGGAAACTGAGGCCCAGAGAAGTTAAGTGACTTGCCAAAGGTCACACTCCCGTGACTTTTTTGTGACCAAAGAAACTGTGGCCATAGACCAAGTGGTAAGTGGAGCTAGGTGGCAGAGCCAGGATTAGAACCCAGGACTTCTGTCGCCACCCCAACCCCCAGCCCCCCTGCCTGTGCTCTTTCCATTAGGCCATGCTGCTTCCAACTGGGAACTGGGTTCTTGGGGGAGAACAATACGGTAAAAGGCCCGGCCGTTGCCTGCCCAGCGGGCCGCTCAATCAGACGTAAATGGATTTGGCATTTCCCTGGTCACCTGCAGCTCGAGGAAGGCCCATGGCGTGAGCCCAGCTCCTGGAGCCGGATCGGAGCCTGGCCAGCTGGGTCTCCGCGGCAGCCAACTGGCAGCAGGTGATGGACTGTCTGGGTTTCTCCTTCGGGCCTCGGGTTGTTTCCGCCCTCCCATTGGTCAGATGGGCTAAAGTGTTCCCTACAGTCAAAGAAGAGAAGTTCTCCCATCTGGGGGGTTGGACAAGGCCACCGCTACCCACAGCGAGACCCGGGATTCCGCCAGCCAGGATGAGCGTGCCTCGCCTCCGACTCCTGGCCGGGGGTCCACGGATCGGAGGCCTTGGGCAGCCAGCGGGGGAGCGTCTGTCCATCCGTCCGTGGGCTGGGAGTGAGGGCGGCGGCCGGCACGCTGGGCGCCTTGCAGACACTCCCCGGGGACCTGCGCCCGGACCGGAGGCCCCTGGCTTTCTCCCAGCAGGAAAACCCAACTGCAGCAACAGAGAAACCGCGGCCATAGACCAACGCCAGAGAGCTTCCTTCCCCGCCTGTGGGGAACGTTCCAATTTCCTCACTCTTGCTTTTTGACACAGAGTGGCAATCAGCCTGATACCATCAGAAACATTTTTGTGCCATGCATCATTTCCTTGAAAGACAATGGATTAAAGGCTAATTGATTTCGCCTCGCTGAGCTTTGAAAACTCCCTGCCTCCCAAACCTGTCTTCCTCTTTCCTCTAACATGATAGATTATGCATTTAAGCATTTCAACTTAACTTGCATAATTCACTCCTTGTGTGTAGCATTTCCTGGACCCCAGCTACTTGGTGCCAGGATCGATCTCGTTTCAAGCCGTCATCGGAGGGGACCCAGGGCCCCGTGGGAGGGGTCTGCAGAGGAGCGGGCCGGCTCTACCTTCTGCCTCCTGGGGTGCTGGCTGGGACCCGGCCCTGGACCCAAGACCCCAGTGGTCGGGTCGGCAGAGAAGCGGGCCCGCTCTACCCCCTGCGGAGCTGGCCCAGACCCAGGCTTGGACCCAGGGCTGTTCCCTGCCTCTTGCAGTGCTGGCCCGGGCCCAGAATGGGACGGGTCATCAGAGGAGCGAACCCGCTCTGTCCTCTGTGGCGCTGGCCTGGACCCAAGCCCAGACCCAGGGCTTCGGGGGATGGGTTTGCAGAGGAGCAGACTCACTCTGCCCACTCCAGGGCCCTGGGGGACCAGTCTTCCCCACCCCTACCCTGTAGTGCTGGCCTCATCTATGCCTTCCTGTGATTTGACTGGCGTCCCACAGCCTGGCGGGGAATGTTCAGTAGTTCCTGGTGCTCGGACTGGCCCCAGAGCCCATAAGAGTGGAACACAACAGCTCTCACTCGCCACCCGAGCACCACTGCCTTGGGCCAGATCTTGGGTGGACACATGGAAACAAGCTTGCTTCAGGTTAGCCTCTTTCATTCATTCATTCAATCATATTTATTGAGTGCTTACAGTGTGCAGAGCACTATACTAAGCACTTGGAAAGTAGAATTCAGCAGTAAAGAGAGACAATCCTCCCACAACAGGCTCACAGTCTAGAGGGGGTGAGACCGCCCAAAGTGAGCCCTGCCACTGCGACATCACACCCGACACAGTTCCCCTGATCCTGGTCCAAGAAATGGGAGGAGCTGGTATCCTATCCCCACTTTTCAGGTGAGGAATGGAGACCCGAAGAGGCTATTACTTGTCCAAAGTCCCACAGTTGGTTGGCCAGTCAGACCCACATGCTCTCCACTAGACTCTGCTCTTTCAACCCAGCCACCGGATCATTCAATCAATTATTAAATTAATGGTATTTATTGAGTGCTTACTGTGGCAGAACACTGTATTAAGTGCATGGGAGAATACAATATAGCAGAGGTGGTAGAAATGTTCCCTGCCCACCATGAGCTTACAGCCTAAGCTTCATCCACTAAGAGTCTGAGTTCAGGAGCCCAGAGTTGGTACCAAAAGCTTGAGACCAAGCTTGAGAGGGGTTGGGGGGCAAAGAAACTATTGTAAACCTGGTCCTGTTGGTTTCCTAGGCTGCAAGGGTAACTTGGGGCCAGGGCCTTTTTTCAGGAGTGCAGGCATTTTTCTGGGTGCAGCCCAAGACGAACTGCCCTCTGCTGCTCCAGTGTCATGTGGAGGCTCCTGCCACTTGGACCTGGGGTGGGGATATGTCAGGGCCATGGGTCACAGGGGTGGGGACAATGGATGGAACCAGCCACTCCAGTTTATCGAAACACCCTTCTGCCCTCACCCCCTCACCTTCCCCATCCTCTTGCTCCCCTGCCCCCTGCCCCCTCACCTTGTCACCCTCTTTCTCCAAGGTGAGTGGGAAAGGCTGGATCTCCAATACTCGGTCACTAGCACTAGCCCACCCAGCAACCACAGCCAGCTTGAGATGCACTGGATGTGCTAACCCCCTTTCTCCGGGACGAGGGTATCTGCGGCAACTGCCGATCTTCATCTTGTCAGAGTAGCTGGCACCAAGGCCGGGGGTGTGGGTGCAGCAGGAGAAAATGGCAGCAGTGTGATACCTACAGGGAACTGTTCTCACCCACCTGCTCTGGACTGTTGCTGTCGGAAAGGGGAACGGCGGTGCCCCCGTTGCCGTGGCGACTGTGTTGGCCTGACTCAGAGCTGTTGCATGGGAAGATGGATGGGTCCAGTGGCTGTGCCGGGAGGCTGAGGCTGGCCAACTGGTCCTGGGTCCCCACTCCTATCCGGACCCTTCTTAAGGGAGGGAAGCATTGAATGGGGCACTGCACTGAGGGGGCTCAGGAGGGAGCAGTCCTTGCTAGCTCCTCACCCCCTTCAGTGGAGGATGCATTCGATCTGAGATAGAGTCAAAGTCAAAGACAGTGCCCCCAGGACTGGGCACCCTGCCATACAATGGCTGTTATGCACTTGGCACCCTGTTGCTCAGAACAGCATAGCAGAGTTTCTGGGCATTGAGATCCTGGCCCTCCCCTCCTTGACAGAGGATGGATCTGTGGGCTTGGAGCAGTCCTGGCAGAGAGTTTCCAGTCTGTTTTCCCTTCTGAGAGCCCTGTCTGGGAAGCCATCTTGTCACTGCCCCTCCACTCAGCTCCAACATGGTTCCTGGCCAGAGTTAGTGTGTGGTTGTGAGATGCGGCAGGGGAGACCCGCCGGAATGCGGCCTGTCCTCTTCATGGGTCTTCGGAAAGGAAAGAAAGTGTTAGGGGCTCGTGCTCTGCTCAGAAAGATGTGAGCACTCGGTTGCTCAGTTCAGGATGGCCTCTTTCTCTGTCTCTCAGTCACCCTGTGGGTTTCTCTTTGTCGGATTTTTATCTTTTTCTGTTTCTCTGCCTGACGTTGTCTCTCCTCTCCATCCCCCCTGTGTCTCCGTCCCTCTCTCTCCAGCCTTTCTTTTCCTCGCTCCCATCCTGCACTTCCCAGTTACGTGTGGACCATCCACCCCCAGGCCGACTTTGAGGTCCAGAAACCTGGGCCCACCCAGCCCGCCTGTTCCATTCCCAGCACGGAGACAAGGCCTCAGGGTGCCAGGATGGAGATAGCTGGGGAGAAGTGGGTGGGAAGGAAGTAAATCCCAGTGGGGAAGGCAACCAGAGGGTCAAAAAGGGAAGGTGGAGATCCTCTGGCCTCTTCCCAGTGGGTATGGGGTGCTGGCACTCGGTTTGGAAGAAGGTGGTGGAGTGGCCGGGATGGTTGTCACCTGCATGCCCGCACTCTGGGGGTCTGGAGACTGTGCGCCCGGTCGGTGTGGTGGAGGAAGCAGAGCCGTCCTCTGCCACCGAATAAAAGGGGCTGAAATGGTGCACCCTGGGCAGGGAGTCAGGGAGGAGGCAGAAATTTAAAAATCCCTCCAAGTCCCCCAGGGCCTGGCTTGTTTGAGTTACCCTGTAAGAAATAATAATGATGATGATGATGATATTTAAGTGCTTACTGTGCCAAGCATGTTCTAAGCCTGGGGGGATTTGCAAGGTAATCAGGTTGTGTCATGAGGTGCTCACAATCTTAATCCCCATTTTATAGATGAGGCAAAAGAGGCACAGAGAAGTTAAGTGACTAGCCCAAAGTCACCTAGCTGACAAGTGGCGGAGCTGGGATTAGAACCTATGGCCTCTGACTCCCAAACCCTTGCTCTTTCTACTGAGCCATACGGCTTCTCATAAAATCATACATCAAGACCATAAAGAGAAAGTAGGGTTGTTAGCTACTGGGATAACCCTGACAAATTAGTTTGATTCAGATACCACCTTGAGAGGCAAAGAGCATTTGTTTTGGATGATCCAGTTTCCCAGTTCTGGGATGGCACAATTAGAAACTAGGAAGGCAACAGGCTGGAATGGAAATCTAGACCCAGATCTGCCACCGGCTCGCTATGTGACTTTGAACTTGTTACTTAACCTCTCTGTACTTCAGTTTCTTTGTCTGAAAAATGGGGCTAAGATCTCTGCTCTCCTTCTCTCGGACTGTGAGTCCCCTGTGGGACAGGAACAGTGTCCAAACTGATTGTCTTTGACCTATCCCTGTGTTTTGCACAGTGCTTCCCCACATAGAAGGTGCTGAATCAATATCATAGAAGTGGGGAAGCATCAGAAGGGAAAGTAATTTAGCTATAAAAACCTTCCAAACCCCTTCTGGCCTTACCCAACTTCCCAGCACCTCCACCCCCTACCCCCTGAGTAGGTGGACTTGGAGAAAAAGTCTGAAGGCAATTGGCCAACCCTTCCTCAGAGTCAGGGCCCAGAAGTCACCTCCAATGGCTGTGACAAGTTGCTTCCCATAGGGTATCCTAGCTGTGTTTGGACTTCTTCCTCTTTACGTTATGCCCCGACCTTTCAAGTCAAGCCATTGTGCCACTAGTGGACTCTTCCCAGGACAGCTTGCCGGTCAGTCGGGCCATCTCTGTTTGAGTATCATCATCTTTCGGCCCTGTTGGCTTTCAGTCTTCCCACCGACCACCCGATCGTCTCCCAGACCCCCGTCCTGGTGATGGCACGGTGAGACAGCATTCAGGCTCGCATCTCCTCCTGCCTCCGGGACGTCTCCACCTGGATGTCGGCCCGCCACCTAAAACTCAACATGAGCAAGACTGAGCTCCTCATCTTCCCTCCCAAACCCGGTCCTCTCCCAGACTTCTCTATTACCGTGGATGGCACGACCATCCTTCCCGTCCCGCAGGCCCGCAATCTCGGTGTCATCCTTGACTCGTCCCTCTCGTTCACCCCACACATCCTATCCGTTACCGAGACCTGCCGGTTTCACCTCTACAATATCGCCGAGATCCGCCCTTTCCTCTCCACCCAAACGGCTACCTTACTATTACGGGCTCTCGTTATATCCCGGCTAGACTACTGTGTCAGCCTTCTCTCTGACCTCCCTTCCTTCTCTCTCGCCCCGCTCCGGTCTATTCTTCACTCCGCTGCCCGGCTCATCTTCCTGCAGAAACGATCTGGGCATGTCACTCCCCTTCTTAGACAACTCCAGTAGTTGCCTATCGACCTCCGCTCCAAACAAAAACTCCTCACTCTAGGCTTCAAGGCTCTCCATCACCTTGCCCCTTCCTACCTCTCCTCCCTTCTCTCTTTCTACCGCCCACCCCGCACGCTCCGCTCCTCTGCCGCCCACCTCCTCGCCGTCCCTCGGTCTCGCCTATCCCACCGTCGACCCCCGGGTCACGTCCTCCCGCGGTCCTGGAACGCCCTCCCTCCTCACCTCCGCCAAACCGATTCTCTTTCCCTCTTCAAAACCCTACTTAAAAATCACCTCCTCCAAGAGGCGTTCCCAGACTGAGCTCCTCGTCCCCCTCTACTCCCTCTGCCATCCCCCCTTTACCTCTCTGCAGCTAAAGCCTCATTTTCCCCTTTTCCCTCTGCTCCTCCACCTCTCCCTTCCCATCCCCACAGCACTGTACTTGTCCGCTCAACTGTATATATTTTCGTTACCCTATTTATTTTGTTAATGAATTGTACATCGCCTTGATTCTATTTAGTTGCCATCGGTTTTTACGAGATGTTCTTCCCCTTGACGCTGTTTAGTGCCATTGTTCTTGTCTGTCCGTCTCCCCCGATTAGACTGTAAGCCCGTCAAACGGCAGGGACCGTCTCTATCTGTTGCCGACTTGTTCATCCCAAGCGCTTAGTACAGTGCTCTGCACATAGTAAGCGCTCAATAAATACTATTGAATGAATGAATGAATTATGTCTATGGGGGCCGACGGGAGGAAGTCCTGGTCTTTGGATTTTGGATACTGTCTTGCCAGTCTCTTTAAAATGTGCAGGCAGAGCTGATGGCACTGCCTGAGAACACACCTACCATCTCTGGGTTGATAGCCAGGCTCACTGCCAAATCCTAGGGCAGACACCTCTACTGCTCAGTATCCCTTTGGGTTGGATGGGGCTTGGGGCTCCCCTGGCAAGATTTTACATCTCCCAGAAGATGGCTTGGGCACCTTGAGTCAGTTTGCTATTTGCCAGGACAGCCAAGGACCAAGGACCACCAACACACACCACACCTCTGAGGCACCAGTGAAAAATCTTGGGTCGGGTCAGGGTCCTTGGGTTTCGAGGCGGTAAATTATTTTCTTCTTCCTTGGGCTAGTTTGGAGTAGGGGGCTTTGCTGACTGCAGAGTGGCTGGATCGTTTGCGTATTTCTTTCTTCCAGGAAGAGTCTGGGGCCGATGGTCCGGGGTGGGTGAGGATTGCGCCTGAACGACCGACCGACAGGTTAAAAACCATTGATGGTGTCTGTAGCTGTGAGTCGTGGAAGGGTTTCCCAGGTAACTGGAAGCTTATTTGAACAGCTAATTTCAGATCCCTTGTCTTGAAATGGGCTGAACTACCCTTTCGAGCACTATCAATCAATCAATCATATTTATTGAGCATTTACTGTGTGCAGAGCACTGTACTAAGTATCTGGGAGAGTACAATATAACAGTATAATAGAGTTGATAGACTCATTCTCTGCTCACAATGAGCAGAGGGACTATGCTTCACGGTGAGTAGGTGCTCAATAAATATCTTCTAGTGAACATCCCAGAGTCTCCCTTCCCTATTTCTGACCCCACCCCCCACAACAGCGACCCAGCATAGATCATCCAACATCCCTGACTCTTCCCTCTCCATCCCTGACTCTCCCAAGTGACCCAGTAAGGTGTTCACCTGCCAGGGGCCAGATCCTGTGGTCTTGGAGGTTTCTGTCTAAACCACACACAGCCTCAAACACTGGAATTCAGAGCCATAGACACAAGGCCCAGATCCCTGAGTGGGGAGAGAGGGGCATTCTGGGCCTCTGAACTCGGAACTGTTTATCGGGCCTGGAGGCTGGCTCCTCTGAGACGAGATTGAAGAGACCCTTTTGAAATTTCGATCTGCGAGTGTCCGCGCCTGAGATTGCAGATCCGTTTCCTGTTGGACAGGAAGTGGAAGTCGCCTTGTACAGCTGCCAGCAGGACATGCCAACTCGGGAGTATTTCAAAACAAGATAATCCTCCACAGGAACGAACAAAAATTCCCTGGGCCGTTGTTTCCAAGTTGATGGCATCCTCCCTCTGGCCCTCTTTCCTCTTGTCCCTGGCCCAGCTGGAAGCTCCTGGGGCTGTGCGCTGGAAGGGGGCGAGGGGTCTGACGGGATGTGGAGCCCCTCCCTCACTGGGTCCTGGTGGGCTGGGGCAACTTCAGCCTGTGGGAGACCCAGGACTATGCAGTGCTCAGGGGGGCCGGGCTTGGGTAGGGGCTCTGGACCCAGTTTGGCCACTGGTGGCGGGACAGTCATTGAGAAGCAGCTGGGCCTGGAGGAAAGAGCGTGGGCCAGGGAGTCAGACAACCTGGATTCTAATCCCCATTCCATCCCTTGTCTGTTGTGTGGCCTTGGACAGGTCACTTCACTTCTCTGGGCCTCAGTTTTTGCCTCTGTAAAATGGGGATTCAAAGCCCTTTTTTGTTTGTTTTTTGTGTGCTTTTTAAATCGTGTTTGTTAAGCACTTAGTATTTGCCAGTCACTGTATTAAGTAGTGGGACAGACACAAGATAATCAGGTTGGACACAGTTCATGTCAAACAAGGGGTTCACAGTCTTAATCTCCATTTTGCAGATGAAGTACCTGAGACACAGAGAAGTTAAGTAATCTATCCAAAGTCTCACAGCAGACAAGTGGCAGTTGGGATTAGAACCCTGGTCCTCTGACTCCCAGGTCCGTGTGCTTTCCTCTAAGACATACTGCTTCTTAGCTGCTTCAATCAGTCGATCCCCCAAACAATCATATTTATTGAGTGGTTTTTATGTGCAGAGCACTGTACTAAACTCTTGGGAGAGTACAATATAACATCTTCACTCCCTCAGATGTGAGCCCTTTATGATGCGGGGACTGTGTCCAATCTCCTTATATTCATTCATTTAATCATATTCACTGAGTGCTTTACTGTGTGCGGAGCACTGTACTAAACGCTTGGGAGAGTACAACAATTAACGGACACATTCCCTGCCCACATCGAGCAACTGTACCAGCCCCAACGCTTAGTACAGCAATTGGTATATGCTAACAAATATTAATTGACCACTCGCTCCATATGAGGAGCCCCCGGGTCCTCCTAGGGCAACCTTGCATTGGCGAGCGTCCCTTTGAACTGAGGAGCCTGACTCTGCTCAAGGACTTGGTTGCCGATAATTCCGTCGTGACACTCGTGCAGCTCTTGGGCCGGAAGGGTGGGGCCCAGGCTCCATTTCCACGTTCCTCGTCTAGTGCTGTGTGATCCTTCTGCTGGGCTGCTGCCTAAGTGGCGGAATTCCATAACCATGGTCGGCTCCTCATTGCCGGGGCCAGACCCTGGGTGTGTGGAGGCTCCGCGGGGTGGGGATGGCCACTAGCCGAGCTTCCTGGAGAAAAAGTGCTGGCGGCGGAGCTGGTCCTGGGTGTTTGGAGACCGGCAGATCTGGTGGGGATTTCAGAGCACTTTGGGATTTGCTCTGCAACTGTCATGTCAGTTCTTTTTCTCTGCTCTGCCTTTTCCCTGGCGACCTGAACGAAGTGCCGGTGAGACATCTGGGACTGAGAGGAATGACCATCCTGGTCACGGTCGTCGATGTGCAGTCACCGGAGCTGGACCTGTGTGGTCACATGACATGGACAAACCTTGGATGGTCTCCCTCGTCCCCTAGCTCTTCTCCAGTCCTCCTGCCTTCACAGTCTGATCCAGTATCAGGAGTGACCCCAGGGATGCAACTGGTCAAGCAGAAGGGCCGTGGGACTCGGGGCTCCGAGCAGGTGACGTGAGTGCTAGTCCCGGTTCTGCTCTCTGCCGATGGAGTGCTGGGTGACCTTGGACAAAGCTCTCAACCACTCTCGGGGTCCCAATCTCCTCAATTAAAAACTGGGATAATAACTCCATACCCACCCCTAGTGTCCCCCTGCCTCACAGGAATGCCATGAGGAGAAAGTGAGATGTCAGGGTGAAAGTAGTTTGGAACAATACAAATTCAAGATACTGTTGTTATTTTATCCCCACAGAGCATTAAAAATTTTAAATGCCCTCAGGATCCCACACCCCATGCTCGCCCAGCACAGAGGAGTCCAGTCACAAAGCTGAATTCTTTCCACCAGCCACCCCAGGAGGAAGAGGGGACTGAAAGATTTGCCTTGTCTTGCCCAGTTTCCCAAGAGGAAGGATCCGGCATTCTCAGTTCACCACTCGGAGTCTCGGCTCTACTTCTTGTGGGACGGAGAAGTCACCCATTGCGTCTCAGGAACTCCACTGTTGGTAGAGCTGCCATGACCCCCAGCTTGGCTCCCTCAGAAATGAATCGGCGATGACGCGGCGGAGAAAGCATCCTAAAGCAGCTAATTGGTTTTGGCTCTCAATCCCATCTGATCCTCCACTCAGCTGCTCCAGCACCAATCAATTCAGCCTCTGCTACTCTGTTCTTCCTCCCCTCCCTTCCTCCCTCCCTCCCTCCATTTCCACTCCTCCATCTTCCCTCCTTCTCCTGACCTCCCTCCCTTCCTTCTTTTTCCCTGTTCTCTCTCCCTCCCTCTGTCCCCTACTCTCCTGTCCTTCCCATTCCTGCCTTCCCTCCGTCTCTTTACCCCTTCCTCTCCCCTGCAGGCCTGTAGCCTGTCCAGGCCCTGGCACATGCTTTGATCTGAATCCCCAGATTTCTTCCTTCGGGCAGTCAGTGCCCCAGCTCTCCCAGCTGCCCCATATCTCCGGGCCCCAGAAGTGGCGGTCTTCGAGGGCAGAATGGCCCCCATCCCCAGAGCCCCAGCCCCACTGGCCAGCATCTCCACCAAGCAGCCTAGGAGCAGCTATTATCAAAGGTGAGGGACTGGTGGGGGACTTTGTCTGGGAAACCCACTGTGACTGCGAAACCCCACTCCACCTGGGGATCCTGCTGCCTTTCGGAAGACTTGTCACTTGGAAAATCCACCCTCTGGGAAACATGCCTGTGACCTGGGAGCCCCTGGGCGTAACCACCTTCACCCACAGATCCAGAGGGAGGGGCCGAGCCCAACAGGAAGGAGATTGTGAACATGAAGCAGAAAAACTTTCTGGAAACCAAAGGGGCATCGGTCGTTTCCTCATGACCCTTTAAGCTTCAAGCTGAAACCTTTTCACCCACCTAGCATGGTGCTACTGCTGCCACCTCGCAAACCACCTTCTGGAGAGGTGCTCAGCGGGGAAGTCAGAGGTTGAACAGCCATCAGAGCCGGTGGCTCTGCCCTGCGGTGTCTCCCTGAGGACTGGGCCCCGGGGCCGAGGCCTGGACCAGGGCACTTTCTGAGGGCCAGGCTCTGTTTGCCCCGACTTCCTTCAGGAAGAGAAATTGCTGGGTACATGAGGCTGTTGAGGCGGTGGCAGGGAAACGAGCATGCAAGTGCCTGAGGGATGCTGGATGGGAAGGAAGGTTACATCCCCGGGGACTTGAGATCTGTGGGGAGGATTCGAATAAGAAACACCCCTCTTCCATGGGGGAGAATCAGGCTGCCGACAACACCCCTCCTCTGTAGCGGGGGGAGAATCGGGCTGCCGACGACACCGCTTCTCCATGGGGGGAGAATTGGGCTGCTAACAACATCCTTCCTCCATGGTAGGGGGAAGAATTGGGCTGCTGAAAACACCCTTTTTCCATAGGGGAGAATCAGGCTGCTAATAACACTACAGGGGGAACTGCTACTTTTCTGACCCAGACGTTTATCCTATCCTGTCTTGACTACTGTGTCAGCCTTCTTGGTGCCCCCTCTGCCTCTTGTCTCTCCCCACTTCAGTCTATACTTCACTCTGCTGCCCTAAATATTTTTCTAATAAAAATCAGTCCATACCTCCCCAAGTATCCTCAAGAACCTCCAGTGGTTGCCCAGCCACCTCTGCATTGTCTTTTAGGCGCTTGATCAGCTCTCCTCCGCCTACCTTACCTCATTGGTTTACTACTGCAATCCAACCCACATGATTCGTTCCTCTATCGCCAACTTACTCACTGTACCTCGGTTTCGTCTACCTCATCTCTGGCCCCTTGCCCATGTCCTCCCTCTGGCCTGGAACTCCCTCCCACTTCATACCCAACAAGTGATCATCCTTCCAACCTTCAAAGCCTTATTAAAATCACATCTCCTTCAAGAGGCCCTCCCTGACTAAACTCTCATTTCTCCTACCCGTCCTCCTCTCTGTGATGCCTAGGCACTTAGATTTGAACACTTTGAGCACTTGATATTCACCCCTCACCAGTCCCACACAGCACTTATGTGCATATCTTGAATTTATTTTAAAGTCTGTTTCCCCGTCTAGACTGTGAGCTCCTTGTGGGCAGGGAACATGCCTACCAAGTCTGTTGTATTGTACTCTCCCAAGAACTTAGTACAGTGCTCTGCACACAGTAAGTGTTGAGAAGAATTTGGAAGCAGCATGACCTAATGGGTAGAACATGGGCCTGAGAATCAGAAGGACGTGGGTTCTAATCCTGCCTTCTCCACTTGTCTGCTATGGGACCTTGAGCAAGGCACTTCACCTCCCTGTGATTCAGTGACCTTATCTGTAAAATGGGGATTAAGACTACGAGCCCCATGTAGGACGGGGACTGTGTCCAACCTAAGTATCTTGTAGATACTCCAGTGCTTAGTACAATGCCTGGCACATAGTAAGCGCTTAACAGACACCATAAAAATGCTCAATAAATACCATTGATTGATTGATTGAACTGTTGGCAACATCCCTCCTCCCTAGGGGAGAATAAGGCTGTTGAAAGCACCCATCCTGTGAGAAGCCTCCCCAGATTGACCCTCCCAAACTCTTTTCATTCTCAGCCCTCCAGGGACCCTCTGGCACTTAGCTGTAGTCCCTCCGAAGATGTTCCTCTTGGCTCTTGGGTCCTTAATTTCTGCAAATGACTTTATGTTTCTGTTGCTGGTGGGAGTTGGGCATCTGTTTGATTCTGTGCTGTCCTGTCTGGCCCTGAGGTTCCCAGGTCAGGGCTCCGAAGTGTTGTGGGCGTCTGATGGAACCCGGGACGCCTGGTGGCATTTAACGACCCCAGCCACACCGGGCTGAGCTGCACTGTGGGAGCAGGGTAGCCGCTCGGGTTTTGCCCATTGCACACCCGGCTTGGTGGAGAGAATCCGGAGGGCTGTGGTGAGGGTGGCTTTAATTACCTTATTATTCTTCGGCAGGTGGGGCTGGGGCCGGAACCCCACTGACAGGTTAATGAGCACTTTCTCTTTAAAGAGGACTTTCATCCTCCCACCTCAAAGGGCTCTTCAAAAATGAGCTTGTGAATGCCCATTACCCTCAGGAAAGGGAGGTGGGAAGCCTTAGTAACCCTATTTCACAGATGGGAAAACGGAGGCCCAGAGAGGTTACATGTCTTGCCCCAGGCTACAAGACCCATTGCTGGCACCGGTAGGTTTCCAATTCTGCCTTTCCAGGCTGCTCCCTCTTCTGTGCAAGGGGAATAGAGTAGCTGTAGGTTCACCTCAGTGCTTTCCTGTGAACAGAGTTCTGTGCTGGACGATGCAAAATGCCATGCTGGGCACCCACTGTTGGCAGAGTGCTGAAATGAGTGCCTGCTGAGGGCAGATGAATCAGTTGTATTTATTAAGTGCTTACTGTGCAAAGAACACTGTACTAAGTAAGTGTTTCGGTGAGTACAATATAACAGATTTGGTAGACAGGCTCCCTGCTCCCAAGGAGCTTACAGTCTAAACTGGGAGACAGACATTAAAATAAATTATGGATATGCACATAACCGCTATGGGGCTGAGAATATGCAAGGGTTACACAGAAGGGAGAGGAAGTAGCAGAATTGAAGTCTTAGTCAGGACAGGTCTCTTGGAGGAGATGTGCTTTTAATAAGGCTTTGAAGGTGGGGAGAGCAATCATCTGTTGGATATAAAGGTGGAGGGAGTTCTGGGCCAGAGGCAGAATGTGGGCGAGGGGTCAGCAGCAAGATAGATGAGATCAAGGTCCAGTCAGTAGGTTGGTGTTAGAGGAATAAAAGGAGTAAGTGCTCAATAAATATGATTGAATGAAATGTGATTGAATGAAGGAGTGAAGAGAGTGTGCTGCATTGTAGAAGGAAATCGATGAGGTAAGATAAGAGGGGGCAGGGTGAATGAATGGTTTAAAACCGATGGTAAGGAGTTTCCATTTGATAAGGAGCTGGGGGGGCAAACAATGGGGGTTTTTGAGGAGTGGGGAAACATGGGCTGAATATTCTGTAGAAAAACGATCCAAGCAGTAGACTGAAGAATGGACTGAACGGGAAGGAGACAGGAGCCAGGGAGGTCAGCCATGAGGCTGATATCGAATTATTATCGAATCAAGGCGGGGGTAGGATAAGTGCTTGAATTAACACAGTAGCAGTTTGGATGGAGAGGAAAGAGTGGATTTTGGCAATGTTGCAGAGGTTGAACTGACAGGATTTGGTGAAAGTTTGAAGTTGGGGGTTGAATGAGTTAGATGAGTCAGGGATAGTCATTCATTCATTCATTCATTCATTCATTCATTCATTCAATCATATTTATCGAGGGCTTACTCTGTGCAAAGCTCTGTACTAAGTGCTTGGGAGAGTGCAATATAGCAACAAACAGAAATATTCCCTGCCCACGATGAGCTTACAATCTAGAAGTTAAAGGCTTGTGAAACCGGGAAGTTAGTGGTGCCATCTACAGTGATGGGAAAGTCACAGGGACGACAGTGTTCTGGTGAGAGGATAAGGAGTTCTATTTTGGTCACGTGAAGTTAGCGGTATTGGTAGGACATGTATATAGTGCAGAGCACAGAGCACTATACTGAGTGCTTATTGTGTGCAGAGAACTGTATTGATTGCCTACTAGTAGACTTGGAAGCATCTTGAGGATGGGGAATATACCTACCAACTCTACTGTAGTCTCCCAAGCACTTAGTACAGTGCTGTACATGTAGCAAGCCCTCGGTAAATGTTGGTTGACTGATTGACTACTGGGTGCAGAGAGCTATATAGGGTTACTACTGTGTGCAGAGCACTGTGGTGAACGCCTACTGAATGTACTGTGCTGTCATGGCTGCCTCCTGTAGACAGAGCACTAAACTGTTCATGAACTGGGTGCAGAGTGTTATGCGGGCTGCCTACTGGGATAACTAGCTCTCTTCCCCCCTTCAAAGCCCTACTGAGAGCTCACCTCCTCCAGGAAGCCTTCTCAGGTTGAGTCCCCCTTTTCCTCTGCTCCTCCTCCCCTCCCCATCACCCCTACTCCCTCCCTCTGCTCTACCCCCTTCCCTGCCCTGCCACAGCACTTGTGTATATTTATACATATAGATTATTCTATTAATT
The DNA here is from genome assembly GCF_004115215.2 of Ornithorhynchus anatinus. Lineage (NCBI taxonomy): Eukaryota > Metazoa > Chordata > Mammalia > Monotremata > Ornithorhynchidae > Ornithorhynchus > Ornithorhynchus anatinus. Next base: position 67,899 of record NC_041746.1, on the reverse strand, counting down.
TTGTTAATGATGTGTATATATCTGTAATTCTATTTCTCTATTTTGATGCTATAGAAGTAGCCCTGTCTACTTCTTTTGTTTTGTTGTCCGTCTCCCTCTTCTAGACTGTGAGCCCGTGTTGGGTAGAGATTGTCTCTATCTGTTTTCCAATTGTACTTCCAAGCGCTTACTACAGTGCTCTTCACACAGTAAACACTCAATAAATACGATCGAATGAATGAATGAACCAGGGCACTGATTGTACTGGACACTTACTGTGTGCCCAGAGGTTGCAACCTCTCCTTCAGCCCTCTCTCCCCATGCCCAACCGGTTTCACCGCCACTTTAAAGGGGCTTAGCCCAAAGGGTGATATGCGGAAGGGGCCGGGAGCAGGTCCCAGCTCCGCAGCGAGGCGAACGAGGCCCAGAGTCCTGCAGGGCTGCTGGAGTGTGGGGGCAGTGAGGTTTCCGGAGCCTGGAGCCGGCAACCTTGGCAGCTCTCCAAATTCTCTGGCCAGTCTGCGGCCGGGGTCATGGCTTGGCACCGGGTAAGTCTCGTTTTCCCCCATTAGAGCCCGATGGCCCTGTCTTCGCTGTCCTTGACAGCCCAGCAGATTGTGAGTGGCTGCTGGGAGTGCTGGGGGGCCCAGACCAGTCCTGGCATTTGCTCGGCGTGGCAAATCAATCGATCGATCATATTTATTGAGCAGTTACTGTGTAGAAGGCACTGTATTAAGAGCTTGGGAGAGTACAGTATAACAGAGTTGCTAGACAGGTTCCCTGCCCCCAACAAGGCAAAGCCCGCAAGCCAGGGCTGGACCTGAGTCAGGGCACCTCTGCCCTCGCCTGTCAGGGCTCACGTGGGGGACAGGCTGCTGTCCATGGTGGCAATGTGGGGTCCTCCAAGACCCAGGAACAATAGGGACCCATCAGAGGGACCAGCCAGAGGGACGGGAGAAGGCCACTGATTTGCCAGCACGTCGCTGGTGGCGGTGGCAGGACCAGCTGTGGCCAGACTCGAATTCACCCTTCACTCCAGGTATCTGGCTTTGTCACTTCTAAGGACAAAGGCATAGGTACAAGCACAGGTGCGGGCATGGGTGCGGGAGGTTGGTCGCTCCCCAGGCTGGGGTCCAGGCCAAGGTTGACTTTAGCTAGTGGGTGTTGGCCCGGGTGGATATTTGAGCTGAGGGGCTCGATGCCATCCGGACTGTGAGGGAGAGGGACCACAGGGGACAGGGACTCTGCAGGTCAGAGACTGGGTGGGACAGGGGCCAAGGTGCCTGTGTAGTTTAGCCCACTTCCACCCCAGTGTTCAGCACAGTGTCTGGCCCCTATTGAGTGCCATCACTCCCTATCAACCCTTTAACTAGCGACATAAAACAAATGGCTACTGCTTCCCCCCATAAAACTTGGTGACTTTTCGGGATGAGGTTTCCAGCTCCTGCTGAAACCTTATATCTGGGTTGAGCTAGCTCAGATTGAAGGCTAATGCCATGATGAGTGGGAGAGACTGTAGGGCTCCTCTCCAAATCGACTGTGGAGATTTCTAGCTCTGTCCTCTAGCCCCAGATCCACATGGAGATATGAAACTTGGAAAAGTCCAGACCTCCTCACAGTGACCTCCCTGCCTGGGAAGCAGCTTGAGAACCCCAGGCCAGGGGAGAAGTGGAGCAATCTACTGAGGCTCTTCTTCCTGGAAAGATGACCCAGGAGAAGGGATTATAATACTCAGAGAGGGAATTGTGGTACCCAGAAAGAAGGGGTGTGGTACTCGGGGGACGGGGTGGGGGTGGTGAGATGCCTAGAGGGGCATGTGTGGATCCCAAAGAAGGTTGTGTGATACCCAGAGAAGGTATTGTGGTAGAAGCAGCGTGGCTCAGTGGAAAGAGCACGGGCTTTGGAGTCAGAGGTCATGGGTTCGAACCCCAGCTCTGCCACTTGCCAGTTGTGTGACTTTGGGCAAGTCACTTAACTTCTCGGTGCCTCAGTTCCCTCATCTGTAAAATGGGGATTAAGACTGTGAGCCCCACGTGGGACAACCCGATTCCCCTGTGTCTACCCCAGTGCTTAGAACAGTGCTCGGCACATAGTAAGTGCTTAACAAATACCAACATTATTATTATTATTATTACCCAGAGAGGTGGGGGTGTGATATCCAGAGAGGCATATGTGGCACCCAGGGGTTTGGGGAATGCAGAGGAGAAAGTGGCTTCCAGAGGGTGTGTGTATGTGTGTGTGTGTGTGTGTGTTTTCCAGAGAGGGATGTGTGGTACCCAGAGAGGGAAAGGTGTGGCCTCTGGACAGTGGTGTCTGTCCCCAGAGGGATGTTTTCGTTGGAGTTATTGGCCTCCGTTGCTTTCTGCTTCCAGCTCTTCTGGGCTTTTGCAGTTCCACCACATTTATTGATTTGCTTCACTTCTGATTTATGATACTTCACCCATTAAGCAGGCTTTCCAAGGGATGGATGCAGTCTAGGGTCAGATGAGGGAAAACATATTCATGAAATACAGAGCAGCCGACATTTTGGTGCTGGGCTGAAATTACTATGAAGTCTTTTATGCTGCTCCACTTGCTTCAGGGCCAGATTTCCCTGGTGCTGTGTGTGTGTGTGTGTGTGTGTGTTTTGGGAACGCGGGATGGGGGGGGGAGGGGTGTTGTTCGGGAAACAGAAGGCAACAAAGCCTGAAGGTTTTAGCTCAATCCTCGAAGGGGTTACAATTGACCTCTCTCTCTCTCTCTCTCTCTCTCTCTCTCTCTCTCTCTCTCTCTCTCTCTCTCACACACACACACACACACACATCCTGCCCCATCCTTGGGCAAAGCTAGCTGAGTCCCATCAGCTTTGGTGGTGGTGTGTGTCGGAGGGACCCTAGCCCCTGCCCTCCCCAGCTTGCCGCCAGCTGCACTTTGATGATCTCAACTTGAAAATCTTTTGACTTGGACTCTGACACATGCTCAAAACCAGGAGGACTGGAGGTGAATTTGTTGTCTAATTGTTAACTGGTCTGTGTTTGTCTTGCCCCTAGATGACAAGCCCCTTGTGGGCAAAGGGTGGCTTCTGTTTTGACTCAGTTAAAGTGTCATGGGCATATTGCATTCCTTGGTGACCAACGTGGGAATGTGGGAATCCTTTAGAGAGAATGTGAATGACGAGACCTCTCCGGTTAGTTAGGCAGTGGCCCAGAGGTGGAGGGATGGACCCAGTGACCTCTGGAGGTCCTTTCAAGCTCTCAGGTACTCTGTGATGGTCCCACCGTTAAGTTGAGAACGAATGTCAGACTTTCTCTCTCTGATTCCCTCTGGAAACAAAAGAAAGGGGAACAGGGAGCAGAGGCTGAGTAGATTGTCTGTTCCGCCCCCCCCCGCCCCCCTCGAGCCACTGCCTACTTTCCATTCAGCTCTCTCGTAGCCCACTTCCCTCTGTGCCACCCTTCAACTCCCTGGGCCCTAATCATCAGGGTTAGTGCTGATTTCACCAGTAGTTTTGTCTGTTCGGGGATCTGTGTCTACTTCTCCATTTGGGACTCTCAACAGCTCTGGCAGTGGAACCCCGACCCACTCTCAGGGACCCAGAAGGGAAGGGAAGTGATGACTGAACCAGCAAGACCGGGCCTTACTCTGAGTCCCGGGCTTGTCCTCTCTGCTCATCCAGGACCAGCATGCATCCATCTCCTCAGATGGGAACCCCAAAGGACGCCTGGTAAGCCCCTGACTTGTCTGGCTCTCCCCCAGCCGGCTTGCCCCTTCCCTGGCTGGCCCGCTCCTCCCCTGGCCAGCCTGCCCCTCTCCTGGCAGGTTTGCCCCTCAACTCCCAACTCCACTGTCCCCCAAGCAGCCCAAGCTATTTCAAAGGCAGTGATAGGAGCGATCTCATTGCTCCCATAAATCAGGGCTCTGTGCTGCCCTGCCGCCCTCTGGGCCCCGAGCCCTGGAAGAGGACCACGGGGGCTGATTTTACGAGCCCCGCTCTCCACTCCTGTCATCGCAGGCCATGATTTGCAGTCCAGGGGCCCCGGGCCCATTCCTTTCTTCTCCAACCGCCTCAGGATCAAGTTGCATGGCCCTGCTCCGGCAGCCGGCGCCTACGTTCTCTTTCCTGGGAACTCCAAACATGGGAATGTGGCGTCCCAATCCCACCACTCCCGCTACTCTCCTGCTAGGCCCTCCGCTACCTCTGGCTCCTTCCTTCCTAAATAGTAATAATAATAATGATAATGATGGCATTTGTTAAGCACTTACTTTGTGCCAAGCACTGTTCTAAACGCTGGGGTATATACAAGGTAATCAGGTTGTCCTATGTGGGGCTCATAGTCTTGATCCCAATTTTACAGATGAGGTAACTGAGAAACAAAGAAGTAAAGTGGCTTGCCCAGGGTCACACAGCAGACAAGTGGCAGAGCCGGGATCAGAACCCTTGTCCTTTGACTCCCAAACCTGTGCTCTTGGAACTAAGCTGTGTTGCTTCTCTGCTAAAGCAGTCCCAGCAGCTCTTGTCCAGGCCCACACAATCCTGCGGTGGGTGGAATCGTGTGTGTGTGTGTGTGTATGTGTGTGTACGCATGTGCTAGCCCATGGGCCTATGGGTGTGGATATGCACATGTGCAGATGGGTATATGAGGATATGGATTCATGTGTTCTTGTGCGTGAATTGATGAGTGCACAGCTGTAGGCATAGGTGCGTGTGTGTGCATATGGACGTATGTGTGTGTACCTATGTGGATGGGCTGGAGGGGGAGGGAAGGAGGGAGGGAAGGAGAGAGAGAGAGAGAGAAAGAGGAGGAACATTGCTGGAGGTTAGAGGCAATGGAGGAGGGAATTACTCTCTCATTTCTGGAAAGTGAATTTTGTCCCAAGGCCCAACTTGGAACAGTCTGTGGGCGGCCCCGCAGGCGCCCCTCAGTGGCTGCAGCCCCCAGTGCTGCTGCTCAGAAAACGGGGCCAGCCTGTGAGCTGAACCCTGCTCTAGGGGAAGCAAAATGGAGTTGGGAATCAAATGCTGCCCCCACGGTTTTGCGGACAGCGCCGGCATCGTCCGGGGACACTCGGGGACACCCGGGGATGCGAGGCTGAGGGAATCTCAGAGCGCTTCAGGACTGCCCCTGGCCGGAGGTGCTCCGTGGATAGCATCGCTGCCTCTTAATGAGAATTTAGTGCCGGGTGGACTAGGGGCTGGCAGAAGACACAAGCCCAGGCCCACCCGGGGTCGGTGCACCTGTGCTGGATTCACTGCTCGGGGGGACTGGCAGGGATTCCTTGATTCACTAAGATGGCCCCCAGAGGAGTGAAAAGGGTTATTAAAAACCACGATACAACCACTCTGGGGATCCAGCAACTGTTTGTTGCTTTTTCCCAGGCCTCAATCACCCCACACAATATAACGATAAAGAAGCAGCCCATGGCTTAGTGGATAGAGCATGGGCCCAAGAGCCAGAAGGACCTGGGTTCTAATTCAGGCTCTACCACTTGTCTGCTGAGTGACCTCAGGTAACTACCTCACTTCTCCCTGCCTCATTTCCCTCATCTGCAGAATGCGGGTTAAGACTGTGAGCCCCATGTGGGACATGGATTGTGTCCAACCTGATTAGCTCGTGTCTACCCCGGCACGTAAGTACAGTGCCAGGCATATAGTAAGCACTTAACAAATACCAGAACAAAAAAGCACCCTAGGGATCTGACCTCCATTGCCTGAGGCATCTCCCCTCATACACCCCACATAGGCTCCATTCTTCGGGTCCGAGAGCTACACATCAAAAAATCCCTCCCTGCCTCTCCCCAGTTGGGCTAACACTGAGCAATGGATTTCGAAGGAAGTTTGGCCCATGGCCCGGGTCAGACGGTCTAAGAGAAGAAGAAATTCCCCCTCCCCATCCCCCTTCCCCAAACAGATCCCCAAATACGTCGTTGAACTGGGAGGCAACTCTGTTACTCAGTTTAGACATAGACAATTTTGCTGAGTTGTTGCATCTCACTGAGGGGAGTTACTGCCCACCCGGGACCTCACCCAAACCCAATCAACCTTTCAGCTGCCTCTTGGATATGTTTACTTATGAACGTCTGCCCATCCTCAGCATTTGAGTCAATCAATCAATCATATTTATTGAGTGCTTACTGTGTGCAGAGCACTGTACTAAGGGTTTGGGGGAGTGCAATATAACAGAGTTGGTAGCCATATTCCCTACCCACAGTGAACACCCGATCTGGAAGGGGAGACAGACATGAATACAAATAAATAAATTATGGATATGTATATGAGTGTTGTGGGGCTGAGGGAGTGAATAAAGGGTGCAAATAATAGTAATAATGTTGGTATTTGTTAAGTGCTTACTATGGGAAGCAGCGTGGCTCAGTGGAAAAAAGCCTGGGCTTTGGAGTCAGAGGTCGATTAGACTGTAAGCCCGTCAAACGGCAGGGACTGTCTCTATCTGTTGCCGACTTGTTCATCCCAAGCGCTTAGTACAGTGCTCTGCACATAGTAAGCGCTCAATAAATACTATTGAATTGAATGAAAGGTCATGAGTTCGACTCCCGGCTCTGCCACTTGTCAGCTGTGTGACTGTGGGCAAGTCACTTCACTTCTCTGTGCCTCAGTTACCTCATCTGTAAAATGGGGATTAACTGTGAGCCCCACGTGGGACAACCTGATTCCCCTATATCTACCCCAGCGCTTAGAACAGTGCTCTGCACATAGTAAGCACTTAACAAATACCAACATTATTATTATGTGCAGAGATCTGTTCTAAGCGCTGGGGTAGATACAGGGTATTCAGGTTGTCCCTCGTGAGACTCACAGTCTTCATCCCCATGAGGCACAGAGAAGTGAAGTGACTTGCTCACAGTCACACAGCTGTCAAGTGGCAGAGCCGGAATTCGAACCCATGACCTCTGACTCCAAAGCCCGTGCTCTTTCCACTGAGCCATGCAAATCTAAGTGTAAGGGGGATGCAGGAAGGAGTAGGAAAAGAGGAAATGAGGGCTTAATCTGGGAAGGTCTCTTGGAGGAGATGTGCTTTCAATCCAGCGCTTAGAACAGTGCTTGGCACATAGTAAGTGCTTAACAAATGCCATCATTATTAATAAGGTTTTAAAGGTGGGGAGAGTGATTGTCTGTTGGATATGAAGAGGGAGGGAATTCCAGGCCAGAGGCAGTACAGGGGTGAGGGGTCGCTGTGTATCTGTTTGTATGTTGGAGTGAAAACTTGTTGTGGGCAGGGAATGTGCCTGTTTATTGTTATATTGTACTCTCTCAAGCACTTAGTACAGTGCTCTGCACACAGTAAGTGTATAATAAATATGATTGAGTGAATGAATGAAAGTGAAATTTTATTTGTTCTGATTGAACTTCTGGTCAATATCTCTGCCCCTCTCTCCCTTTGGAGTGGAAGTCCCTTGAGGGCAGGGACTGTGTCTTGTTCTCCTGCTGGTGGCTTCCCCGAGTGCTTGCTGCAGGTGCTGCGATGTTGTGCTGTTGTGGTGCTGGGGTGCTGCCCCGCTGCTGATGGGAGGGAGCCCCCTCCCAGCAGCGCCTGGGGCTGTGATGCCCCTGGGAGTGGAGGCACCAGAACTGCCTTTCTCCTCCCTGGAAATGGTTTTGCCGGGCCCACCTGACAGCCTCTTTAAATTTTCCTGTGCCACTGTGCTTGCTAAAAAGTTCCAAGGCATCTGGCGTCTGGCATCTGGGGGTGGTCAAGTGAAGGCAGCACCTGCAGGGCACCCTTTGGAGCCAAACTGCTCTCCTGGACCTGAGGCATTGGGCACCTTCAAGTCATGGGGACCAGGATGGGTGGACCCACGGGCCCGGGTTGGGCAGACCCCCAGAATTGGGATGGGTGGACCCACAGGCCCGAGATGGGCAGAACCATGAAACCGGCCTCCAGTGACTGGGGCTGCAAACTGGAGCACAGGCTGCGGGGCTGCCAGGCAGAGTGACCCGCAGGTCCATCACCCATAGCTGGTTCTCCGGAAACAAGGAGCACTGTATCATGGGCGTGGCCCAGTGGAGAAAGCATGGCATGTGGAGTCAGGAGAAGCCAGCTTCTGGCCTGCGGTGTAGCTAGGGCTGGTCACTTCACCTCTTTGGGCCTCAGTTTCTTCTGCTGTAAAATGGGGACATGCTAGACTGAGTCCTGGATGGGAAAAGGACTGTGTCCATTCTGGTTACCTAGTATCTACTCCAACTTCTACCACAGAGTAAATGCCTGATAATTGCCATAATGATAATAATCACTAATCATTAACTATTGTTATGCTGGGTACTTTTCTGTTGTATAGGGAGAGGATTGTGGGTGTGTGTAGGCGATGCAGGCCTTGCCAGGGGTTGACCGGGCATTCAGGGCAATGAGGTGTCTTTGATTGCTGGTTGGCGAGGCCTGAGACTCTGTGCTTGCTCACCCCTCCACCGATTGGTAGGTGGCAGACTGGGGGACAGGCGGATGCGGAGATGAGCAGATAAGTCAGGCATGACGTGACTGATGGGTGAAAAAGGGATGGGAGAATGAGTGGAAAGAGAGGCAGGGGAAGAGGAGAAAGGCCAGACGGACAGACAGAAGGACTCCTCCTTTAAGAAAGCACTTGTCTCTGGAGAAGCAGCAGGGAGTGTCAGAGTCAGGGAGTCCCTTTCCTGTCAAACAACCCAAACAAAGGCCCTGCGAGAAGATGGTCAGGAAGCCAGCTGGCCTTTAATCTCTGCAGGGGGGAGGAGGAGGAGGGAGGGAAGAGGCTTCTTGAGCATCAAGAAGTCATTAAATCTTCCTGCTTCTGGCTTTCCACTCCCCGGCAGAGCTCCCCAGGGGCCATCATGAATGAGAACTTCACATGGAGAGACTTTGGGATCTGCAGAGGCAGAGAGAGAAAGTCAGCGGGAAACAAGATCCTCGTGGGTGGTCCTCGCAAGAGCTTCAGAAAAGAAGGCATCCCTGAACATGGACATCTCGGCTTGGGTGGACGGCAGGGACGGGACCTCTGTGTATGGAGAACCTGGCTCGGGTGGACCTCAGGGACGGGATCCCTGAGCACGGAGACCCCGGCCCCGGAGGACCACAGGGATGGGACTCCTGAGCAAGGAGACCCCGGCACCGGCAGACCTCAGGGTTGGAATTCTGGCCCAGACCCAGGCAGATCACAGGGACAGGATCCATGAGCACGGAGTCCCCAGCCCAGGCAGACCACAAGGATGGGACCCCTGAATGAGACTACCAGCCAGTCCAGCCAGGACCCAGAACTTCCTGCAGTGACACCGGCCATCTGGATTGGACCAAACCTTGACTTTCAGAGGGACCAGTTCCGGCCATGAGCAGCTGAAGGGCGCCCCGGGCTCTCGAGCAGCTCCCCTCCTGCGAACTTAGAACCAGTTCAGAGTGGCGGTGGAGGCCCGCAGACAGCACCCTCCCCCCTCCAGCCTCGGACTCTCAAATCCCTGGTCTGCCCAACCCCATTTCTCACACCCGTGCTTCTACCACTACCACAGTCCCTGCTGCCCCTGCCACCCCGGCTCCCGCTTTCACAAGGCGAAGGTCAATCTGAAGACTGGGCCCTGAAGCTGCACCGCTCGCCAAAAAGTGCAACCCCAGGGCACAGTGCAGAGACATGGAGCAGAGACCCAGAGAGTCAGACACACAGGGCAGAGAATAATAATTATAATAATAATAATAATGGTATTTGTTAAGCGCTTACTATGTGCTAAGCACTGTTCTAAGCGCTGGGGTAACAATGTTGGGATTTGTTAAGCACTTACTATGTGTAGAGCACTGTTCTAAGTGCTGGGGGAGATACAGGGTCATCAGGACATCCCAAGTGAGGCTCACAGTTAATCCCCATTTTACAGATGAGGGAACTGAGGCACAGAGAAGTTAAGTGACTCGCCCACAGTCACACAGCTGACAAGTGGCAGATCCGGGAGTCGAACTCATGACCTCTGACTCAGAAGCCCAGGCTCTTTCCACTGAGCTACGCTGCTTCCAAGGAGAGGACTTTGCCCATGGGGAACAACACACTGAAGACTGTCTGAATGATGGTAATAATGAAGGAAATGATTTAGGAATGAGTGCAGAGCTTTCATTTTCCCCAAAGCTCTCCCTCCCTCACATCATCCTTGGGAAGGAGGAGCAGGAAAGGGTTCCTCTCCCCACCTCGCAGTGGACGAAAGTGAGGTCTTGAGAGGTCAAGTTATTCGTAATGGTTGTTGCTGAAGATGGACATAAGATTAAGGGAGCAGACGCAGTCCCTGTCCCCCATGGCGTTCACAGCTAGAGATGGCGGGAGGCAGGGAGGAAGCGAAGGAGGGAGTGAGGAGGGAGAATAGGTGGGGGTTTTCTCTCCATTTCACAGATGAGGAGCTTGAAGATGTGCGAATTGCAGGGATTTGCTGGGGATCCAACAGCAGACCAGAGCCCGTGCTGGGCCTGGGACCTGGATCGCCTTATTCCCAGGTCCAGTCTCTTTCTCCTACACCACTGTCTCTCCCAGAACTTCTATTACTCTCCAGTGGTCACAGAGTTCAGGGTCAGTAGAAAAAACCATGGATTTTATTTCTGTTCTTAGTGAATCACTCCTGTGGGGAGAGCAGGTGGGGTGGGAGGCGTACCTCACAGGAGAAAACTGCATCTTGTTGGGGAGATTGCTGAGGTCATGCAGGCAGTAGAGGGTCAGAAAGGGAGCTCACTGCCCAAGCCTCAAAGTTTCAACATCTTGGCTGTCTGTCTTTTTGGTTGCTTGGGCTTGATTTTCCTGGAAGGTAAGGCCCCTCATTCATGAGATATCTGGCAGAGGGCTCTAGCTAAGCAAGATCTCCTTGGCTCTGATAATGAAGGGTCTTGCCAAGCGAGAAGCCCTAAAGATGGGTTCACTATGGGCCAGCATGAGGAAGCAGAGGCAGAGGTGGAGGCTCACTGCATTTGCTACGGTGGCCTTTGCAGGAGGGTCATGATCCAAACCCAAAGCTTTTCCTTCAGTTCGGGGAGAAGGACCCCAAACCAGAGGGAGACACCAGCAGGGAGAACCAGTGCCCTCCCTCAGTAGTGCTAGGTATTTTGTGCTGAGGCCTGCTCCAGAGAGGCCAGACAGACGCTCTCCACGTTCCAGTCTCCGCTCTATAAGCATGGATGGATGTTTGCCCGTCAGCGACACCGTAATCCACCGTGCAATCAGGGTTAAACTTTCTCTTTCATCACATGCCAATCACTCCAAGTGTTGCTAATGGCTGAAATCAAAGCTCAGTGTCTCCACTGTTTGCCCGGGACCCAGGGGCTTTCCACGTTCCGCTTGCTCTGGTCCCTACCTGGCACCTTGGCACCTCCTGTGAACCTGTCCTAGGTGGCCGGTGAAGGAGAGGCTTCACATTAAGCATGGAGTAGTTAATGGGGCTGGGGGAGAGTCTGGGCTGAGCCACCCATTAACGCCTGCTTTTCCACATGGATTAACCCCGCTGTAGCTGAGGTTGCCAGTGCCCCTCAGGGGCTCCCAGCACGCCCCGGGGCAACACATTTCAGTGTACTGTGCTCTGCAACGTGTTTTCATCCAACTAGGAAAATGTGTGTGTGTGCGTGTGCGTGTGTGTCTGTGTATGTGGTGGCCCAACCCTCCCCACCAGGCAGTAGACCCAGATTTAGGGACTGGCTGGCCAGGTTTGCCCTGTACAACCCATCATGAGAAATTCACTGTCTCAGTTGCAGGAAGGGGGAAATCACAGCCCGCTGAAGGGAAGGGGTGCAAGATCTGTTTAGTGTTAGTAATAATATTAATCATAATAATTGTGGTATTTGTTAAGTGCTCATTGTGTGCCAAACACTGGAGTAGATGCAAGATATTCAGACTAAATTCAGTCCTAATCCCACATGGGGCTCACAGTCAAGGACTTTAGGAGGGTAGGTGTTGAATCCCCATCTTATAGATGAGGAAACAGGCTGTGACATGCCCAAGGTCACATGGCAGGGAAGAGGCAGAGCCAGGATTAGAATCTATGTCAAGTGACCCCCAGTCCTGTGCTTTATCCACTAGGATGTATTCTTTCTCAGTCCGTCTGCAGAGACATACAGTTCCTGTCTGGTCAGCCTCATGTACTGGCTGCTCCTGGCAGTTTTCTCTCTCTCTCTCTCTCTCTCTCTCTCTCTCTCTCTCTCACACACACACATACACACACACTCACAAACATACACACACTCACAAACACACACACACACACACATACCGAAGTTGTCCTCTGTACACCACAGATGGTAAAATTCACCCTCAAGTCTATGTGTCAGTGGAAAGACCACCGTGGGATCCACAGTCCAGGCCACAATGGACACACAAAATGATTGTCCCTTATTGTATTGTTGCCATTCATTCATTCATTCACTCAATAGTATTTATTGAGCACTTACTATATGCAGAGCACTGTACTAAATGCTTGGAATGTACAATTCGGCAACAGATAGAGACAATCCCTGCCCTTTTGCCCCACATCACTTCTGCCATGATCCTCAGTGGATCAGCATTGGAATCTGAGTCCCAAAGGAGCAGTCTTGAAATGTTCAGGTCTAGCTAATGCCCAGGTGTCCCTTTTCTCCCTCCCTTCCTTCCTCCTTTCCTCCCTTCCTTCCTCCCTCCCTCCCTCCTTTCCTTCATCCCTCCCTCCCTTCTTTCTTTCTTTCCTTCCTCTCTCCCTCCCTTTCTTCCTCCTTTCCTCCTTTCCTCCTTCCTCTCCTCCCTCCTTTCTGCCCTTCCTCCCTCTGTCCCTCCCTCCCTCGCTCTATCCTTTCTTCCCTCCCTCTGTCTTCCCTCCCTCCTTTGCAGTCTCCCTCCATCCTTCACATATTTCCCTTCTTTTTACAGTGCTATTTCCTGTAAGATCCCTCTCCTGTTTACATTGTGATTTCCTGTGGGATCTCCTGTTTATATTGTTATTTCCTGTGGGAAATATCTCCTGTTTACAATGCCATTTCCTGTGAGATCTCTCTCTCTCTCTCTCATTTACATTGGGATTTCCTGTAAGGTCTATCTCCTGTTTATATTATTTTCTGTGAGCTATACCTCCTCTTTACATTGGATTTCCTGGATCTCTTTCCTGTTTACATTATTTCCTATGAGAAATATCTCCTGTCTACACTGCCATTTCCTGTGAGATCTCTCTCTCTCCCTCCCACTCTCTCTCCCTCCCTCTCTCTCTCCCTCTCTCTCTCTCTCCCTCTCCCTCTCCCTCTCTCTCTCTCTCTCTCTCTCTCTCTCCTGTTTACATTGGGATTTCCTGTGGGATCTTTGTCCTACTTGGAATAGGAGTAGAGTTGCCCTCTGCTTCGAGAGTGACGTGGCCTGGGTGGAGGCTGGAGGCTGCTTCCATCGGTGCGTGGACCTTTGAGTGATTCTATGAGTTGAGGAGCCAACAGCTAAGTTTCATAAAGATGAGCCTTGGCTGAAAATACTTGAAGATCCCACCAGTGACGGTTGATGGAAGAAGACGAAGAACCGAGCAACCCTTAGGCAGTATCGGTCAGAGGCCTGAGACTTTGGCCCCCCACCGGAGCAGTCATCCAGATGGCCCTAGGACAGAGCCTGGCTCTCCACCCGCTCTGGGCTGGCTTCTGAAGTGGAGCAGCACAGATGGAAAGAGCTGGAGGGAACGCCCACTTGGCTCAAGCAACCCCCTCCTCAGCTCCTCCCAGCAGGAAACAGGCACTCCTTGGCTCCAAGGGGGTCTCTGGACACGGCCCCCAAGGCCGGGGAGTGAGGGGAGTGAACCCACCCATCGCTCCATCAGCAAGGAGAGAAGCATGTGGGGGATGGCAGAGGGGCCAGATATCACTGATGAAAGAGGAGCTTGGCAGGGCTCTCTCTTCCCCCACAGGTCCTCACCACCTCCAAGGCTGTATCGTGGTAGGAGGAACTCATCTTTTCTTCAGAACTCACAAGAAGACCTCACACCAAAAGCTTCCCTCAAATTCCAGCCTAAATTTATCGGGACAACAAGGTCTCGGTCTGGTATACCTCTCTATCCAACCAGGGTTCCATCTTAGCAGACGGCAACAGTGGACAGGTATAGGGTTTCTCTCAGCCAGACAGATTGCTGCTGCCTCCCTGAGTTCTGGGAGGGTTAAGTGTTTTCATTTCTTGGAGGCTCCACTTTCCCTCTAGGCTCCTCCACTGACTGACTTCTATCCACATGAGTTTTCCTTTTGGTAAGAGTTTAAGAATTTTTTCTAATGAGAAATGTTTGTCAGAGGCAAAGATAATGCACCACTGGGACTTATCCCCAAAAAGCTGTTTCAGATTCAGTTTGGTTAACAGTGATAAACGGCTGCTGACTAGCTGCCGTTGACCTTGAGGGTGACCTGATGAGTCTTGGTCAATCCTGCAGCTGTCGCTCCCCCATATTTATTTATTTTCAAGCCACTCCTGCAAGCCAGAGTTCACTCCAGGAATTCACCCACTCTCCCTTTGCCCCCGGCCCTCGGTGCCATCCGGGACATCCACCCAGAGAGGGAGTCAAGAAAGGGAGAGACCAAGGGCAAACATTTGGGGGAAAGGGGACATTGTCTGCCAAGCTGCCGGGACCACGGTTCCTAATTCACATCACCCCACCTTCAGCAGACCACTTCTGAATCCCCACAGGAAGCAGCATGGCCTAGTGGAAAGAGTGCGGGCTGGGGAGTCCAGAGGACCTGGGTTCTAATCCCAGCTCTGCCATTTGCCTAATGTGCGACCCCGGGAAAGTAACTTCACTCCTTTGGGCCTTAGTTTCATCACCTGTAATTCAATGCCTCCTATATAGACTACGAGCCAGTGTGGGAAAGAGACCTCGGTGTGACCTGATTATCTTGTAACCCAGGGCTTAGTAGAGTGCTTGGCACATAGTAAGTGCTTAACAAATGCCAGCATTATGATTATTATTCCTCAGGAGGCAGCCTGGCCTAGTGGGACAGAAGCTGTGTCTGATTTAATTATCCTGCATCTACTCCAATACTTAGAACAGTCCTTAGCATATAATAGGAACTTAATAAATAACATTATTATTATTATGATTACTCTCCTCTAGCTTGCTCAAAGCTCCAATTAATAAAGAAACCTCCTTTCAAGACTGGACAACCTCCATCCAAATGTTGGGAAAGTTCTCAGGAGCAGGATTTCTGGAATAAGACTTCAAGGTAAGGAGTTGTGGTTTAGCATTCCTCATCCCTGACTCTACTCCAGTGATCCAGCATGCACCATCCAACACTCCTGACTCTCCCCTCTCCCAACCCTGACTCTTCTTCCAGTCACCCTGCATGGCCCATCCATCACCACTGACCCTCCCCTCTCCATCCCTGATTCTCCCACAGTGACCCAACCTGGACTATCCAACACCCCTGACTCCCCTCTCCATCCTTGACGCTTCTCCCGTGACCCAGCACAGACTACATTGGTTGAGAGATAGCATGGTCTAGTGGATAGAACATGGGGCTGGGAGTCAGAAGGGCCTGGGTTCTAATCCCAGTTCTGTCACTTGTCTGCTCTGTGTCCTTGCGCAAATCACTTCACTTCACTGTGCCTCAGTTCTCTCATCTGTAAAATGAGGATTAAGACTGTGAGACCCATATGGAACATGGTCTGTGTCCAACCTGATTAGCTTGTATCTAATCCAGCGCTTAGTAAAGTGCTTGGCAGATAGTAAGTGCTTAACAAATACAATTAAAATGAAAAATCCACCACTCCTCACTCCCCTCTCCCTCCTTGACTTTCCCCAGTGACCCAGCATAGTTCAACACCCCTTATTTTCTCCTCTCCACCCCTGACTCTACCCCAGTGACCCAGTGCAGAGCACCTAAAACCCCTGATTCTCTCCTTTCTTACCCTGATTCTCCCCTAGTGATCCAGCCTGAAATATCCACCACCTTGGCCTTTTTCCTTCTCTATCCGGACATACAGAGACAGAGGGCTCTCTCTCTCTGTTATCTAAGGGAACTCTGTTCTGGTGATCCTGTAAAGCATAGGGTTAGTTCTAAAACAAAACATCTACTGTCATCCCTATTAGGCCAGAGAGGATGTGAGAGTCACTTTATTACACCGAAGTAGTTTCCGTTTGGACGCTCTAAGAGTAATTTCCCAAGGGGACAGCACGTTCTTCTGTGGTCTGCGAACCAGAGTTTGAGCAGGACTTTGGCCCAGTCAGAAATACCTACCTAATAATCAGCGGGTGACCGCTCCTCTGCCATGGGAACGGCGGCCAAAGTTCATGAGGGTGGCAGCACCACAAAGCAAAAGTCCTCAGGAATCCCACCCAGTCGGCCCCAGTGGGGCTGGTTCAGCTGTGGCCCACCCACCCTTGTGTCCCCGGAAGGAAACGGAAGGCTGATGAGTATGTTCACCTCCCAACCTCCTGCCAAACCAAGGATGGAAAGGCCAGAACCAGGAGGGAAAGTTTTCAGGAGATGCCTGTGTTCCAGTTGATTTTTTTCTCTCTCTCTTTGGGGGAATCTGGGAAAAAGAGAATCACCAACACAGTATGACACATTTACTTGCCTTAGGTCAGGACAGTTCCCTGTTCTTCAGATTATGCCAAGCTCAGAGCTGTCTTCAGTGCGTGACCATGCATTTTATTGACATGGTTCTCTGCTTGCTTTGGGGAATTCCAAAAAAAATATTTGCAGTGTATTTAAGGGTCTTTATGTCAAAGCCAACTTGCAAATTTTAGGTCTCATTGAGTGAGTCACATTTCCTCTTCTCCCAAAGCTACAAAAGGGTGAAAATGTAAAAGTCTCTTCCCTGCTACTGTTGACTCCCTCGAGGTCATATTTCAGCAGGACTTTTCATGCCAGAGAAAGCAGTTGACCTGAGGAAAGAGGAAACATTCGCTTTCTCTTTCCATGGTGTTGGATAGCCTTCGCTCTGGGTCCTTGTTGTTCTTGGTCAGCTTTCTCTTTGCACCTAGATAGTTGATCTCATATATGCTTATTCATCTGCACATTTGGTGAGGGCACAAGCTCCCGGAACCTGCAGAAGAAAATCTCCAGTTGGAGGTCATTTCATTTCCAGGTGTCCCGGTGCCACACGATTGATTTCTAAGTCAGGCAGACAGCAACTGGAGTTTGGGAGAGCTGGATTCCTTGTCCTGTCTCCCGCTCAGGTGGCTGCAGACCAGGCTCAGGTGGGCATCTGCATGTGCACTAAGCTAGCCTAACATGGCATGACTTGAGTTGTACGGCTCTGTCATACAAAAAAACTAGTTCGTGTTAGAAATCAGTCTATCAATCAATAGTACTTAACGAGCACTTACTGTGTGCAGAGCACTAGACTAAGTGCTTAAGAGAGTACATTATCACAGAGTTGGTAGACATGTTCCCTGCCCACGAGGATCTTCCACTCGAGAGGGAGAGACAGACGTTAAAATAAATTACAGATATTCATTCCTTCAATTGTACTTACTGAGTGCTTACTGTGTGCTCTGCACTTACTAAGCGCTTAGAAGAGTACAGTTCAACAATAAACAGACACATTCCCTGGCCACAACAAGCTTACAGACTAGAAGTGGGAGTGACAGACATTGTTATAAATCCATAAATTAAGATATGTTCATAAGTGCTGTGGGGCTAGCAGTGGGGAAGAAAGAAGGGAGCAAGTCAGGGCACTGCAGAAGAGAGTAGAAGAGGAAAGGAGGGCTTAATCAGGGAAGGTCTCTTGGAGGACGTGTGCCTTCAGTAAGTCTTTGAAACAGGGGATAACAATTGTCTGGTGGATTTGAGGAGGGAGGGCCAGAGGCAGGGGCGAGGGGTTGGTCATGAGATAGATGAGATTGAGGCACAATGAGAGGGTTAGCATTAGATATGGGGCTGAAGGTGGGGTGAATAAAGGGTTCAAATCTAAGCACAAGGGTGAAGCAGGAGGAAAAAGGAGCAGGGGGAATGAGGACTTGGTTGGAAAAGGCCTAAAGAAAGGCATGCTAAGCTCCCAGAGCATGACCTGACATGCTTGCATCACTGGGCTCACAGAAAGTCAACGAAACAAAATTCATTCTGATACGATCCATCGACCTCTGACAGTTCATTGTTAGATTTCTTGGTGGTCATGCACTGTGTACCTTGAAGGCCTCTTTCTGGCTCGCTATTCAACAGGTGGAGTGCACAGGATCCCCCAGTAATATTTACTGAGCACCTACTATGTGCAGAGCATTACATTCAGCAATCAGGAAAATGCGATAGATAGAGGAGGCACGATCCCTGTCCACAGGGAGCTTACGACCTAACAGAGAAGACAGACACATTGTGATGCATAGGAAGGAAGAAGTGGGTTGATTGTAGAATCTGAAGCCCGAAATGTACGAAAGTGCAATGAGAGGTTGTGAGCATAAAAGTGCTGAGATGAAAGTGGAGGGTGAGACTTGAGGAGAATAATATAAAATAATCATGGTAGTATTTGTCAAGGGCACACTGTGTGCCAAGCACTGTACTAAACAGTAGGGTAGATATCAAGATAATCAGGTAGAATGCAGTCCCTGTAATTCACAGGGTTTACAGTCTAAATTGGAGGGAGAACAGGAGTTGAATCCCCATTTTTCAGATGAGGAAATCGAGGCACCGAAAGTGAAGTGACTTGCCATTCGAAAGAATGGGTCCAATTGCCGTCTGGAGAGCACTTTCCGTGAGGCCTGGTGCTTGACTCTGGCAGGGACGTGACTGACCCTGCAGTGCATGATTCTGGACACGATCCATCTCTGCTTCCTGGGAGATGGAGGAGGAGTGGGGGTGGGAGAGGTCAGACTTCGGGTCTTCCCAGCCCCCCAAGGCCCTGGACCTCCCAACCTCTAGGGCTTGAGCTTGTTTAGTCTTGGGCAAAAGGACAACTTCCTGCCTCTGTGAGCAAAGGCAAAGAAATCCAAGTAGAGTTCCTTGACGTGAGCTGGTTGTGGATCTGGAAGGGATAACACAGGGACGAAGCTTCCCTGAAAATTCCTGGTCCACAAGTCTGCAGGAGCAGAGAGGGAGGAGAGAGAGAGAGAGAGAGAGAGAGAGAGAGAGAGAGAGAGAGTATGGATAGATCTCTTCCTGTCAGACCCAGTCTTTGAACTCCTCAAGTGGCTCAGAGGGGTCCCTGCCGCTCCCCCCGCCACCCCCCCCGGCCCCCCCGAGAGCCGACCTGGCTCTAGGATGCTCCCCCAGGCAAGTGTTGCCTCCGCATCGACCACATGATGGCCTGTTCAATTGTAAAAACCCCTGGATTTCTAGGGGTTTGGATTTCAGCCAACAGAGAAGGCAGTTTGGCCAGGGCTCCCTAATGACATGCGTTTTCTCTGACTTTTCTGCCGGACAGTGGGAGGCGCATCTCCATCCTGCACTTTCACCTCCCCACCATCCTCCTTTCTCTCCCACCTTCCCTCTCTCTGGTCCTCCTTTCTCCTAGCCCTCACTTTCTTCTGGCCTTCCCTCCCTCTGTCCCTCCACTTCCTCCCACCTTCCATTCCTCGCTCCTTCTCTCCACCGATAATAATAATTATGGTATTTGTATGCTTGCTGATGGAGTGGGAGTAATGTTTTAGCTTCTTCTCCTTATCTTAAATCAGTGCCTTCCCAGTAAGACTTAAGGCGGCTGAACCAATGGCATACCTGGGCCAATGGTACACCTGGGCCACCGTGGCTAGTCACGAGCACTGATGTCTTCCGGTGGAGCCCGGAGCCTGGCTGCCCAGGAGGGCCTCTCCGCTCGACTCAGTAGCTGTCATGATGTGGGAACCCTGGGTTTGGTAGGAAAGTCTCCCAGGAAATTGAACAAAATTCCTTGCCTGCCTTGGGCAGTGGAGCCTGGGAGATTAGGTCAGACTCTTGTCCAGTTGTTCTGTAGAAAATCGCAACCGATCATTTGGGGCTGTTGGGACTTCATCACCCTGGTTTCTTTGCTCCTCTCAAGCTAATCTTCTCACTAGTTCCTTTTATTTAAATGGTATTTGTTAAGCACTTTTTATGTGCCAGGTACTATACTAAGCTCTGGGATAGATACAAGCTAATCAGGTTGGACACAGTCCCTGTCCCAGAAGGGGTTCACAGTTTTAATCCCCATTTTACAGTTGAGATAACTGCGGCCCAGAGAAGTGAAGTGACTTGACCAAGGTCACCCGGCAGACAAGTGGTAGAGCCGGGATTGGAACCCAAGTCCTTCTGAGTCCCAGGCCCGTGATCTAACCACTAGACCATAATGCTTCTCTCGCCTCCGACTCCTGCTCACTCCCGTCCTACTTGGAACTCCCTTCTTGTTCAAATTCTGCAGAACTGCAGCTTTCCCCATATTCAAAGCATCCCTAAAATCCCACTGCTTCTGGAGCTCTTTCCCTTACTAATTTATGTTCTCCCCAGCTAACATCCTCCCTTGTATCATCTCAGTGCCTCCACCCTCACAACCACGCATAGCATTATTGAACTTCTCGACTCATAGGGTCTACCAGTTAAGCACTTGTTCATCCATATATCCAGCTTTCCAGCTTATTTCTCCTTTTGTCAGTAATGAATCATTTTGAGTCTTTCTCCCCTGTAGATTGTAAGCTCCCTGAAGGCAGGAGTTGGTTCTACTGAATCCACTGTATTTGCCCAAGCACTTAATACAGTGGTCTGTGTGAGGTAGGCACCCTATAAATGCTTTGATGGATTGATTGATTGGGAGGGATCCTTGGGATAGAGATGTCAGTCAGTGGTATTTTTTGAGAACATTCTGTCTGCGAGGCACTGTACCAAGTGCTTGAGCACTGTACTAGGCACTTGAGTATTGTACTGAGAGCTTGGGTACTGTACTAAGGCACCAGCCTGCCATTTGAAGAGGAGGAGGTAGCATGGCCCAGAGGAAAGATACTGGTGTCGGAAGTCAGGAGACCTGAGTTCTGGTCCTGACTCTGCCACTAGCCTGCTGTGTGATCTTGAACCAAGTCACTTAACCTCTCTGGGCCTCAGTTTCCTCATCTGTAAAATGGGCATCAGAGAGATGTGAGTCCCACGTGGGATAGCCTCCTGTCTCTCCCCACTCTAGTCCATACTTCACTCTGCTCCCTGGATCATTTTTCTACAGAAACATTCTGGACATGTCACCCTAATCCTCAAAAAACTCCGGTGGTTGCCCTTCCACCTCTGTATCAAAAAAACCACCTCAGCTTTGGCTTTAAAGCTCTCCATCACCTTGCTCCTTCCTACCTCACCTCGCTTCTCTCCTTCTCCAACCCTGCCTGCAGGCTTCGCTCCTCTAGTGCTAACCTCCTCACTGTGCCTCGATCTCTCCTGTCTCGCCCCGACCCCTAGCCAACCTCCTGCCTTTGGCCTGGAATGCAGTCCCTCTTCAAATCTGTCAGACCATTACTTGTCCCATCTTCAAAGCCTTATTGAAGGCACCTCTCCTCCAAGAGGCCTT
This sequence comes from Ornithorhynchus anatinus, assembly GCF_004115215.2. Lineage (NCBI taxonomy): Eukaryota > Metazoa > Chordata > Mammalia > Monotremata > Ornithorhynchidae > Ornithorhynchus > Ornithorhynchus anatinus. The sequence goes on along the minus strand of NC_041746.1, from coordinate 46,587 downwards.
CCCAGACTCAACCCCACTTTTCCTCATCTCCTCCTCTCTTCTGCACTGCCCTGGCTTGCTCCCTTTGTCTTCCCCCTCCCCCTCAACCACACAGCACTTATGTACACATCTGTGATTTTATTTATATGTATTGATGTCTGTCTCCCCGCCTCTAGATGTAAGCTCACTGTGGGCAAGGGAATGTCACTGTCTAGTGTTGTGTTGTACTCTCCCAAATACTTAGTACAGTGCTCTGCACACAGTAAGCACTCAATAAATATGATTGAATGAATGGATGACAGGGACAATGCTTGATAACTTGCAGCTATCCCTATGCTTAGCAGATATTATTTTATTGTTGTGATATTTGTTAGGTGTTGACTATGTTTCCAGCACTGTTTGAAATGATGTGAGCCCCATGTGGAACAGAGACTGTATCCGACCTCCAGGGCTTTGAACTGTGACCTAGGGGACCGGGTGGAGGAGAGGGGACTTTTGTCTAATTGGACTGGGCTTCCATAAACTTAGGGTGAAAACCCTGGCGAAGAACTGCCTTGTTCTGGTAACCGCATTCATTCGGTTTAGGTTTTCCTGGACTTTCCATTTGTTTTTCGTCACCTGCGAAAGTGAACAGGGAGTGGCTGCAAAGAAAACAGAACAGGGCAGAGTACGGGTCCAGGCAGCACGGTTCCACCCGGAGACTCGGGTTCAGGAATCCTCCCCTTTGGGGAGTGTCTTCAGAAACTGTGGAGATTGGATAGCCACAGGGGGGCCTGGGGAGCCCTTGGGGATACTGAGGTGGAGGGGCTGGCTTGGTGTCCATCCTCCAGAGCTCAGCCACTGCAGTGGAGGCTGGAGAGGTGGGATCCTAGGCATAGGGTAGGGGGATGGAGCTGGAGAGGGCCGGGCGAGCGGATTCGTTCTCCCCTTCCCCCAACCCCTTGCCCAAACAGGTCACCTTCAGGCATCATGAGGCAGACAGGCCAGGTGCTCCAGCCGTAGGGTGGGGATGAGACCTGCCTATATCAGTCCTGAGCTCTTTACCCTCAGGGAAAGCCACAGAAAGGGGCACTGGCATTGTTTGGGGAGAAAACTGATGGGTTGGTTTGGAACATTCCTTTTAGCGCTTGCTAAGGTGAAACCATCATCTTTATCTCAGCTACTCCGGAGCCTGTAGTTACTGGTGAAATGGAGGAGCTATTCAGAGCCAGAAACAGCGTGGCCTTGTGGATAGAGCATGGGCCTGGGAGTCAGAAGGATCTGCGCTCTAATCTTGGTCTGTCATATGTCTGCTGTGTATGACCTTGGGCAAGTCACTTCACTTCTCTGTGCCTCAGTTACCTCATTTGTAAAATGGGGATTAAGGTTGCAAGCACCATGTGGGACAGGAAATGTGTCCAACCCAACCCCAGTGCTTAGAATGGAGCTTCGCACATAGTAAGTGCTTAACAAATACCACTATTATTGATATTATTAGAATCTTTCTGTTTTCCTTCCTGGGCTGCCAGGACAGGTTTTCTGAAATTTCTATTAACTGAACTAAGGTCAGTAACCCCAGACCTTACCCTGGCCTAACTCCAACCCTAACCCTGGCCTAACTCCAACCCTAAGCCTGGCCTTGCTCCAACTTCAACCCCAATCCCAACCCCAAGGTATCTCCCCCGGCATCTCCCAGATTTCTGCTACTGTGAGTGCCCAGGCTGCTGTTCTTGCCCCTGCCGGCATCTCCCGCCCTGCCCCGTGGCTTTGAATGCCATTGTCTCTGGCCTTGATCCACAGAGCTCCCTCCCTCAACACTCCCCTCACCCCCACCCACCAGCTAGCTCATGTCATTGCTACCACCAAAGTACCTGGAACTGTGGAGGAGGTGATTTTGTATGTGTGTGTTCATTTTTTTTAGAAGGTAGTTAAAGGTGTGAAGAGCAGTGGCTCTGGGGGATTTGAAGGGTGAAGGAGTCACAGCCTGGGCTGAGAGGAACATCATGGTTTAACGACACAATCGAGCTACACTGCATGTGAGGTCAGCATAAGGCGCTCTGTATGACATCATCTGGTCGTGGGTCAAATGGAAGCCTTGTTAGACATGTGAGCCCTGGGTCCACACTTCTGTAAACCTTGTCCTGGCTGTCGCATGCTTCCCACTTACGAGATGCAGACTGTGCCAGTAGCCCTGGTCCTTCTCTCATCTCCTTTCCCAGTCCCTCCAGACTTACCATCGCATTTCCCATCAGTGCCCAGGATGCCCTTGTGCTCCCGTTGGGGAGACGGGCAGAGATCGAAGTGTGGCCTGCCCGACCCAGTGGTGTGACTCGGGTCTGAGACAGCGGACAGGCTGGGACTCCCGGAGAGAGGAGCCAGAAAGGAGTTGTTTTCTGAAAGTAGGTTTAAATCAATTTGTTAGTTACAATTTGTGGGACATCGGGGGAGGGGAGGCAGAAGCGGGGATACCAGGGGCCAGTGACCAGGGGAGCTGAAGGGGCTTGGCCACTGACCGGTAGAGGAGTGACAGGTATGAACCCCAAGCTGCTGACAGCCTGGTCCAGGGAAATTAGGATGACTCTGACCGGCTGAGAGGACAGGCAGGTGGATGGGTGGGCGGCATGGGGGAGGGGTGTGTTGGAGAAGGGGAGTGAGAACAATTAAGCTGATTTGTAATTAACTCTGCAGAAGGCCATAGACTACTTAGTGAGCCAGCCCCCATGGTCTGCTTCCTTACAGCCCAACCTCTGGTAGGGCCAACAGCCTGAAATTTGGGGAGTCTGAACTTCAGTGGAGCTCTGTGTGCAGATGACCAAAATCTCCTTTCTGGTCCAGGAATAAACCTATGCTGAGCTGAGTTTCTGCACCTCCCACTTCCTCTCTCCCTCACCCCTCCACTCTTCTTCCCTCTCCTTCTGTCACCTGGAAAGACTGCACCCAACCAGCAAAGCCAAAGGGACCCAGAACAGTATTGGGCCTCACCTAGCTGAGGGTGGGTCTCTAGCAGCCTCCTCCCTGCACCTCAACCCCGCTCCCTGTGCCTACTCGTGGCCTGCATCTCCCACCACACACACACACACACATACGCACGCACACACACACACACATCCTACATCTTCATCCTAGTCTCTCTCTGTCTTCTCAAGTGACCTTGAGGGCTGGGTCCCCAGGCGACTTGGCGACTGTGAGTCCAGCTAGCCAGGGAGCTGGGACACTGATCCTCCGAAGGTCTGCTAAGAGGCCGGGTAGCCAGGGGGCTGGGGGACTGGGCAGCTGTGTGGCTGGGGGACCAGGCAGTTGGGTGGCAGGTCAGCGGGGCAGCTGTGGGGCCGTGATGTGTGCCACTCACTATGCTAGTGTCCAAGGTGGATGAGGGGATGAAGCGTCCACCACGGCAGAGTTCACCTAAAGCTGGCCCGCCCCATGACCACAGTCCACATCCCTAACCTTGAGCGACCACCCAACCAGGTTGGGTTGCTGAGAGCCTGTGGCGAGCCTTCAAGGGGAAGGGCATGGTCATGGTGAAAGCCAGCAGCTCTGTGATTGAGCAAGTAGACCTTCCACATGCTGCTCCAGTTGTTGCCATTTCTCTGCAGGGACTTTGCGCTTCCTCTTCCAGCCAGGCAGAGCCCTGACTGCTGGGATTCCCCGGGCTTTCCTGAGACTCCCACTGGAGCAGAGGTCTGGATTGCGGCTGAGCTCCTTAAGTTCCATTCTCTTGGGTCGGAAAAACACTGCCCAGCTGCTCTGGGGAACTCTCTGCCTGCAGGGAGAAAGTGGGTGCCTGGGGACGTTGGGAGAAGGTAGCATTCCATTCCCGGGACCAGAAAGCAGCGGTGGTGCCCACCCAGAGGGAGACAGCAATGCTCCATTTGACTTCCGCTGGTGTTGCAGAGGCACTTCTGCTCTGCCGCTAGCCAGGGTCTCTGGCAAGCAGTGAAGCCAGGGTTAGAGCTGGGAGGAAACCCACACCATCTAGTGACTTCACAGGTGAGAATCTCCCAGCTGCCCTGAATGTGCTTTCACCCTGTGTGGCCTGAACTGATTTGGGCTGAAACAGGCATTTGGGACAGTTGTCCACTTCCTACGAGAGCCAGGTGATTGAAACATTCATTCATTCAATCATACTTATTGAGCACTCACTGTGTGCAAAACATTTTTCTAAGCTGTTGGGAGAGTACAAACTTCAGCCGCTCTCTGAAGGTGAGGGGGGCTTTTGTCATATGTCAAGGATAAGTGGTCTTTGCAGATCTGCTAAAGAGGGAGAGCACTGATCAAGGTGGACCTGCAGCCCAGAGCTCTGGGCTCCTGGTGCTCTGGGTTCCTGGAGCTCTTGGGGTTTGGCACTCTGAGGTCCTAGAACTCTGAGGTCCCCGTACTCTGGGGACTTGGTGCTCTGGGGTCCTGGGCACTTGGGTCCTAGAACTTGGCAGTCTGGAATTCCAGTGTTCTGGGGATCTGGCACTCTGGGGTCCTGGAGCTCTGAAGTGGACACTGTGGAAACCCAGTCTCCCAAAGATGTGCACTGTGGAGGTGACGTGGCTTGGAGTTTTGGTGACCTGGCCTCACCAACATGGAACTGCTGGCCACAGAGTTGCACCGTCAGAAAAGGAGTGATTGGTTCTGGAAGCTTGGGAGGGGGAGAGCCGAGGCCACTGTCCAGCCCACTTGGCAAGGAACCAAAAATCAGCTGACGGGTCACCAAGAGCCTTTGGGCAGTAGATCAGGGCTCCCTGTCCTGCCCTGTCTCTGCCTCTGTCCCCACTGGCCACCCTCCAGCCCCGCCCAGGATGCCGGGGGCCATGATGGGCAGCCCCAGCTGATAGCCTCCTGTTGGCCTGGCCTCGCCTTATCCGACACTTCTGACAGATGTTTTAATCTACTGTTTGAAGAATGACTTCTGCACAGCTCTGCTGTTCCAACATCTGTTTCTGTTTAGATGGGCAGAAGCATTTCAAACTGCTCTGCCTGCCTGGCCCGCACACTAGGGATTGTTTATTCGGCGACCGACCTTGCTTACATTACTCCACTACAGCCAGGGAGGGATTTACTGCAGTAAAACTCGACATATTTTTAAGCCCTGTAAAACAGATCATTCATAAAAATGCGAATAAGTTCAGCTCCCTGAATGCACCCGTTGAGAATGGAGGAATTGGCTATCTTAACCCCTAAGAGCTTGTCAGTTGGGAAAGGAGAGCTTCTCTATCTTTTCGTGTTTCTAGACTACAAAGAGCTGTTGCCACCGCGGTTGGCTAACTGTCACCCCAGCTTGTGCACTTTCTCTCGTGTCCACCTCTGGGCGCTGGCTCTGCATGGCTCGGGGTACCTTGTAGGGTAGGCAGGGCAGGCAGGATGCCACGATTCCCCAGACAAAGCTTCCCTGAGAATTGCAGACATTGTAGAACAGGTTCTCCTGGCTTTGGCAAATGCGGCTCAGGAACCTAAATTTGACCTGGACCATGGGTTTGCTGAAAAGGGAGATGTTTGTGGGAGAGAAGGAGTTAAAGGTAAAGAAAGAATAAACAGTGGATAAAGCCACATCCTAGAGGCTCAGCTTTCTTTCTTGACCATTTCTTGCCACTCTTCCTCTCCTTGGACGGACTTTCACGTACTGTGGCATTGCTACTACGCAGACTCCATTATTGCTAGGCCAAACACCAATTACCTGCTATGATGTGGAGCCAGTGTGGTCTAGTAGAAAGAACACCTGTCTGAGAATAATAATAATAGTGATAACTGTGGTATTTGTTAAGCACTTGCTATATGCTAGGCATTGTTCTAAGCGCCCGGATGGATACGAGTAAATCGGGCTGGACACGGTCCCTGTCCCACATGGGGCTCACAATCTTACTCCCCATTTTACAGATGAGGTGACTGAGGCACAGAGAAGTGAAGTGGCTTGCCCAAGGTTGTACATCAAACAAATGGCAGAGACAGGATTAGAAACCAGTCCTTCTGACTCCCAGGCCCATGCTCTATCCACTAGTCCACACTCCTCTGCTTTGCAACCTCAGGAAAGTCACTTAATCTCACTGGGCCCCAGTATCCTCATCTGTAAAATGGGGATAAAACAAAGCTTATGTTTTTAACAATTTTGAAAAAAACAGATTGTCACAGGTGGATGATGAACTGGCTGTGAGGAAGGAAAGTTTTGGACTCACTGGGATGCCTCCCAGGGATAGACTGATGGACGTGGGCCCACCAACTGAACAGGCAAGAGAATCTAGCAGTACCCACTGAATGGCAGGATGGTCCTGGGTTTAATTCTCACTTGGGAGTACAAACCAAACATATGAATTTAGGAAGCACCGGCCTGCCAAAGACACAGGCAAGCCATAGGCAAAGCCAAATAAAGGGAACCCAAAATTGCCCTTCTCAGTCACCAACTGGATGGAGGGGAGATTGAATGGATGGAGATTTCTGACTGTGTGGATAAAAAGATTTCCGGCGGGATGGATTGGATGGACAAAGAAAGATGTCTGACTGGACGGAAAGCAGAGAATCCCCTGGGCAGAGCCAGTGACTAAACGTTTTAGCTGTCGATGGACCCACCCCGCTTGAAGAGCAATAGGATTACATGTTGACAGCCAGGGTTCTTGAATGATGATGAATGGACAGGGGAGATTTGAATAAAGGAGAGGAAATATCTACTTGCTGGGAAACTGAGATTGCACCAGTAGCACCTTGCAGGTCTCGAGAACTCATTGGACTGAGGCTTTCGGAAACCGCCCCCTCCCCTAGAAACCAGACTAAGAGACAAATGCGACAGGCGGCGGGATGCCAAAATTGAGGAGATCCAGGCCTGGACGTGTCATCGCCTGGAGAGTGCAGATGGCTCTAGTCTCATCTCAGACAAGGATGGAGTCCTCCAAAGATAGTGGGAATGTTTCAACATCCTCCTTGACACATGCCTTCTACTACTGAAGATGAGGCTTGGCCAAAAGCCCAAGACCTCCCGATGTGAGAAGACAGGGCTCTCGTCCCAGTCCCCAGAGAAGTCAGAACCACAATCGATGCTCGAGCTCGTGGACTCGATGGTACCCCAGAGGAGATCTTCAAACGCGGTGGGGACAACGTCCTTGGTCAATTGCACAACCTCTTCCCGCACATATGGACCACTGAGGAGATGCCACAGGATCTTAGAGAGGCTGCTGCTATCACCACCTTCCAGAAGAAAGGCAAAAAATCAGAGTGCAGCAATCATCGAGTTGCCTCATTACTCTCTTCGGCCAGCGACTTCCCAGCCAAAGACCTCCTGGATCGGTGACCGAAGAATATCGTCTGCCAGCCACTCCCAGAGCCATGGTGCACCTTCACACCACAGCATGACACAGCTGCGTATCGGACACGGGAGAGGTGCTGGGAACAGCCCCAAGAACTCATACAGTTTTCATTCAATTCCACAGTAGATGTGGGCTCTGGAAATGATTAAGCCAACCTGGCTGCCCAGAGAAGTTCATTGAGATTCTGAGACAGCGTCGTAACGGCCTGGCCGACTGGGTCAGAACCGGGTGTCCCCTGTCCGATCCGGTCCCCATAGCCCAAGGGGGAGAGCAGGGTTGCATGGGGGGTCTGATCCTATTCAACTTATTCTCGGGCAGCCATGCCAGAGATCTGGCCAACAACGCCCACCACTGCCTTCTACCTCTGGCTGTTGTGTGTGAGTCTGCCCTTCTAGAGATGTACCATCTTAGAGGAGTAGAAAAGACAAGGGTGGTGGTGGGAACCTAGTTTGAAAACTGATAAAGCTCCCTTTCTAGTTTGCTGATTCTGTTGTGATCTTTCCTTTCTCTGCAGGGATGGCAGAAGGGTGACCCCAGAGCAGGGACTATAGACAGCAGGAGCTACAGGCAGACAGAAGGGGCATTCATTCATTCAGTAGTATTTATTGAGCGCTTACTATGTGCAGAGCACTATACTAAGCGCTTGGAATGTACAAGTCTCGGATGCCAGAAGAAAGGCTATCCAGAGACAACTGCGTGGTCAAGACTTCTGCTTCCCAGTCTGTAGCTTCCTGCAGAAGTCATAAGTGGGGCAGGGGACTGAACAGGCTCAAGGTGTGAGCTCCCTTTCAGCTCAGGACCCCTGGTAGACCACAGTGTCCGGAAACTGTCAGTCCCAGGGTCGGGCACTTCCGCTTGTACCCAGCGATCACCCAGAACAGGCTGGGAAGAACAAAGATGAGTGTTACAGAGGGCTGCTGTGTTTACTGAGTGGAGCTGTAGCGTTGTGGAAATCCCCGGGCATCGTTGCATGGAGGATCAATATTTTAAGGCCACACTGGGACCGGTGGCATCTGGGTACTCTACCCAGAGAGCCCTGTTGTCCACTCTAGCGAAACGGCACCAGGGAATGGATGCAGACAAACAATCCAAACAAACACAGGTTCCTTCCCCAACTGGCTGCTGCTTCATCCTCTCTTTCTGCCCTGCCCCCTTCTTTGGAAAGGCCTGGAGATGATCACCCTCCCTGCAGGGGAATGCTAGTTAGACAGAAGGGAACAAGAAGGTGGGGAAGGGGCAGGTGGGTGGAGGGGTGGGGACCGGGAGCAGGGTGGTGATTAGGCAGGTAGGTGGGGCATCTGTCACCTTCAAAGAAAGGAGTAGATGCCACCCCAGCGCAAGTCCTGAGGGAAATGAAAACAGTCCAGTTTGGGTCGTGAGGTGCAAAGTCTGGGGCTTGTGGGAGTCCTGCCCCCGGACCTCACACAGGGGCTCCCTCAGTGCGCCCTCTTCCCAAGACAAGCCCTGGCCCTGCCCCTCCCGGCGGGCCCAGATCTGAGCGGTGGAGCAATGCTTTATTGATGACTTGCGGCAGAGCGGAGCAGAGGGGAGCAGTGGGAAGGGCAGCTGCCCTGCAGCCCGAAGCTCAGAACAATGGCGTGCTCTCTGCGGGGGACCGGCCCTCCGTGAGAGGGGTTGGTTCCCTTGGCAACCAAAGATGGCCTAACGAGGAACTCCTGACTGACCAAGCCGCTCAAGTGTTTTCCTGAAATGATTCCCCGGAGTCGGAGTGCCCAAGGAGCAGGTGGTAAGAGTGGGCTCCGAGGGCCTTGGAGAGGGAAGGGGACAAGGAGCGAGATGTGGGCGTAGAGAAGACATTAGTTAACCTGGTGGAGAAGATAGCGTCATAACCAGCCTCAAATGGGAGTCCTCGTGGACAGTCCCTGTAGGCCCCACGGGGCCACCGGGGCCAAAGTCACCTCCCGCTTCCTATTCCGATCCCTGGGACCCGGGGCTGCCTCGGCCTGTCATATAACTGGGGAAGCTGTGGAGGTTGAGAACGAGAGGCTGAGAAGGCTGATGATGAGGCTGGGGATGCTGTGGAGGCTGAGGATGAGGCTGTGGAACTGAAAATGAGGCTCCAAAGGTTGAGGGTGAGACTAGAGAGGCTGTAGAGGCTAAGAACAAGGCTGGGGATGCCGAGGGTGTAGCTGCTGAGGATGAGGCTGTGGAGTCTGTGGAGTCTGAAGATGAGGCTGTGGAGGCTGTGGACAAAGCTGGGGAGACTGTGGAGACTGAGGATGAGATTGAGGAGGTTGTGGAGGCTGAGGACAAGGCTAGGGAGGCTGAGGATGAGGTTGAGGAGGCTGAGGACAAAGCTGAGGAGAGTGCAGAGGACTTTCACCAAGGAGTAGCCTGAACCTTGTACCCTCCAAGTGCTATTTACATAGTTAAGACTGAATTCTTGAACGTTGCAGTGTTTGCCCTGAGTGTCCTCCCTGTTTTAGTCCATCTGTCCTCTTCTACCCCAGTGCTTAGTCTGGGTGACTGACACCTAGTAACTGCTTAATAACAAGGGCATAGTACAGTGCTCTGAACATAGTAAGCACACCCAAAATACCATTGATTGATTAACAAATCCCATAATAACTATCCCCACCACCACCACTCCCCAGAAAAACGTAGCATAGGAAATACCCAAACAGCAGCTCATTCCAGTCCTTTAGTCTCCTTTCGTCATCCTCCCTCCCAGGAGGTCCCGGCACCCGTCGGCGGATCCAGGAGCTGAGCCCGTGTTGTCTGCAGATATGGCCTCCTGCTCCTTCCTGTCCGGCGGCCACCGACACTCCCCCAGCTGGGTTCCTAGGCTCTGCTTGGTTGAGCGGCCAGGGGAGCTCAGGCAGGTGGCCCTCACCTCCCTCCACATCAGGCAGGGACCCATCGCCTGGGGACTCGTGAGCCTTTTTGCCCACAGTCAAGAGACCAGGCTCCGACCTCTAGCTCTGCCTTTCAGCTTGAACCAGCAGGGTCAGTGGCTCTGCTAAGTTCCATCTTTGACACTGATTTTCAGCCTCCCGGCCTTACAGACGTTTCCATTTTACAACGGACCCCGTCAGGGAAACTCCCTCTGCGTCGGGAGCTTTGTTCTGAAACTATAATAGTAGATGGGAAAAGCATTTAAGCAATTAGTTTGCTTCTCCATTTCTTACATAATCCTGACCCACACGTGTCATCCATTAGGAGAGAATGGCGTGTACGCATGTGTCGGGGACAGCGTGAGAGGGATGGGGATGGACCCCAGAGCTCTGCCATCCATCGAATCTGAAGCAGGGTGGGTGCCGTTCAGCTGGTTTCCTTGGACCAGAATTCCACTGGCCTTCAGACCCCGATGGACCCACTTCCATCAGTCCACCTCTGCTTGCTACTCTCCAGGAAGGTGGGCTACTCCCATTAGACTGCAGACTCCTTGAGGACAGGGCAGAGTGGCCTAGTGGAAAGAGCGGGGGCCTGGAAGTTGGAGGACCTGGTGTCTAATCCTGGCTCCACCACTTATCTAATAATAATAATAATAATGATTATATTTGTTAAGTGCTTACTATGTGCTGAACACTGTTCTAAGTGCTGGGGTAAATACAAGGTAATCAGGTTGTCCCATGTGGGGCTCACATTCTTAATCCCCGATTTACAGATGAGGTAATTGAGGCACAGAGAGGTTAAGTGACTTGCCCAAAGTCACACAGCTGATAAGTGGCGGAGCCGGGATTAGAACCCGTGACCTCTAACTCCCAAGCCCTGCTCTTTCCACTAAGCCATGCTGCTTCATCTACTCCATGCGACCCCTGGGCAAGTCACTTCTTTCCCCCCTGCCTCAGTTCCCTCATCTGCAAAATGGGGAGTCAGGATCTGCTCTCCCTCCTACTTTAACTGTGAGCCCTATGTGGACCCTCTTGGTCTTGTATCTGCCCCAGTGCTTAGAACAGTGCTTGGCATATAATAAGTGCTTGACACATAGTACAGTTATTATTACTACTACCACCTATTGCATTATACTCTCCCAAACGGTTCAATGCTCTGCACAAAATGAGTGCTCAAAAACCACGAATGGTTGATGGATTGATTGAGGTAGAATCCCTGTCCCTTCTCCGGGGGTGTGGAATGGCCACTCTGTGCCACAGACCTACAAAGTGCCACGGGACACAGGGGTTAACCTGGAATTCCCAGAAGGGCACCAGACACACGGGGCAACATGTGACACTGGGAGCCCTAGGGGAAACATGGATCCCCGCTGGGTCCTGGGGGTGGTGGGATCCTGTTGGCTTTTTCTCTGTAACATTTTCTGGAGCTGTCTCTTTCTCTCCCTTCCCAATGGTCACCACCCTGGTCCAGGCACTCTCCATGTCAGCCTCCATGCTGGTGCTGACCTGCCTGTTTCCAGCCTCTCCTCTCTCCAGGCCAAACATCCTTCTGCTGCTCGGATCATTTTTTTAAAACACTGTTCTATGCAAGCCTCTCCTCTCCTCAGAAACCTCCAGGGGTTGCCCTTCCCTCACCACATCAAGCAGAAAGTCCTGACCATTGGCTTTAAGGAGCTTCATCAATGCTCTCCCTTCTACTTATCGTCTCTTCTCCCACTGCTCTCCATCTCACACTCTCAGTTCTTCCCAAGGTCATCTATTCACAATGCCTCATCCTGGCCTCCCAGTCTCTGACTTCTCTTTCTCGCCCTCCCTCCTGCCTGTAACTCCTCCTTTTCCTACTCACCCCAACTTCACATCCGGCAGACAGGTCACTGGTCTTCTCATCTGCAAAGCCCTTCTCAAAGCACATCTCCTCATGGATGTCTTCCCTGATTCATTTCTATTCTCTCCTGCTTCTCTCATCCCACTCTCTTCATACCTCCTTCCACATGACCTCTGTGCCTGTGGACGCCCACACTCCCATGGCACTACGTACTCTGTCCGCAGATCTGGTTGGCTGTCCCACCCACACTCAGCTCAGATGCAGGCCCAGGCCGGTGCCTGGGGAGAGGGGAGGGTGGTCCAGTGCTTTCCTCTCCTGCCCCGTGTACGCTATGATTTGTTCCTCCATGTGCCTGGTCGTGAGTAATAACAATACTACTACTACTAATAATGTTGGTATTTGTTAAGCGCTTACTATGTGCAGAGCACTGTTCTAAGTGCTGGGGTAGATACAGGGTAATCAGGTTGTCCCACGTGAGGCTCACAGTTAATCCCCATTTTACAGATGAGGTAACTGAGGCACAGAGAAGTTAAATGACTTGCCTACAGTCACACAGCTGACAAGTGGCAGAGCCGGGAGTCAAACCCATGACCTCTGACTCCGAAGCCCAGGCTCTTTCCACTGAGCCACACTGCTTCCCCAGAGTATGGGACAGAAGGGATCTCTTATCCTGAAGATGCCGGAGTTTCCGATCACAAATAATGGACAAGCTTCTACTCTACCCCTGCTCTTTGTTTCCAGGAGTAGCAGCCTTTGCTGTTGGTATTCTTAATTTTTTATGGTACGGTTGAAGTGCTTACTATGCGCCAGGCACTATACTAAGCTCTGGGACAGATACAAGCTAATCAGGTTGGACACTGTCCCTGTCCCATGTGGGGCTCACAGTCTTAATCCCTATTTTACAGATGAGATAATGAGGCACAGAGAAGTGCTGGAAAAGGGAGCTTGGCTGGAGAAGAGAGTTCAGCTGAAGGAGGGAGCAGGGTTGTGGCGGGAATGCTTGACTACCGGTAGTGATTACTTGTCCAGTGAGTCACCTGTTCCACTGTGACTCATTCCAGCAGCTTCCTTTTTAGTCAATCAACCAATCAATCATATTAATACATGTAGAGCACTGTACTAAGCTTTTAGTAGAAAAGATCTCTGCCCTCAGGGAACTTAACATCTAGTGTGCGGGACAGACTTGGACATAAGTTACAGACAGGAAGAAGAAGAGAATGTAAAGATGGATCCATGAATAAGAGAGTGTATAAACAGTAGAGCTCATTGTTTGATGCGGAGAGGAGCAGTCAGCATTTTGTGGAGTGGGGAGGAGCACTCAGCTCTTGGCAAGGGAGTTTGATTTCCCCCATTGTGGACTGGAAATGGAAGTTGGGCCTGGATGCCTTCCCAGAGGGCAGTGGGAGGAAGGAAATGGAAATGGAAATGTGGGCTTCCTCCTCCTCCCAGCCCTGCCCCTTCCCTCCCACCCTGCCTAACTCTGCCTTGCCCTGCCCTGCCCCTCTCCGACCTTTTCTCTCCTCCCACCCTGCCCTTCTCCATCCTGCCTGTCTCAGTCCTGCCCTATCCGTCCCTACCCTGCCTGTCTCTGCCTGGCCTTGCTCCTCCCCTCCTTGCCCATCTCTACCCAGCCTTGCCCCCTCTCCACCCTGCCTCCCCCCGCCTGGCCCTATCCTTCTCTCTTCCCCTGCCTCTCCTCTCTGCCCTATCTCTTCCCCAGTGTTTGTCTGCCTCCCCCAGCACCCAATTCCTTCCTTCCCAGTGAGGAGAACTGGCCTCAGGCACTGGGGTTATCTGGGGTCCATAAACAGCCTAATGAGGTGTTGCAGCCAGGCAGGAACCTGCAAAGAAGTAAGAAATCAGTTTCTGGATTAGAATGTCATGGCTCCAAAAGCACATTTCAGCCTCAAGGTGCTAAAATGATCATTTGAAAGTGTTATGAGGGACCCAAAGAGAAAACCACCAGGAAGATTTAAATACCAGCTAAAGTTCATTCATTCATTCAATTGTATTTACTGAGCCCTTACTGTGTGCAGACCACTGTACTAAGTACTTAGAGAGTACAATTTGGCAACAGATAGAGACAATCCCTACCCAACAACGGGCTCACAGTCTAGAATGGAGAGATAGACAACAAAACAAAACAAGTAGACAGGCATCATTACCATTAAAATAAATAACTAGATTCATAGATATATACAAATGCCTAAAGTTGCTTATGTCCTCAATTTCTTGTTACTTTAACTGGAAGGAGACAAACATAGTGTTATTTTCAATTTTACAATACATCCTTGCCAAGTTGATATTTTCTACTAAATCCAAATGCAAAACAATTTCGAAGTCATTTGAAAAATTGTTTCAATAACTGCACATTAGCTCCACATTCTTTCAAAATTTTGCTAAACAAGAAACTGTTTCTGACCCAAGTAGGTGTCGGTTGGCAGTTCTCTCACAGTGAGAGAAGGAAAGTCCAGCATTTCAACAGCCTCGGGGCCAGAAGAGCACCTCGAGGCCACATAATAATAATAATAATAATAATAGCGTTTTTTAAGCACTTATTATGTGCCAGCTACTGTACTAAGTTCTGGGGTGGATACAAGCAAATCAGGTTGGACACAGTTCTTGTCCCATATGGAGCTCACAGACTCGATCCCCATTTTATTGATGAGATAACTGATGCCCAGAGAAGTGAACTGATTTGCCCAAGGCCACACAGCAGACAGCAGATAAGTGGCAGAGTCAGGATTAGAACCCATGACCTTTTGACTCCCTGGCCCATGCTCTATCCACTACACCATGCTGCTTCTCATATCTGATTTACAATAAAGTCAGATCTGAGTGACTGAAGCAACCCTTGGGAGTGCAGCAGAGCAGAGGGTCCTGGGGGGACACTGAGGCAGTGAGGAACAGAGAGACTAATCAATCATTCAATCAGTCAGATCTAAGAGTTCCCAGTGAGGGTTGGAAAGACTCCAGGTGGAGACATTTTGGCCTGTAAGAGCCAAATGAAGGCCATCACCTAGCTGGATCTGGCCCCCGCCGGGCCCTACGCTCCAAGGACGAGGTGCCCCGTGGCTGGGAGAGGCTCCTTTACAACAACTTCACTGCTACTGAGTACCGTGCTGGAGATGCGGCTTGCCAGGGCGGCCTGGCTGGTGGGCAGCATCCCCTTTGGGTTGACGGATGCCCACCCCCCCCAGAGGACAGCCTGCCCTAAGAGCCCGGAGCTCGAGGACTAAGGCTGCGATCAAGTTTGACTTCCCCGGATCAGTCTTGGACAGAGTTGGGCCCACTGAGTCCCACAGAGGCCCTCTTTTCCCCTAAGAGATCGCAGGGGTAGGGGGTGCATCGGCATACCGGAAAAGCTAATTTGTCTACGGGAAAAGTTATTTTATTTGGCTTCTCATCTTTTTTTTTGAAAAAGAACTAAAAATAGCTGTACATTTGCAATAAGGTTCTGTTCCCGTATTTTCCCCACGTTTTCCATTCAGTTGCATACTGATGTAATTTGCAAAGTGAAACAGATGATGCTTTGACTTTGACAGGCCTTCATCGGTGATGCGGTGTCTATACGACCCCTGACTGGTAAACACAGACGTTACGTTAATCATACCTGGAGCAGAACAAACTGCAATGCCTTACGGTGGGCGGCATCAACCTCAACCGGCGGCCAAGCCACAAAAAATTTGGCTTTCGCAACAGTGGGATTTTCTGGCCGAAGCTGCCGGTGATTCAAATCACAGTGGGAGGGGCCAGGCAGTCCAT
The DNA here is from genome assembly GCF_004115215.2 of Ornithorhynchus anatinus. Lineage (NCBI taxonomy): Eukaryota > Metazoa > Chordata > Mammalia > Monotremata > Ornithorhynchidae > Ornithorhynchus > Ornithorhynchus anatinus. The sequence continues at coordinate 30,901 of NC_041746.1, read as the reverse complement.
GCTGTGGAAGAGTGAGGAGAGACCGAAGCAGGAGGAAGCTCAAGCAGGCTGAAAGCAGGGAGTGGGAAATGATACTGTTTTCCAGAAACGACAGAACTAAAAGACGCCCACACATACGCACACAGATACACTCACATGCAGACACATGAAAACACCCTCAAAGATACACTGACACACATGCCAACACACGCTGATACACCCATACAGACATAAACATAGAAACCACACACACACACAGACAGAGATATACAGACACACACATGCAGACCTGCACAGAAAAAGACAGTCACACAGGCACACACAAAGACACACACAGACACCCCAACTCACAACCCCACCCTCAGCCTTCAAATGCTGCATTTGATAAAAAGAACATTAAAGACAAATGAAAAATGGTCTCCTCAGGGCAGAGTTGGGAAGAATTAACTCTTTGATATCCCAGCAGGCTGCCTCTCCACTAAGCACACCCTAGGTGGGGCCTGGGCGACTCAGACCTGTCGCTTTCCCACTTTCCCATCAATCGGTGGTATTTATTGAGCGCTTACCATGTGCAAAGCACTGCACTAAGCATTAGGGAATGTATGATGCAACAGAATTGGTAGGCATGATCCCTGCCCCCGCGGAGCTTCCAGTCTGCGGGGGCAGGCAGACATTAAAATAGATTACAGATTGGGGAAATAGTAGAGTATAAGAATATTTTGAGAAGTACTGTGGGGCTGGGCTGAGAATCCATCTGTTTCAGGCCCACCGTGGGAGGCGTCCCTGAGCTGGAGACCAGAGAGGTTGCTGCAACGGAGGAGCGGAATTGGGAGCCAATGTAGCTGCAGTGGCAGCGGCAGCGGCTGGAACCCAGAACCCAGAAATAAGAAGAGAAGACACCGAGAGGGGAAATGGAAACAGTTGCAGGTACCAGGAGGACCCAGGAGGGCCACGGCCACCTGCTCCCAGTGAAATGGGAGCAATGGTCAGTCATGCTGCCCGCACTGGCCTCGTCACCCCGGAGAGAAGTCTCGCTGTCACTGGGATCACTGTCAACCAACGGGGCAGCTATTGAGAGGGGCCAACTTCTCATTTTGAGGGTGAGGGGGAAAACTTGGGGAGGGGTCTTGTTGAGGGGGCAGGGCTTTGGGGGTCTTGGGGAGGAAAAGAGTGGGGTGGGGAGGAGAGGGAACTGAGAAGGAAGGTGGAGGAAGGAAGAATGGAGGAAAATATATATGTGTGTGTGTATGTGCATATATATATACATATATATATATATCTCCTTGTATATATTAAGGATAATGATGTTGCTGTCCTTCATATTTGAAGAAGACCCCATTGATGGCAAAGTTCTCCTATGAGTCTGTGCGTAGTTGAAAAGACTGAGGTTGGATTTCCGGCCGTGTTGAGCACACAAAATTCTGCCCTTTGTCGAGGTGGTGTCCTTGATGTTTGGAGTGCCTGGTGCTAGTTTCTCTTTTGCCTCCTTGTCTCTTTCCCTATGAAGATTAGCACAAAGAAAGCCACTTCCTTTCTTGATGGCTGTGTGCCATGCAGGTCTGTCCTCAGCAATTGACTCCCCGTGTTCAGCTGGTTTGCAGCATTGTCTGAGGTTTTGTCTCACGGTGTCCTCTGCCCTCCTGGCTTTCCGTTTCCCAATTTCAGCTCTCCTACAGCAGCTGTTCAGTCTCCTGCTGTCACTCATTCTCCCCACATGTCACAGATTGGGCAGTCTGAGCTATCAGTCAGATCCCGGTTTCAAAAACAACCCTCCTACGGAGATTGGTGACTCCTGGTGCCCTCACCCAGGGGCAGCTCTCTCACCATCCTGACTCCAACTCCGACTGCACTGGTGATGGCGCTGGGTTGGAGGCTGGCCTGGTAGGTCTGGGATGCCACTTCCCAGACTGTAAGCTCACTGTGGGCAGGGAACGTGTCTGTTATACTGTACTCTCTCAAGCACTTAGTAAAGTGCTCTGCACACAGTAAGTGCTCAATAAATACAATTAACTGACTGACTGACTGACTGACTTCCTGTCACTCCTCCATCTCTGCAGAGGTAGGGGATTGTGGGGGCCTCAGGGCTGCAGTCCCCCAAAGCTCAGATCCAGAAAAGTCAGGAGCAGCTGCCTTGACTGCCTTTGGGAGCCCAGAATGTGCCAGGCAACCCTCCCCCCTCAGCCCCCCACTCCCTTCACCAATCTGCTCCTGGCTGTGACCCACAGCCACTGCTGGTCGCCAGTCCCTGCTTCACCATCCACCTGGTCTCTGGTGCTGCAGAATCTCAGGGTGGTGGGTTTGAATGTGGCATTAGAGGGAACTTCCCATCAGTTGGAACCCACATCAGAGTTGGAGATCGGCAGAAATGAAGAGCAAAGCGGGAACACTGGATTTAAACCGTATCTCGGTTGAGCAGCCATGGAGGACAGAGTGGAGTTGGCAGTGGTTAATGGGAGCCTGTGTCTTCACAAGTGTAGCTCAGAGAACAGCAGGACACAGCAGTGGATGGCAGGGGACAGCCCAGCGGACTGTGCTAAGGCTCCAATTTGATTTAGGTTGGGAACTTAAGCAATAGGTTTGGCCAGCGTGGCTACTCCGGCCCCAAGAATACTAGACATCATTTGCTTATGGCCAATAGCTTTGTCTTTCTCCTCCTGCCCAGCCCTCAGATGGAGAGTGGAGGAATACACTTAGACAAATGGCTGTCCTAGAACTCGTTCTGATTTGGTCAAATGTACCTTACAGCTGACCACCCTGGCAAGCCTCAGGGTCAGCCTGCTTGTCAAGTCTGTCTCTCTGAGCTTGGGGAGACACAGGGACAGGCTTGGGGACCAGAGAAGGTCACTCCTGCCAGGAACTCTTCTTTGGCCCTGAGGTGTGCTGAAGCACGCTGAGGCAAGGTGAAGGTGGGTGAGGCATGGGTGAGGCATGGTGAAGTGTGGTGAGGCAGGGTAAGGAATATTGAGGCGTGGTGAGGCATTGTGAGGTGAAGTGTGATGAGGTATGGTGAGGCATGGTGAAGCAAGATGTGATGAGCTTGATTCTCTTGTACCTACTACCGCCACCCCCCCCCTGCAGTGCTTAGTACAGTGCTTGCCACATAGTAAGCACTTTAATATAATTATCATGATTGAGTGTTACAGTGGTCACCCTAACCCACCCCTTGCCCCCAGCAGGTCCCTAGGACTGGGGGCTATGGGGAAAAAAGGCAGGACCTGGCCACTTCCACCATAATGCTGAAACAGAGTGATAAATGGCCCTCTCAGAGGTCCCCAAAGGCCTTCTCCTTGACCAGGCCAAGAGCCCCAACTCCATCTTAATCATTTCCGACTTTTCAGCTGCCTATAACTCTGTGGAGTTCTAGACTGTAAGCCCGGTGTGGGCATGGATTGTCTCTCTTTATTGTCGAATTGCACTTCCAAGTGCTTAGTACAGTGCTCTGCCCACAGTAAGCCCTCAATAAATACGATTGAATGAATGGAGCACCCTCTTCTCCTGGAAACATTATTTCACCTCGGCTTCACTGACACTCTCCTCTTCTGGTTCTCCTCCAATCTCTCTGGCTGCTCCTTCTCAGTCTCTTTTGCAGGCTCCTCCTCTGCTTCCCACCCGTAACTGTGGGGGTCCCTCAAGCTCAATTCTGTTTCCCCCTCTATTCTCCATCTACAGCCACTCCCTTGGAGAACTCATTCACTTCCACAGCATCAACTACCATCTCTATGGGGATGATTCCCAAATCTACCTCTCCAGCCCTGACCACTCTGCTTCTCTGCAGCCTCACATTTCTTCCTGCTTTCAGGACATTTCAAACTTAACATATCTGAAATAGAACTCCTCATAGTCACACCCAAATCCTGTTCTCCTCTTGACTTTTCTATCACTGTGGACAATTCCACCATCCTCCCTAACCTTGGCACAATCCTCAATTCATTTCTTTCATCCAACCCACATATTCAATCTGTCATCTAATCTTGCCAGTTCATCTAATCTTGCTGGTTCTACCTTCACAACATCACAAAAATCCACCCTTTTCCCTCCATCCAAACTGCTCCCTGCTGATCCAAGCACCTATCCCAATAGCCACCTTGACTACTGAATCAGTCTCCTCACTGTCTCTCCCCACTCCAGTCCATACTACTGCCGGATCCTTTTTCTCAAAAATATGTTCAGTCCACATTTCCCCACTGCTCAAGAACCTCTGATGGTTGCCCATCCAACTCCGCATCAAACTGAAACTCCCTACTACTAGCTTCAAAGCACTCCATCACCGTGCCCCCCTTCTATCTTACCTCAGTGATTTCCTTTTACAACCTAGCTTGCACACTTTGCTCCTTACCGACCACTCACTGTGCCACGATCTCATCTATCTCACCACCGATCCCTCACTCACATCCTGCCTTTTGTTTAGAATTCCCTCTCCCTTCGTATCTGGCAGCTCACCACTACCCCCACCTTCAAAGAATTATGAAAATTACATCTACAAGAGGCCTTCCCCAACTAAAGCCTTCATTTCCACTCCCTTTTGTTCTGCCCTTGCACTGGGATCTGCCCCCTTGAAGCATTTGATACTCATGCCACTCTCAGCTTCACTGCTCTTAGGTACCTGTCCGTGCTTTATTTTAACTTCTGTCTCCCCGTCTAGACTCTAAGTTCCTTAAGGACAGGGAACATGTCTATCAACTCTGTTGTATTCTCTCAAGTGCTTAGTACAGTGCTCTACACACGGTAAGGGCTCAATAAATGCGATTGATTGATTGACTGATTGAATAAGCACTCACGCTCATCTTGAGGTGAGCCTGTTTGAAAGTGGTCCCGCCTGGACCTCTTCTTACCACCGAGGCAGAGAGTCTGCAGGCTATGTGAGCAGTACCCTCTGGTGGTCTTGGTCTCTCACTGCAGTTTAGAGATTTCAAGAGTCAAAACTTGGCGTGCAGAATAATTATTGTTTAAAATTATATTAATCGTATCATATAATTTTGATGGGTTATTATATATTATTAATAGTAGCATTTGTTAAGAAATTGCTCGTGCCAACTTCTTAGGTAGATTCAAGGTAATCATGTCGGACGCACGGGACTCCTAATCGAAGGGGGAGGCAGAGCAGGTATTTAATCCCCATTTTAAAGATGAGGAAGCTGAGGCACAGAAAAGTTAATTAATTGCCCAAGGTCACACAACAGGTAAGTAGCAGAATGGGGATTAGAACCCAGGTGCCCTGACTCCCAGGCCTGGACTCTTTCCCCTAGGCCAACCTGCTCCTACTGAGTCTCTTCTCTTCTAGAAGAGTGAAGAAAAGAGTTCCAGCAGTGAATCTGAGTAGAATATTCAATCGGCAGTGACGGTGTCAGCTGGGCTAGGCCTCTGGGTGACTGATGGTGACCAGAGGGAATGGGGACGAAGCAATGGCCCAGAGGGGCAGGAGGCCTCTTCTTTCAGTCTATCTGAGGTCACCAGACCCACTCTTTACAAAGGACGATCTCTCTGTAAAACTTAAACGGAGTGAGATAGCTTCAGTGAAACCTCTCTGTAGTCAAGGTTTGGCCTTGATGGCCCAGTTTGTCAGATCTAGGAAATGTAGATGAGAAGGAGTTCAGGCCAGGGAGCCCCAAGGAGCTAGCTAGACTTTGTCCTACAGAGAGGTCTATCTTAAGGACTACCACCTGCCCAGCAGTTCATAATGTCTGTCTCCAGAATCAACAGTATCAAACGCCTGCTCTGTCAGAGTCAAAGTCCCGGAACCATCAATACCACCGGTATCAGGCAAATGCCAGCCTTGGGCAGAGCTAATGTGAAAAACAGCCAGTTGCCCTCTCTGGGCATGTGAAATATCCAGGGAGGTTAACTAGAAAGGTCGGGCGACCTCGGGTGCTCTGGGACTGGATCGCACGTGCTCTGCCAAGCCCGGATTCGGGAAGTCAACCGAGAAGACCCGGTGCCTTCTTTGGAAACTGGCTGCTATTCCCAGCCCCTTGGGGCACCAGCTGCCAGTTTCTGCTTCCTCTGCTACTGACCCAGGCGGAGAAGGCAGCTGGCTATTTCAGATGGAATTCTCAAAAGGTTTCAGCCGAGCTCCATGACTACAGAAAGTCAAGTTCCTTCCTTTTCCTTTCCATAACTCATTCTCCTCCAGTGGGCTACAGCCACCCAAGCAGAAGGGACACCTCTAATCCCGTGGAGCAGCAATCAGGACGTTGCCCAGGACCACCACTACTGACCTCTTGAGTTCCCCCAGGGGCCACCTAGCTTGGAACCTGTGGGAGAGGTAGGTTCCCCTTGGGTTCAGAGGCGGAATCTGTCGTCCACCCTTATCTGGGGCCTGGAGTAGGAGGGGGAGTTTGGGGAGGGGCTAGCAGTCCTGGTTGCCCTCTGCTGCTTCAACCCACTGCCAATGGCCTCTTCCCGCTTCTGCTGCCGCCGCTGCCTTGGCTGCGCTCCAGGTTGGGAACGCTGGAATTCTCCCTGCTGCTGCCCTGGCCCAGAGCCGAAAGGGGGAGCAAACACCTAGACTGGAAGAGGGAAGGCGGAGGGAAGAGGAGAGAAGGGGGACCGACCCCGAAGAGGGATTTTACCCCCCGTCCCCACCAACCCCTCACCCAGCAGCCCAGACAGACCCAGACCCTGAGGTTCCGCACTGACTCTTAGTAGAGGTGAAGGAGGCACCGCCTGTATTTGACACCAGTCTTCTGGAAGTACTGTCCCCAGAAAGCCTGGCCAGGCCTTGCCCAGTGGGGCTGGAGGAGTGAAGATTCCTGAACTCCCTTAGTGCAGAAACATGGCCTAGTCCCCAGTTGCTTCAGACCAAGAGTACCGCTCAAACGGGGTTCATTTTATCAGTCCTGCTGGCTGAGCAGACTGCTGAAATTAAGATCGTAAGGTAAATAAAATGGTGGTATTTGTTCAGCGCTTACTATGTGCAAAGCACTGTTCTAAGCGCTGGTGGATACAAGGAGATCAGGTTGTCCCACGTGGGGCTCACAATTTTAATCCCCATTTTACAGATGAGGTAACTGAGGCACAGAGAAGTTAAGTGACTTGCCCAAAGTCACACAGCTGGCAAGCGGCAGAGCTGGAATTCGAACCCATGAACTCTGACTCCCAAGCCCGGGCTCTTTCCACTGTGCCACGCTGCTTCTCTAAAATATAATAGAGAATATGATATATATGATATAATATAATAGAGAAAATAGAGAGATGCTGGCATACCTAAGATGACCCCAAAATGCTCCATTACTGGAGTCGGGCTCAAAGTTCAGCATGGCGCTTCTTCCAGCTGTTCCACTGGTTTGAAATCCACTCCAGCCCACCTTCAGCCAACAGCTCTCAAGCCACCGGCAGCACGAAGGACGACCCGACACAGATAACGTGGCTCAGTGGAAAGAGCACGGGCTTTGGAGTCAGGGCTCATGAGTTCGAATCCCAGCTCTGCCACTTGGCTGTGTGACTGTGGGCAAGTCACTTAACTTCTCCGTGCCTCAGTTCCCTCATCTGTAAAATGGGGATTAAGACTGTGAGCCCCACGTGGGACAACCTGATTCCCCTATGTCTACCCCAGCGCTTAGAACAGTGCTCGGCACATAGTAAGCGCTTAACAAATACCAACATTATTATTATTATTATAACATTGTCTGGCCCAGAAGGCGCTTTGGGAATCTAGGTATCAGAACTAGTCCAGCCCCTAAGATCTTATCCAATGCTAATATTCCAGAGCGGGGCAGTTTGACATTGGCAGCTGCACGTGTAAGCACCATATCCGATAACCACATCTCTTTATTGTGTACAAGCTCACGGTGTAAGGTGCTCACTACAAGCTGCTAATGAGGTACCTTTACTAGGAACTGCAATGTCATTGCTGACAAGCAGGAAGAGGAGTGGTAGAGGGGAGCTGGAGGAGGTGTCAGAATTCTAAGTCGGAGACTCCTAAAGCCCAGGGTTTGGAGTCACGGCTCTGGATCTGGTTCCTGGATGTCCACAGCCCAGTCCCTGGGTTGATGGCCTCCGGGTAGAGGCTGGTTGGGGAAAGCTTCCGTCCCAGAGGTCTCTGGCTATGGGTGCCGGTGCGGAGTGGACACTGTGACGGCAGCATCCGGAGGACCTTTCTAAGTGACCCACGGAAGGCAGCAGAGTAGCTCCAATGTGGGTCCGGGGCCTCTCGGTGGCCCTAGGCCCAAAATCAAAGTCTATTCAGATGCCACAACCTCCTCCAGGATCTGGGAAACTGCATATTGCCGTGGCTCGGGGATGCTCCCAGATATGGTCACATGACGAAGAGGTCAGTTTGCACACATCATGCCACTTCTCTGCCCTCGCCTCAGCCCTCCCGTTTCTGCCTGGCCCTCCTCCACTCCCATGATTCCCTCTCCATCTTTGGGTATGCACGTGCATGTGTCTGTGCATGTGTGTATTCATTCAGTCACATTTATTGAGTGCTTACTACTTGCAGAGCACAGTACTAAGCACTTGTACTAAGTGTGTATGTGTGTGCGAGTCTCCAGCCATGTGAGTCAACCTCTCTCCAACACCCTCACGTCATCGGCGATCCATTCGACAGGCTCTGTTTGTCATCGGTCTGTCAAATGGGAAGTGACTGCACTCTGGACCATACGTTTCCAGGAGGTTTCTCGCTGAGGATTAAGGAGCGGCTGCTGGGCCTGCAGTCCTCTGCCCCTGTTTGTTCCATCCAGCCACCTCCTGACGCTAATGAATGTGTCTCTTCCAATTCCTGGCTTCTTCGTCCCCAAGAAAACACTGATTGGCTCTCCCCAGTGGGGATAGTTAGGCATTTGGTTCCTGGAAATACTCTAGCTGACTGAGTGGAGACTGAGGAAGAGGAGAGAAAAGGTGGAGGCAGAGAGAGTGGAGATGCTTGTCTAGGAGCCTGTGTAGGAGAGGGAAGGCAGTCCTGCTAACCCTGGGTAAGTGTACAGAAAATTTCTCTCCTCCGGGTTACAGCAATCCATACTTGCGTAACCTCAGGGCAGAGAGTTGTGTTCCCCAAATATTAGAAACACAACATTTCCTAATCTTCACCGGTATTTTTCGAGCTCTTACTACATGCCTACCTCCCTGATCGGGATGGGGAACGGGGGAGTCTTGTCTATCTGGGCCTGGGAGGGGCTGGGTAGCTCTGGGTGAGCCCTCAATTATGGGACCCTTCACCCAGTCCTGCCGGTGCACCTCTTTTCTCCTTCCAAGCTCTCCTCTCTGCATCTTGCTCTGGACTCTCCCACCTCCGACCCCACTCTCATTTTGTCCCAGTACTCTGGAATCCTCTTACCAAACTCAGACCTCTGTTGCCAGACCTCAACCCTCTCCACCTTCAAAACCCCCTTAAAAAAAATCCCACCTCTTCTGGGAAGCCTTCCTTGATGAATTCCCCAAATCCTAAGCCAAGTCATTCCTAGCCGCCCTTGGCACATATGACTAATTACCAGTCTCAGGAGTAATAGTAAAAGAATTAGTAGGAGTAACAGTGGGAGTATTTACTGAGCTCCCACTTGGTATAATGCACTCTACTAAGTCCTTGGGAAGTATAAAACAAGTGACACATTTCCTGTCCACAGGAGATCATACTCTAATGGACTCAGTGTTTATGTACCTAAGTCTATTTGTTGGCATAGTCAAGTATTTACCCAGTTAGTTCATCTTTACCTATTAGTGCTACTACCTGCTAGATCCCAGCTCTTTCTCCTGTTCCCACTATTTGTAAACATCCTATTTTCTTGCATGATTGTCTCACTTTTTTCATTATTGAGGGGGCCCATTACATGTGGCATATGAGAAGTAATGAGGAGGAGAAAAGGGCAGAAGAAAAAGGAAGATAAGAGGACTCTTGAAACTACGGCTCTTACTCCTAGTGCACCTCCCCAGGGTTGACTCCAATAGTCCCTCAGTGAATTAGATGCTCTTCCCTTAACCTCTTCCTTCCCCAGCACCCTCGGTTTCCTCTCCTCCAGCATGAGCTCACCTCTTCTGGGTTATCATAACTCAACCCTTATTCTTTCCACCCCTGGTGTGCACTGCCATCCCTGCTTACAGCTATGTGGCACAAAGCATAATCTTTACCTCCTCCTCAAAAATTAGGGTGGGAAAACTAGGCAAGTAAATATGGTAATTTATGCACCTCCCTCATTAGACTGTAAGCTTCTGGTGGGCAGGAAATGTGTGCCTTACTTCTGTTTTGCTCTCTCCAGCCATTATTACAGTGCACTGCCTACAGTGGGCTAAGTGCTCAGTAAATTCCATCGAATGATTGGCTGATTGATTGAGCTGGGTTTTGGCCAGGGTGGGGAAGAGTTAAAAGTCTCACACACAGAGTGATTCTGCTATTCCCAGGGCAGGCTCTGGACCCTGCCCAGCAAGGGTTTTGTTCCTTTGACATTGAAATGCTGTCTCAAAATCTTTGACGGGCAGTCCCATTACTCTGGAGCTCAGCCCCTTGGACTCAGGCCCCAAGCGCAGAGGTGTCTGGAGGGGCAGAGGGTGGCGACCTGCAGCTCCCACCTGGGAAGGAAAAGTTAGCTTATTTCTTCTATCTGTGCAGGGTTGAAACATGGAGCCTGTGGGTCCGTCGTTGGAGCTCCGAGGGGTTTGCCATGGGTGGCATCCAAGATGCTGTCACCCGGGGCAAAATTCCATTTTGGGCCATTTGGGTCTCATCCCGGAGGCTCGACTACCTGATGGAATGGAGCCAACCCGTAACTCAGCACTCTCCCTGAATTCCCCACTTCCCAGGTCACGTCCATGAACCGGACGCAGCTTCCGGCCCAGACGGTCATCGTCCTCCCTCCCTCCAGCCTGTTCTCCCGGGCAGTATTCACAGAAGTTGGATCCTAACCCTAATTAGATGGAGCTGGCTGCACAGAGCAGGCCTTTCCCACAACAGGGACTTATGGTTTTCTGGTGGAAACTGGTTGTCGGAACTGCCCGATGGAACTTCAGCAATAAATACGGTTGACTGATGATTGACTGATTCAATCAATCGTATTTATTGGCTAGAAATTCCATCCGGCACTTAGAAAGGATCCCCTTGATCGGGTACAAAGTGGCTGACTGGCTGCCTGCCTAAGTCAGGTGAGCTCTATGGCCAGAGTGATTTTGTCTAATTGCAACCCAGTTAATCATCGAACATGATGACTTGGAGTGGCGGCTGCCTGGCTGGGAAGGTGGGGTCGCTGCAGCTGGCCTCATTGATGGGCTCTCTTCGGGGGGGCCTGTCCCTCCCCCTCAGTTCTCTCCGGGCCCAACACCTTCCATGCAGAAAGCTCTCTCCAAAGCCCGCCTGGGGCCTGATGTAGGCCAAGGCTGCTCGCCAGATCCTCTTTCCTCCCACAGTTCCCCTGGGGAACAGCCAGGCTGCAGTCAGAATACACAGTTTGCGCACCCTGTAATTTATCCACATTGTCAGTGACCCTCATCATCAACTCTTCCTCTTCCTTCCCCTCCCTTCTTTTCCTCTTCTCTCCTCCTCCTCCCCTTTCTCCTCCTTCCCCTTTCTTCCTCTTCGTCTTCCTCTTGTCTCTCCTCCTCCTAATCACTGGTCTCCTGCTGGCCAATATCAGTGACTTCTGAGACACCCCCCCCCCCCCCCCGAGATTCCCTCCTTAGGAGGGAGGAAGGGGAAGGGGGAGGAGGCGGAGGAAGAGGTGTAGGGGCAGAAAGAGGTGGGGGATGGAACAGCCGGCAGAAGCTGTATCTGCTGTGGCCCTGGTTTTTGGTTTAGCTTTAGTTCTGTCTTGTTTAATGGTATTTATTTAGTACTTACTATGTGCCAGACACTGTACTAAGCACTGTGTAGATACAAGAAAATAAGATTGGACACAAAGTCTTAATCCTCATTTTACAGATAATTGAGGCATAGAGAAGTAAAGTCATTTTCCCCGGATCACATAGCAGACAAGTGATGGAGCTGGGATTAGAACCCAGGTCCTCTGACTCACAGGCCCAGGCTACTTCCCAATAGGCCCCATTACCAGTTCTCACCCTTCTCCCCTGCTCAGATCAGAAGAGAAAAACAGGTGGGGGTTTGGCCACATGCTGCTGCAATGGGCCGCGACACACAAGAAGCCATGGTTGAGTGCAGACGCATGAGGTGCAGCCTGTGTTCCGGGGGCTGGGCCCTGAAAGGGAACCGGTGGGATCCGAGGAGCCCAGAACTTGCTTGCCCCCATCCAAATGGCAAAGGCAGGGAGAGAACGAAGCGGATAGCATGCACTACCCCCTCCCTTTCCTTTTCTCTGTGCACAGTAATTATGGTCATTAACAGCTAATGAGCTTCAAGTAGAAACAGTTGCAGACTTTCAATGTATAATTAATATTTACATCCAGAACAGCTTGTCATTTAGATAGACATAAAACCTTTCACCTTATTCTCCTGCGGGACCGGAGTCTACCCTGGGAGCGGCAAGGGAAGGGTTTCTCGTGAACCGGTCTCTGTGGGGCCATTCTCCTCTGCCCTCCTGGGGGTCAGTGGCCCCAGCAGCCCGATGGGGCCATGAGTCTCAAGTCCTCCAGATCCCCTCCACAGCCCGGGGAGAGGCAGGAGCTGAGATCATGCAGGAAGTCACCTTGGAGAGGGACGCCAGAATCCTTCCGGCCAGCTGAGTGGCTCTGGAACCCTGCCGGAGCTCCTCGGTGGGCTCCACCCTGGCCATTTCTGTAACCCCCTCCATCCAATGCTCTTATCAGTGCCCATCTGACTGATTTTATCTGTATCTGAAGACCGCGAAGTGGCAGCCTGAGGATCTGGGCCCCTGGCAGGTCTGGCAAGAGGGCTGTGGCTCTCGCCTACCCAGTATTCAGCCGGCCCCATACAGTTGGGCACGGGGCTGCCGGCCACCTCATCCACAGACCTGTCCCTGTCTCTCTGTCCTGTAAGTGTCTGATGGGAGGAGGCGAGGGCATGTTTGATTCCAGGGGCCCTGCATTTCCCCCCGGGAGCTGAGGGTAGGAGGAGCTTAGGCACAGCTGGAGGCCTAGAGACTCCAAGCTGAACTTGAGCCACCCCTTCATTGGGGGGCAGTACAAGGCATCCCTAAGGGTGTGGATGGTCATGTTTGCCGCTCACCTCCTGTGTGCAGAGGATTGTAGCACTGCAGCTCCGGAACACTGTAGCGCTGCCCTCGGGGCCCATGTTCCAGCCCCAAATCTGAAGCCAGGCTCCCAGTGAGCGGCAGCTGGGCAGCTGTGTGAGCAGGACCGCTGTGAGGAGCCCACTCTGTTAAATCACTTCTGGGCCAGGCTGGGTCACTCTGAATATGAGCAGTTCGGCCCACGACTTCCTCTTCGATGGGCCTTTCACGTGACTGGTTCTAGGACTCGTGTCGGCCTTCTGCTTGGCAGCTGTCTCCACTTGTGTCCGTGTGGTTTTTGTCCGTGCTGCGTCCACACAAGATCGCCAGTCCCTCTAGGGTAGTGCCGGGTCTCAATGATCTTCAAAGGCAAGCTCCTCGAGGGCAGTGCTGCAGGCCCATGATACAGGACGGCTGAGTCCTCTGCTCCTTGGGATGATAAAGTAACGGCCACTAGGATATTTAGGAGATCGGCATCATACTCTGCAGGGCAAACTCCTCACTCTAGGCTTCAAGGCTCTCCATCACCTTGCCCCTTCCTACCTCTCCTCCCTTCTCTCTTTCTACCGCCCACCCCGCACGCTCCGCTCCTCTGCCGCCCACCTCCTCACCGTCCCTTGGTCTCGCCTATCCCGCCGTCGACCCCTGGGTCACGTTCTCCCGCGGTCCTGGAATGCCCTCCCTCCTCACCTCCGCCAAACTGATTCTCTTTCCCTCTTCAAAACCCTACTTAAAAATCACCTCCTCCAAGAGGCGTTCCCAGACTGAGCTCCTCTTCCCCCTCTACTCCCTCTGCCATCCCCCCTTTACCTCTCCGCAGCTAAAGCCTCATTTTCCCCTTTTCCCTCTGCTCCTCCACCTCTCCCTTCCCATCCCCACGGCACTGTACTCGTCCGCTCAACTGTATATATTTTCGTTACCCTATTTATTTTGTTAATGAATTGTACATTGCCTCGATTCTATTTAGTTGCCATTGTTTTTACGAGATGTTCTTCCCCTTGACGCTGTTTATTGCCATTGTTCTCGTCTGTCCGTCTCCCCCGATTAGACTGTAAGCCCGTCAAACGGCAGGGACCGTCTCTATCTGTTGCCGACTTGTTCATCCCAAGCGCTTAGTACAGTGCTCTGCACATAGTAAGCGCTCAATAAATACTATTGACTGAATGAATGAAAGGTGGGTGTGGGTGTGAGGAGCAGGCCTAGGGACCGCAGGGCGATGGTGGTCCAAGTCCTTTGCAATGCCCTCATCGTGTGTGACCAGGCCGGCCAGGGGCGGGTGGGGAAACTATGCCCCATCCAACCACAGCCCTGGTCCCAGCTGGCCCCCTTTCACACCCTTCCTCCCTCCCCTGTGGACTGTGAATCCTTTGAGGGACAGGGATTGTGCCTGATTCCCTCTTATGTATATTCTCTCCCACTTCTTAGTTCTTAGTAAGTAAGTATGTAAGCAGTGAGTACCAAGGAAGGACCATGTATTTAATGCTGTGTGCTCTGCACACAGTAGGTGCTCAGTACATACCATTAATAATAATAATAATAATAATGATAATGATGATGATGATGGTATTTAAGTGCTTACTATGTGCTAAGCACTGTTCTAAGTGCTGGGGTAGATACCAGGTAATCAGGTTATCCATGTGGGGCTCACAGTCTTAATCCCCATTTTACAGATGAGGTAATTGAGGCACAGAGAAGTTAAATAACTTTCCCAAAGTCACACAGCTGACCAGTGGCAGAGCCGGGATCAGAACCCATGACCTCTGACTCCCAAACCTGTGCTCTTTCCACTAAACCAAGCTGCTTAGCACTATGAGATGCAGTGTGGACTAGTGGAAAGAGCACAGGCCTGGGAATCAGATACCTGAATTCTAATTCTGACTCTGACACTTGTCTGCTGTACGGCCTTGGGCAAGTCACTTAACTTCTCTGTGCCTCAGTTCCCTCATCTGCAAAATGGAGATTCAATTCCCCAGTCTGCTACATAGGGGTTGGGTCCTGATCAACTTGTATTTACCCCAGTGCTTACCACAATGCTTGACATACTGTAGATGTTTAACAAATACCACAATTATTATTATTAGCATCAGTATCATTATTATTATTTCCTGCTGTGTGACCTCGGTCAAGTCACTTAACTTCTCTGTGCCTCAGTTATCTCATTTGTAAAATAGGAATTAAATCCCTCTCCCTCCGACTTTGACTGTGAGCTCCATGTGGGATAGAGACTGTGTCCAACTTGATTATCTCTTTAACGACCCCAGCGCTTAGAACAGTGTCTGACACATAGTAAGCACTTACCGGCCCAGGCCTATGAGTATGAACTCCTTAATGACTCCTGGAGAGGCTCCTCTCTAGGGAAAAGCTGTGAAACAAGCTGCAGTGCCTGCCGCTGATGGCTTTGACGCGGTCACCCACCAGCAGGGGGAGAGGAGTGTGGGGGGTATACGGGAAGGTGGTGGGGGGGTGGGGGGAGGTAGCGCTTAGTGTAGCGCTTTTTCCCCAGGAATCCACCTGCAGATTCCTCAACATCTATGAGAGTGAGGAAATGATGCAAGAATCCAAGATGCTAAGACTGCATGGTCTATTGGAAAGAGGATGGGCCTAGTAATCAGAGGAAATGTGTTCTTATCCCAGCTTTGCCATTTGCCTGCTCTGTGACCTCAGTCAAGTCCCCTAACCTCTCCATGCCTCAGTTCCCTCTTCTGGAAAATGGGGATTCAATATCCGGTCTCCTTCCCACTTAGGCTGCGAGCTCTGTTTGGGACAGGGCCTGTGTGACTTGACTGTCTCACATCTACGCCAGTGCTTAGTACAGTGCTCGGTCCATAGTAAGCCCTAAACAAAGACCACAGCTATTCTTATCATTAGATTACTGACTAGGCCATCATCTGTATTAATTTTTTTTTTTCTCTCCCTGTTGAGAAACAAGAAAGCCTATACACCTGTGAGAGAGAGAGAAAGAAATGGAAGGGGGAAGGGCTGGGGCAAATCTTGGCCAAAAAAGCGAAGATTCAAAATTGGGTTTAATTGGCCAGCATTTCTGGTTCTAATAATGGATTCTGTGGGGTGGGGGTTGTTGGATTTTCTTTTCTAAAAGTGGGGTGTCAACACTTGAAAGCCCTTGGCACAATTCCCGGTGTCAAGAAACCATTGATTAGTGAGAACCAAAATGAGCTCCAAACTGGAAGATAATTGTGACCCAGCTTGGAAAATCTTGGGTCTAGGATGCAGGTGTGAGCCTCAGCTGCATGCTGTGTGCTATGTCCTCTGTGACCAAGATTTCAGCCACGTCATTGGACCGAGGCTGTAGGAGAAGGAAACCTTTGTCCCCTTTGTGGCCGGGCTTCTGGAGGGTCAGGGAGAAGTCTCATCAAGTGGAGAGCAATGAATGGGATGACTCTCCATTACCGGGCGGCTGGGAGGCGGATTGGAGGCTGGACCCGACTGGGCACCCTTGATAGCAGTGTTTGGGCCCCCACTAGATTCACCTCCCTGACCCAGGGAGAGTCACCCTCTGGAGCTTGAATGGGAAGACTCAGATCCCCATGTGGATGTGATGTGGATTCCTCTCCACATCGTGGCAGAACTCTTGACCACTGGCTTTAAGGCCTTCAATCAGGCTCTCTCCCCCTAATTTAGACTTTCTGCTTTTCCATTATTCCCCAGCTCATGCTCTTTGTTCCTCTCAAGCCAATCTATTCATGATATCTGGTTCTTGACTCTGAGCCCTGAACCCTTGCTCACCCCCTTCCTCATCTTCAGCTTCCTCCCCACTTCAAAATCCACCTGACCATAGCTCTCTCCATCTTCAAAGCCTTCCTGGAAGCCCACCTCCTCCAGGAACTCTTCCCCAACTCATTTCCACCTCTCCCCTATTCATATCCTCCCCACAACACCTATTCATTAGCCCCTATGCATGTATCAATTTGTTCTCATCTCTCCCCCCAGAGACCTCTTGCTTACACACTGCCCCATTCCTGGAATGCCTTCTCACTTCCTGCAGGAGGCCTTCCCTGATTCATCACTCTTCTCTCCATCTTTTGCCCCTCAGCTGCTAATTTAGCTCCTCCTTAGTCCCTTCTGAGTATCCTACCCCAGGCCACCACATGGGCTAGGGGCCTAGGGGCTGGGGTAGGATGAAGAGATGGCAGGGGAGGGGGTGGGAAACTTCTGGGAGATGTGGCTTCCCCCGGAGTGGATGATAACAAGGGTAGGATGTTGGAGTGATTGGGTCGCACCCTGAGCCATGGTGGGTTGGTCTTCCAGTCACTCTCCACTCTTCTTGGTGAGACATTTCTGAGTTTGGGTCAGAGGGTGATGGACCTGCTGGGTGACTAAAGGAAAGTGACCACTGAGAGGTATGGGTTTGTGGGGGTAGGGGAGGGGGTGATAATAATGAAGGTATTTGTTAAGTGCTTAATATGTGTCAAGCACTGTTCTAAGTGCTGGCACTGTTTGAGCAAGGGTGCATATGTGTTTGGGGGGCACTCCCCAGGAGAGAAGGATCAAGTCTCTTTGCATCCAGCACCCAGACTGGTGGTGTCAACAGTCCTGGGAAAATTAGGAGGAGGAGAGGATTTAAGAGGGAAAGTGAGAAGTTTAGTTTTAGACATGTTGAGCTTGAAATACTGGTGGGATATCCATGTGGAGAGAGCCAGTAAGCAGGAAGAAATGTGAGAGTGCAGAGGAAAGGTTGACATTGGGGTGGTAGATTTGGGAGTCATCCATGAATGGGTGACAGCTAAACCTCTGGGAGTGGATGAACCTGAGCTTTTCCTTCTCCCCCTCCTCCTCCTTCTCTCATCACTGCCCCCAATCATCACCAGTAGCTTCCCTAGCCCTTTCCTGGCCTCAAGTTAAAGAACAGCACACATGTTCTTGGACTCAGGTGTTTCCAGTGTTTCAGGGCAGCCTTTCCCTAACAACCCAAATGTGGGTGTTGGCATTTTGTTGATTCATGGCCCGGGTATCAGGGAGAGAGCAAGAAAAATATGGGTAAAAGACATGGGGTGGAGATAACCCTGTGCCTCCCCCTCCATCTTGACCTTCCTCTCATTTTGTGGCAGGGCTGTATTTGAGTCTCAGTGGGGTGAAGAACTATGTGGTAATTCCGGCCCTGATCTTGGGAAGAGTTTATCTTCTATCCTTTTCTCCAGCCTTCTCTATCGTCTGTGTGGTAAATGAATAAATGGAGTAGGAAGCAGAGTTCCTCTGCCTCAGGGCCTGGATAGAAGGGGAGCTTTTCTGGGGTAGGGTGTCATTTGGCTTTTCCTAACTCTCTGGTTTGGAAATTGTGATCTCCACCCACCCCCCAAACCTCCTCACCTCATTTCAGTGCTTCAGCAAGTTTTCTTATGGTAAAACTTTCTGGCTTTAAAAATTCCACAATTAAAAATTCCACAAAAACCTAATTGGGTTTTGATGAGTATAATTAAAACCTGGTCTAAAAGTTGCACAGTAAACATTGTGCATTCCGGTAGAGATGTCTTTTTGTGTCTAACTTTTGTCTTTGATTCCCTTGTGGCTCAGTGGAAAGAGCACGGGCTTTGGAGTCAGAGGTCATGAGTTCGAATCCCAGCTCTGCCACTTGTCAGCTGTGTGACTGTGGGCAAGTCCCTTAACTTCTCTGTGCCTCAGTTACCTCATCTGCAAAATGGGGATTAAGACTGTGAGCCCCACGTGGGACAACCTGATTCCCCTATGTCTACCCCAGCGCTTAGAACAGTGCTCTGCACATAGTAAGCACTTAACAAATACCAACATTATTATTATTATTATTATTATTGTTGTTCACTCATTCATTCAATCATATTTACTGAGTGCTTACTGTGTGCAGAGAACTGAACTAAGTGCTTGGAAAGTACAATACAGCAATAAAAAGAGACAATACCTGCCCCCAAAGGTATCACAGTCTAGAGGAAAAATCAGAGAGAAAAATATTCCCTTTTCCTTCTTCCCACATATTTTCTGTTTCCCTGGCCCAGGATGAGAGAAAGCCAAGACCTAAGATCTTACTCCTAGTTTGTTCTAAAGAAGTTTTTAAATGAGGATCGAAAGATTAGAGAAGCAGCATGGCTCAGTGGAAAGAGCACGGGCTTTGGAGTCAGAGGTCATGGGTTCGAATCCCAGATCATCCACTTGTCAGCTGTGTGACTTTGGGCAAATCACTTAACTTCTCGGTGCCTCAGTTACCTCATCTGTAAAATGGGGATGAAGACTGGGAGCCCCACGTGGGACAACCTGATTCCCCTCTGTCTACCCCAGCGTTTAGAACAGTGCCCGGCCCATAGTAAGCGCTTAACAAATACCAAATACCAATACCAAGATTACTTGAGCTTGCGTGGTTCTGTATGATTGGATTCTTTCCCTTTTCCTTGAATTGATCTCAATCAGAACACTATTAAGTGGTTGGGAGGGCACAGTACAGTTGATAGACACAATCCTTGCCCACGGAGAGGTTACATTCTAATACATCTAACGTTGGGCCTCTCATGTCCCAAGCAGTATCTCCATGTTTCTTCTAGAAAACCGAGGAGACACCAACTGGGATTCTCCTGGCTGTGTTTTGAATACAGATTGAGCGACTGTCTTCAGCAAAGTATCTGGTGGTAGAGGAAGTATAAGGGAACTTGCAGCAAAGATATTGGAATTCTCTTCGGCAGGTCTTTCCAGGCACGGCAAGGCTGGTAGTCCTTGTGCAGAGGCAAGGGGGCGGTTGGGGGCAGGGAAGGCTCCCAGAGAAGTTGGGTTCACAGGTTATCTTTGGGGTAAACTGGGCGGGCAGGGAAGTCTCGGGCTGGTGGTGTCAATGGTTTCACCTCTGTCTTGTGTTTTCCCCTTCAAAATCGGCCTAGGAGTCATTTCTCCCCCTCCCCCAGCAGGAGAGTGGCCCTGGCCATCCTGTGTCCAGAGTTCTAGAACACACTGTGAAGATGCAGGCAGAGAGACAGTGGCCCAGAACAATGACGTGAGTCGTATGATAGCGACTGCGTCTCCGGCCTGGCAGCCGTCCCTGCAGCCCCTTATTGCAGGGGGGAAATAAGGGCAGCATGGTAAAGGGGGGCAGTATGGGGACTGGGTATGAGGATGTGGGATTGTGTGTCTGAACCCCCTGCAACACTGTCAGTAGGTTTTTTAAAAAAAAATATGGTATTGGTTAAGTGCTTACTATGTTCCAGGTACTGCACGAAGTACTGGGGAAGCTACAAGGTTGTCTGGTTGGAGCTGCTCCTTGTTTCACATGGGGCACATGGTCTTAATCCCCCTTTTACAGATGGGGTACCTGAGGCACAGAGAAGTATAGTGACGCACCTAAGGTCACGGAGCAGACGAGTGACAGAGCCGGAATTTAGAACCTTGGTCCTTCTGATACCCAGGCCCCTGCTCTATGCGCTAGGCCATGCTACTTCTCTAATCTTCCTAATTAATTAATTAGTTAATGATGGTATTTGTTAAGTGCTTACTCTGTGCCAAGTACTGTTCTAAGCGCTGGGATAGCTCCAAGGTAATTAGATTGACCCACGTGGGCCTCACAGTCCTAATCCCCATTTTACAGATGAAGTAACTGAAGCAGCGAGAAGTTAAGTGACTTGCCCAAAGTTACATAGCTGATAAGTGGCAGAGCTAGGATTAGAACCCATGACCTCTGACTCCCAAGCCTGTGCTCTTTCCCCTTTCCCTTTCCCATGCTGCTTCATCCTCCTGGATGGTGGGTGGCGGTGGGGGGTGGGGTGGGGGGAAGTGGCAGTGTAGGGAGGAATGGGAAGGGAGAGAGACCCTGCTCAGGGACCACCCGCCCGCCCTCTTCCTTGCCCCCGTTCCCACCCTTCCCACCTTCTCCTCCACATCTCCCCTTTCTCCTCCTTCATCTCCCCCTCCCCCCCATGCAAAATAGACCATGCTATTTACAACAGCTTCCCTACTCGCTTGGACCACAGCCCTCTGGCCAAGCCAGATGGCCCAGCTTCCTCTGGAATCCACCAGCAGCTGTTCCGGAACACGGTCACATTGGCCATTGCTCGGCATCCAGCCAAGACCTCCCCGAGCCGTGGGACGTTGGATGTCCACTGGGGCCTGGGGCTGTACGCCTTCCCCCATAGGTGCGTGGAACCTCTAGTCTGGGACCCCTAGGGAAGAATGATTTAAAACGTCCAATCTCGAGCCCGTGATCATCCTTTCTTTGTGGAGGGGGTCTTTGCTGCCAGAGGGGTGGGGTCTGTGGATGACCCCCAAGTGGCCAGACAGAATATACTTTTACAACAAGGATTTCCCAGCTTGGTGACCTGCAGGTTTTATGACATGCTCCCTTTAAGCAGGGAGGGAAAGGTGTGTGTGGGGGGGGGAGTTCTCTGAACAGAGCCGGCAGGGGACCTGAACCCTTAAACCGGCCACTGGAGCGTTCCCTGAGAACATTTGTGAGGTCAGGTAGCCCTCTGACTCCTTGGTGCCGGGCCCCAAGTCTCTGAGGGTGTGAAAACCAGAATATGTTCTCTGGGCTCTGAGAAATCCCCATTTACTCAATGGTTGCCCTTTCTCCCCTGCCTGTTTGTCACAGATCTGGCACTCAGACCTCAGACCCATCTGGGCTCGCATTATTCCTTCCTCCATCTCTATGTTATTCTAAGATCGGTCACCCCTCCTAGATAGTAAGCTTCTTAAGGACAGGACCTTTATTGAACAGGTCAAACTCTTTTGAGTTCTACCATGTGCTCAGTATCGGGCTCTGTGTACCATATGTGCTCAATAACTGTTACTGATGGGTTTTTCTCCTTCCTCCCATCAGTCACTTTGAATTGTGTGATATTAAGCCAGGACTGGAACAAGGACTCACACCTCATCCTCACCTTCCCCCAAACTCCCCCAACCCTCACCTTCGTTAAATTAAGAGTTTGGAAACTCTTATTTCTCCTGCATAATTTTTCTCACTCAGAGAGCAGGTGCCAAGAACTTCCTGTTGCTGCCAACACCAGCAGCTCCCCGGGCTTTGTTCTTCTGGAGCTGCTTCTTTCTGTTCTCTTGGCAGGGATGGGAGCTCTGTGGGGTGGTGGGCAGCAGGAGGGGCAGCCGCAATTGTTCGGTGTCCATTTGGGGCCTTGGAGCTCAGCAATGGCAGGACCAGTCTCGTCTTCCGTCATCATCCTGGCTGTGTCCCCCACTGTCAATCAATCAGTTGTATTTATTGAGGGTTATTGTAAGCTTATTATGGGCAGGAACACATCTGATCATTCTGTTGTATTTTCCCCAGCTCTTAGTACTGTGCTCTGCACATAGAAAGTGCTCAATAAACATAATTGATTGATTACTGTATGTAGAGCACTGTCCTAAGGGCTTGGGAGAGTCCTTTAAGGCCTCCCTGCACCAAGCCCCCACTCCACGGAGAGCTTCTCAAGCTCTGTGGCAGAATTGTCTGTCTAGTTTTGGTTACCAATCAAATCAACCGCTTGAAAACGCTCTTGTTCTTAAATTTTAAACTTCTCAAATATCCAGAGATTTGGAATGACTTTGTTTCTTCTCCTCATGATGATTCCCCTCAGTGCTTCTGCAATCACATCCGTGGTCGACCCCCCTTGCAGCAATGCACGGCGCCGACCCGGAGGCCGGGACCGAGGAATACGAAACATTATCCACTTCTGTGCAGCAGGCGGGTCAAGCTGGCATTCCATGACTTTGGATCATTAAAAGTGTTATTAGAAGCGTTGGGGATACAATCACATCCATTCACTGTACTTTCGTGTAGATAATAATGATAATGATGGTATCTGTTAAGCGCTTTCTATGAGTCAAACACTGTTCTAAGTGCTGGGGTAGATAGAAGCTAAATCAGGTTGGACAGAGTCTCTGTCCCACACAGGGCTCACAGTCCTAATCCCTATTTTACACATGAGGTAACTGAGGCCCAGAGAAGTGAAGTGACTTGCCCAAGGTCACACAGCAGACACGTGGCAGAGGCAGGATTAGAACCCAGGTTCTTCAGACTCCCAGGCCTGCGCTCTCTCCGCTAGACCACTCGGGCTCATGCATCCCTGGGTCTGCTCTACCGTCGGAGCATTCATTTTCTTCCCTGTCCACCCTCCTGTCCGTCACGCATGCCCTAACGCTTCTAATAACACTTTTAATGATGCAGAGTTATGGAATGCCAGCTTGACCCGTCTGCTGCACAGAAGTGGATAATGTTTCGTACTCCTCGGTGCCGGCCTCCGGGTCGGCGCCGTGCATTGCTGCAAGGGGGGGTCGACCACCGCAGTTGCGATGGGGGTCCGGCCACTAGGGGGCGCAGAGGAGCTTCATTCCTTCATTCGATCGTATTTATTGAGCTCTTCCTTTGTGCAGAGCACTGTACTGAGCGCTTGGAATGG